>NC_085024.1:8012633-8331965 GCF_963692335.1 Osmerus eperlanus
CACACATTCTACCGATGCTAGATACAGGCAGGATACGTTAGCATTGCTAATAACTGTTAGCGACAACATAATACTACAGCTTGCGGTTGTGATGAACATAAGGTCGGAACAGCACCTCTTTTCAGCAACAGCTTCATAGCACATCATGCTTTACATTGTCCCAGGTTTTCAAAACTGTCCTCTGTGAAATAGTGTAATTGTGTAATTGTAATTGATGGTCGAACTGCACAGGGATCTTCTCATAGACAAACATCACAGCCCGTCGAGTGTTTGGTTCCTTAGGAAGACTCTGAAAAGTGTCAGCATTCCCTGTACAGCCTGGAACACTGCATTTACCACCGTAGTCCATTTTCAATATGCTAGAAAAACATTCTTCTTTGTAATTATATGGAAGTACACAGAACAGCGCACAGCAAATTTTGGGGCGTGACAAAGATACAGACCAGAACCAAAAAAGGTGGAGCAACCTTTTTCAAAACCTACCGTTTTACAGCTACATTTTTTAACTGAGATTTGCATAGGAAAGAGGTGTAAATGGACTTTGGGGTTCACTGTATGTCCATTTTACCCACTGAACTGTCGTTATTCAACTGTGACAAGGTAAATTTGGTTCTGCAATCAATGACCCCTTTAACATTTTGCGAATTGATCAGAATCAGAATTCAGTTTAATCGCCAAGTAAGTGGTCACAAACAAGGAATTTACTTTGGTGGGCAGGTGCAAACAGTGAACATTTAAACATAATGAACAAAAGAAAATGAAGAAAATGTACAACAAAATAAAATAAACTACTGGCGGAGCTACACAATATAATATAAAATAAAAATACAATATAAAATAACGTTACAATATATATCAAATTAAAAATAAAATAATATAGCATAAAAATAATACTGAATATGTTAAAGTGACAGAGTGTATAAGGTAAGTGACAGAGTGTCAGTGTCAGTTTGGGGCCTTGTTAAAAAGGCTAGTAGCGGAAGGAAAGAAACTGTTCTTGTGGCGTGAGGTTTTGGTGTGGGAGTGGTTGAAACAGAGTGTGTCCAGGGTGGGAGGAATCAGCCACAATCTTCCTCGCACGCCTCATGGTCCTCGGGGTGTGCAGGTCCTCGAGGGTAGGCAGATTGCAGATACCTTCTCAGTAGTGTGGATGATACGCGGCAGTCTGCTCTTGTCCTTGACAGTGGCAGCAGCGTACCAGATGGTGATAGAGTAGGTGAGGATGGACTCAATGATGGCTGTGTAGAAGTGCACCATCATTGTCCTTAGCAGGTTGAATTTCTTCAGCTGCCGCAGGAAGTACATCCTCTGTTGTGCATTCTTGGTGAGGGAGCTGATGTTCAGTTCCCACTTGAGGTCCTGGGAGAGGATAGTACGCAGGAAGCGGAAGGACTCCACAGTGTTGACTGGGGAGTTGCACAGGGTGATGGGGGTGAGTGGAGCTGTATTCTTTCTAAAGTCCAGGACCATCTCCACTCTCTTAAGAGCATTGAGCTCTAAGTTGTTCTGGCTACACCAGGTCACCAGGTTGTCAGCTTCCCACCTGTAGTCCGACTCATCTCCACCAGAGATGAGCCCAATGAGGGTGGTGTCGTCCGCAAACTTCAGGTGTTTGACGGACGGATGACTGGAGGTGCAGCTGTTGGTGTACAGGGAGAAGAGCAGAGGGGAAAGGACGGAGCCCTGAGGGGATCCGGCGCTGATGGACCGGGAGACTTGAGTTCCCAGCTTAACGCACTGCTTCCTGTCAGACAGGAAGTCTGTGATCCACCTGCAGGTGGAGTTGGGCACGTTCAGCTGGGAGAGCTGAAGTCTACAAACAGGATCCTGGCGTAGGATGCTGGGGAGTCCAGGTGCTGGAGGGTGAAGTGGAGGGCCATGTTGACTGCGTCGTCTACAGACCTGTTGGCTCTGAAGGCAAACTGCAGGGGGTCCAGGAGATGGTCCGTGATGGCTTTGAGGTGTGCCAGCACCAGACGCTTGAAAGGCTTCATTACCACAGAGGTCAGGGTGACGGGTCTGTAGTCATTAAGTCCAGTTGGCCTTGGCTTTTTGGGCACAGGGATGATGGTGGAGGACTTGAGACAGGCTGGCACATGGCATGTCCCCAGGGAGGTGTTGAAGATGTTGGTGAACACCGGAGACAGCTGGTCAGCGCACTGCTTGAGGGTGGCAGGAGAGACAGAGTCTGGCCCCGCTGCTTTGCGGGGGTTCTGCCTCTTGAACAGTCTGTTGACTTCTCTCTCCTGAATGGAGAGAGTCATCACTGTGGTGAGAGGGGGGGGGGGGGGGGGGGATGGGGGGGGGATACCGCTTGGGTGGGGAGGGGTGGTTCAGGACAGTCCAATTGTCTTTCAAATTTTGACCAGCTGCCGAAACGATAGCCTGTGTAGCCGGTCCAATTTGACAACATTGACGGCGAAAGGAAAAAGCCTGCCCTTCCAGGTGCTTTGCAGATAATCGCGGCGCTTTGCAGCCAGTGTGTCCCAGGCGTAATGCAAATCAAATCACATAACGCATGACGCGCCCACAACTCAACTGGAAGCTTAGGTAAACAAGAACAAATTATGAGTATTTAGTGAGCCTAAACATGTTGTTTATTATATTGAGTGGCTTCTTCAACACTTTAACTTTTGCAATATGCAACAAAAAAAGAACTGTAAAAAAAAAAAAAAAAAGGTTTTCGGCTTCTAGCGGACAATATGGAATGCCGGCAAGAGCTCCTTTTCACTGGACCATGTCACATACTGTACAAGTAACATGTGAGGGATAGGTTTAGAGGTTAAAATCATGAATTAGACTCTATGCTATCTATACCAGATTTTTGGGGAATTGCATTCCTCATGTGTGCTTTGTTTGGGCTGGTATCATTTTGTTTCTCCTTGATAGTAATAAATAAATAAATACACTCCAAGTGGGGCACAGTGTACCAAAGCTCTTGAGCCTCTGAATAAGGCAGTTCATGTGAATTGCCCGAAGTAAACTTCCAGCTGGATACAGAGTGGCTGTAAGTCACCCTGATGAAAACAAAAGTAATCAAGTTGCCACTACCTCCAAACTATTACCTTCATATTAATGCTGGCCTTGCGGATTAAGATGTGATAACTGTCCCTGTTTTGAAATCCTAAGTAGCATTAATGCATCTCAGCTGAACATGCTAAACCTGGAACTCAACCTGAGTGATGCTGCTACAAGCTCAGAATGTCACACACACACACACATAAGCGCAGCTATCGGGCAGCGCGCGTCACCCATTTATCAGGGACGTAAGGCGTCTTACTCCACTCCTTCCTTTCCTCTGCCCACTACCACACCCATGTTAGCAGCGCATATCCATTGGGCCACGTCCGATAAGTCGTCTTTAAAAGACGCGCGGATACGCGCACACACTCAGCCCATGTTGTATGATCAGTGCTGCTGCCAATGTTGTTCGTATTCCTGCGTTGTTGGTTGTTGCTTTCGCCTGTGTTGCTATGTCCGGCTCTTGCGATCCGGGGGTGGACTGTTTGTTGTTAGGGGAGTTTGCGGGAGGTTTCGGGCATTCACCCGGATTCGCAACCTCTGAGAACCACCCCGATGGCGGTTGCGCCGATGCGGGTAGCCAGGCCCGGCGTAACTCGCGTCTGCTCAAAGATCGCCTACCATCAGGTCTGGCCGGTCCAATTAACGCATCCTGGACTCCATGTACGTCATGGTCGTGTCTCTTCCCTTGGGTGTAATCATGATGAACTGTACGTTCGTGGAGTGCAGCGAGGCCGCTCCTTTCTCCTTCCTTCTCTTCCCGAACGGTGCCCGCTAAGAGGGCTCTGGTCAAGGGAGGAAGACCCGGTGCTGTTGGCCCCTCTGGACGTCGAGGTCTCTGGCGGACATGAGTGCTCGAGTCGTCGCGCTGGAGGAGGGGTCGGCGACGGCGGTGGATCCGCCAATCCCCGGTACAGCTTCGGAGGCGCTCCCGTGGCCTTCGACTTCGCATTGACGTCAGGGGAGGAATTACGTGGTCCCGTGTCTTAGGACACCACCGGCTGGTAATCAGGAATGGTGTACCCGATGAGAGGGTTTTTGTATCTGCGGCTCTTTAAATCGATTGTATCGTTTGATTGCCATGGCATTCAGTAGTATACGCTGTGCAAACGGAATCGATATCGGGAATGTATGAGCCAGTGCTTACGTAACAGCTTGTCTATATTGTTCATTGTAATTTTCTTTATTTCAGGGGTGCGCACTGATCAACAGAAACTGTAAATGCGCAGTTAGCCAGAGACGCTAATTTCGTCTGCTGTCCCCGGCCAGATGTTAAGGCAGCCAATTTTTTACATACGTTGAATACATGCTAAGGTTAAAATATGGTATCCCTATATTATCGGTTAATCCGTTTGAGAAGCGTCACAGTATCTGTCTGTTCGTCGTGTGTGGGCCCCACAGCATAGGCTACCATCACGGATGTGTGAATTCGGCCATTTCAAATGAATGTCTCAATAGGCATACAGACTAATCTAGCTCTATGCGCCTATGCTGGTGTGGCAAACAATGTACTGGCAAAAGGGTAACGTAACGGCTAACACCAGCGTCTAGTAGGTCT
The DNA here is from genome assembly GCF_963692335.1 of Osmerus eperlanus. Taxonomy (NCBI): domain Eukaryota; kingdom Metazoa; phylum Chordata; class Actinopteri; order Osmeriformes; family Osmeridae; genus Osmerus; species Osmerus eperlanus. The sequence goes on from NC_085024.1 coordinate 8,017,213, forward strand.
AGCGTTGCTAGCTACGAGTGCCATGCTAGGTACTTGTCGGAAGGAACTAAGCAAGTTAGCTAGCTACGGTTTGGGAATCACTCATGCTGTGGGAGCGTGGGGATAATTGGACTCACGCATCTAAGTGTGGCAATGCAATATCGTTGCGGGTGTCATTGACGTGTGATGGGCCGTCAGAGTGCCCCTATGCTGTGGGTCGATGGGTACTGTTGCATCATCGCTTGAAGGTACATCTATCTGCATTACATGATTCGACACATTCAATACCATCAGTGTTATTGTGACTGCGTTTCCATTGTCATTTAGCAGACGCTTTATTCGAAGTAACAATATTTAGATTCACAGCGAGTACATAAGTTATCAGTTACGAGTAACCAACGATTGCAACAGTCCCTCTTTGTGTCGTCTGTTCTAAGGGAATGGACTAAACTCTAGCATTCACATCTCAAGCAGACAGCTATTTCTCAGCCTGCCTGCAGGTCAACGACCCCTGGTCCATGCTTTCTGCTGCATGCCTCTCAGTGGCACCTAATCGGCATCGGTGGGCGGCAGCTGTAGCCTACTCTCGGTGGAGTGGTATTCGGCCGCGGCAGCAGCCGGCACACACTGACACAATGTCGGTGGCTCCATGTTGGATCCTGGTAATGAGCACCAGTCGGCATCGTGCACCTGCTGGACGTTTTGGCAGGATGTTCTGTCGTCTCCACCCGCGCTGCATCTCGGTGTTCGGACGCGTCCGATTGCGTGGACATTTCACTGTCCTTGAGTAGACCGTAGGCCCGTTCACCTTAGTTCTCGGCATTTCCGGATAGCGTTTCATGCGGGTGTCGTTACCCTCGGATACCTGGAGCGTGCATGTCCTTGGCGTCGTGATGGCCGCTTCGGGCGCCACTTCTATGGCTGTGCACGACCTGTGTCGTTGCGGGGCCCGGGGGCGCCTACTTCCGCATGCATCGTGCCCCAGAGTTTGTGTCCCGTCTGTTGGACTTCTCGACGCGTGGCTAATTTTCGTGATAGTGTGGACGACGGTTGCGGTCGGATATGCGTTCTGAGTAGGCTGCGCGGCCGTTGGCGCGGCATCAGTTCTTCTATCATGATTCCACGGAGTCGTCCGCCGCCTCGATTTTCGTACCGACGCAGCTCCCTCTTTGGGTTGGGGGTTTATCGCGCTCTCCGGACAAGGCCCTGTGGCCACGGGGTTAACTCCTGGCACTTGAGACGTATTCCACGGCTTTACACTAATTGTATTCCATCGTGATGCTTGTTATTGCGTAGGGAAAGGTTACTGTTGTGATATCAGAGCAAGGTCCACATCATCATAATTAGGTTCTGCGCATATCAATCTAGTCAGACTGCTCACTTGGACCAGAGTGTGGGAATATCATTGCGCACTGCATTCATTCAGGCTATAGAGACGGTGTGGCGCACTGTCTTGTTTCATTTCAGGAGTTCCGATAGGCAAGAATGCCGCCATTTCTCAGATGGTGCTAGACCTTAGACCTGGGTGTGTGCGCGGTGCACATGTAGGCCTATGTTGTCTGCCGGCGAATACATGAGGAAGGTTTTTAATCCACACTGGTGGATGAAGGATGCAACTTCGTGGTCTAAGCAGGGTCGGGGAGCGCACTGCGCAGACGTGTTAAACACTGGTATTGGGTAATCAATGAAGGTGTTCGGAGCCCTCAGCAAGCCGCTGACGAACGGGCCAAGAGAGCAGCATTCAGAATCAAGATGACGTCTTCTATCATTCTACCCATCTTGCACATAGGCCACTGAGGGTTAAGTTGGTTGAGGGCAGTTCTGTGGGCGTATATGAGCCCTGTGTGACATTGCTTGTTATAGGGCTATGCCCTTCGAATTACTGGTGTCCAACTGAACAAGGGTACTTCGGGACCCATACGGCGATAATACTCTTGAGTCAGTGTTTTCACAACCTTTTAATGTTTCACGGTGTGGGGAATTCACCACTATTGTGCAGTGAATGTTTACTGTGTCCTGAACATTCCAATCTGATACAATGCCAGGTGCCTCTATTGTGATTGATCGAACTAACTGCGTTTTGTCCACTCTCCTCTATGTCGCGGTACCTGCTATGTCGCCCCGGGCGACGCCTTCCGAGTCCCTGTTGTCACCGATGCCGGCAGGCCATGACAAAATCCTGGTTCGCACAACAATTCGCTGTGGGCTGTCCCCGGATTGGTATACATCGCAATGCTCCGGATTGGGGCTGCCACCTGGGCATCTTCAAGTGCCTAGCCACACTGAGACAATGGGGACTGGTCGTCCTCGGCTTACGAGCGCTATGTACGCCCCAATGCCCTGGACATTGTAGTAGTCCAGAGATCTATGAGCTTGATGTGAACGAGCTTGCGGCCACGTGGTCAAATGACTAATTGCAGTGTGTCAATACACGAGCCTGCATTACAGATGGTGGCTGGGTCGGCTTGTTAACCCATAACAGTAGAATAACTCTTTAGATCTCGGTTTAGGCATGGTGATCCGCAGACGTGCTCTGATCTGGTAGCTATCAATCAGAATCCATAGTGTCTGAATCGAGATATCTCTAGAGATGCCCTGGACTCCAGGGAACGGCGGGTGCTCTGCCGACACATTTGTTTATCTCATTCTCACATAGTGACATTGATGGTACATGCACATGCGCCTCGCGTACATCTTTGGGGTTGCCGACGGGCGCTAGAGGAATGGGTCTCTAGAGACAGCTGTAACTCTGCCCTGTATGGATGAGAGGTTACCAGATCACAATCATGGTAGAATGTCTCCGTAGATCTTGGTTCAGCACTGGTGATCCGCAGACGTGCTCTGATTCGGTAGCAATCGATCAGAATCCAGCGTCCGAGTCAAGATATTACTACCTTACACCCCCACCCGTCACCTACGGTCTTCTTCAGACAACCGCCTGGTGGTCCCACCGCTCAAGACCGCCCGGTCCCAACACAAGCTCTTCTCCTGTCTGGCCCCCCAGTGGTGGAATCAACTCCCCACCTCCATCAGAGACACTGACTGTCTCTCCACCTTCAAGAAAAGGCTCAAGACGCACTTGTTCCGGGAGTACAACGGTACTTAGGAATGGTTCGCTTGACCCGATGTTAGTTTCCTCAAGGATCACAATGACTCTTGCTTAGAGACTTGCTGCTCTTGTGGTTAGTGGTAACTGATTTAAAATGTTTGTACTCGCTGTGATATATTGTTTTTATTATTGTTGCTTGTTTTTTCCACAGGTACACTTGCACTTATAGCGGTTCATGTTTAACTACATGCTCTTATGGTTCTTCCCTTTGGCACTTACTTTGGTTGTTCACAATGTGTGCTTCATGTTTTGGCTACTCGCAATGTTTTTGTGGCTATCTTGTTGTTATGATCAGTGACCTATGCACTTTGTAAAGCTCTCTCTTGGAAGTCGCTTTGGATAAAAGCGTCTGCTAAATGAATAAATGTAAATGTAATGTAATCTTTGGGGTTGCCGACGGGCGCTAGAGGAATGGGTCTCTAGAGACAGCTGTAACTCTGCCCTGTATGGATGAGAGGATACCGGATCACAATCATGGTAGAATGTCTCCGTAGATCTTGGTTCCGCACTGGTGATCCGCAGACATGCTCTGATTCGGTCAAGATATCTGCGGAGACACCCTGGACACCGGCCAGGGAACCGCAGGTGCTCTGCTGACACTAGTCATTCTCACTAGATAACATATCTTTGTGTTCCAGCGTACGTGCTGCCTTTGTGTACATCCTGATGGGTTTGCTGACTGGTGCAAAGAGGGGCATCTCTCTAGAGGTAGCTATCTGCCCGATGTTGGATGAGAAGGGTACCGGGGAGATGGTCGGTGTATTTGGCTTGACAATATCAAATCACTCAACCTGCCTCAAACCGCAACCATCAAGTTAAATGCAATCAGGCGGTAACCAAAGAACGACTGGTACTGCAAAAGGGATTGTTTTCACTCTCTGGCGGAAAAATCTTTCTCTCGCTCCAACCTTCCGTGCAACACTTTCAGAGGAAAATAAAAGTTGTGATTACGACCATATTCAATCGACAAACTTTCAGACTCTGATCGCCTCTGGCAAACATATATGCATAGAGGCTGCCAAGTTACCTCCAGACACCCCTCTTTGGTTCAGCAGAAGTGGTAGCATTAATATAGAGGTCCAAATTAATAATCCAATCATTCTCATCCCAAGTCTCTCTTTTATTAATTGAACCCAGAGAGAGATAAATAAAAAGTGTTGGTGGGAAAAGGGGGCACCTCACTGACTAATGCATACAGATCAGTGATTACTGACAACACTCAGACCCTGGGGGTGTGTGCATGTGTGTGTGTGTGTCTTTGTTTGAGTAGGTGATTTGTTTATTTTTGCTTGACTACACTTGTATGAGTTTGAATGGGTGTCTTTATGTTCCAGGCTGAAAAGATGGTACCCTGAAGCCTCACATCTCCTCAACCCCACCAGCACAGACACACACACGCACACAGCAGTAAACATAAGTTCTCAGGTTTTTCCAGGAAGCTGAGTCGATAACAGCCTGGGGGTGCCACTCGAAAAAGTCACAACCCTCAGGGAGACAATCTGCTTCGCTGAATTATAAGATAAAAATTTGTGTCCATAAATGTCAAAGGTAGAATTGGATGAGTAACCGTGTCAATCTGACAAAAAGCTCAAAAGAGTTTCTCTTTCCATCAATCAACATTGTTCTACCTTTGCAGGTAGGCAAGGTGGAGCTCCAGGTGCTGTTGTTGGTACAGGTGTGGGTGACAGAACCGGAACCAGAGTATCCCTCCATCTCAAACCCTGGCTGGCACATGAACGTCACGTTATGCCCCACATCAAAGTCGTCCCCAAACCTGATTCCATTGCCAGGCACACCTGGATCGCCACAGGTGATTACTGTTAAGGGTTGGGGGTGGGAAAAGGGTGTAGAGTGAGAGTTCTGTTAGTAATAGTGTGTTGCTTTTGAGGCTCAAGTTGGGGGTTCAAATTCTGTTCAGGTGACACACACAAATGGGTACATGGACAAGATTAAAAGAAAACAATAGAGTATACTTATTTCTAGCATAAGATTATTAAAATAATATTAAGGTAGAGAAACAGTATCAAGTCAGACATGTCCTAGAGTAGCTTACATCTGATATTTACAAACTAGCTTCTTAGTTTTTGAGGCTGTCTAATCAGCAACCTCAAATGGATACTTGCATCTCATTCATTTCTTCACTTACATTACCTTGTGACTACATTAGTGTATTTTGGCAGCCAGGCATCACCCACTTGGGTGCTACGCATTCATCATGGATGAGGTGTTCTACAACCCTGCTCCCGGTCCCCCACTCCACCACTCTCTTCTTCTCATGGTGCCTGATAAGGACTCAGTGCCTACTGGCAGCAGAGTATCACCTAGGTGGGTGGCTCACATGGATTATGATAATGCTATGTGTATTGTTACCATAATGTATCATTAAGCTGTGTGATGTCAGTTTTCCAAACTATATTTGAACAAATGCCCCCTCTCCCCTACACACACACATACAGCCACATAGAAAAACTCTAAACAGCAGATTGGTAAGGGGAATATGCCGAGCTGAGAAATCAACACAGCCAATAGGTGTGTTCAGCAAACCCTATCACAGAACTGTTTGAACAAAACTCCCAGTGCTCTGTCAAACATTTTGTCTCTTTGACTGTGTGGCTTTGATCTTTTAACTTAATAACTCAATAACTCATGAACCATGAAATGGCAGGCTCTCTAAATGGAAGCATAATGAGCCAAGCATTCCCCAGTATTTGTGTCCCTGGACTGGTTGGTTAGATCTAAAGTGAAGCAGTTGCGAGCATCTGGGTGATAATAGGGGGTGAAACATCCTGAAAAAAACAGCCATTCATGCTGCATAGAGGCCTTCTGCATATCTGAACACAAACTATCTTTATTGTTCCTCATTTTGCTTCTCCACCTCTGTCTTCCTGCTACTGTAGCCCACCCTCTCTATTAGAGGGTTTCTTAATTCCTGAGGAGACTAATTTAACTTCCAAATTGCAATGTTCAGATCATACATTTCTTCATTGCTTCAATTACTATATAGAAGGAGAAGTGCAAAAAAAAAAGTTTAACAGTTATTTGAGTTCAAATTGAATATGGATTGACATGCTTCTTAATTACAGCAGGCTCAACTTGCAAGGATGCGGTAAATAAAAGCCTATTCTGTCAGTTTCAGCATCTTGTAGCAATGGAAGATTCATGACTGCCATTTCAGATTTGGGTCTGCATTTTACACACACCAATCAGCCTGTTTTTATTGGCAGGAAGGAAACACTTACGGGTACAGTTTGGGGCAGTGCCAGACCATGTGCCATTGGCCAGACATTGACGTGTGGGCAGGCCTGAAAGGAGGTAACCGTCCATACAGGAGTAGACTATTGAGTGGGAGAAGGTTGTGCCATCAACTCGGAATATCCTACTGTGGGCAGGGGTTCCTGGATTCTCACACTGCATTGCTACAGAACAGAATGGAGGAATAGAAGATCATTAAACATTTGTTAAAGAAGTCTAAAAACACACGTGCACACACACACTCCCACACACAGATTTCTCTGTAAAAGAGAAATTGTCAACAGTTTCCTCTTTCCTATTATGTTTCATTACTGACTGTATAACTGACTTGACCCCTCAATCACTTAATTGTCAGGAAAATTAGAAAATGATTCTAGAGGTAGGAAGTCATTGGCCACAGAACGCATCCATCAGTGGAGACGCACACAGAATCCCAGGGGTCACTAATAAATCCTGGGCCAAAATTCCCATAGTTTCTAAAGATGGGAAACACTTGGATGACAAGTTACAGCTTAACAGATGACAAGCTTTCATCAAAGCAAGGGGAAAAGCTGAGAGAGAAAATCATCTTGGCTTGAGTGAACACCCCCTGGTGGGATACTGGAGAGCTAACAATCTTTAAATCAGCTCCAGTGCAGGACCCGGGTTGAAAGTGCACCAGCCTGTCAGATTAAAACTGACACTGTAGACATTGTTAGGCTGAGAGAGTTAGCCAACCAAAAAGAAAAGAATGTCAGAGATTAACTTCATTTCCGTTTGAAACACTCAAGCAATATACAGCTCTGGAAAAAATTTAGAGACCACTGCACCTTTTTCTTTCAATATTTTTTGTTTGTTGAGAAGTACAATTTTAAGTGAGGAACGGTTCTCAACCTTTTTTAAATGAAAGAAAAAGGTGCAGTGCGGTTGCGGAGTCAGAGTGGTGGCCGGAGTGGCACTGGACCCCGCAATATCGGACTGGCCACCCCAGGTGCAAAACTGAATTTGCTATCCCTAGCAATTGGATGCTGATTGACATTTAATTCATCTTGTTAAAAGAAGCGTTGCTTTTGACACCTGCAGCGCATTTTTCAAATCGAGGATATTCCCACAGTTTACCAGTCATAAATCACTACGCCAGTGTCTGATAAAGCACCAGAAGACTAGAGTATCATATTCAAGTAATTTTTAAAGGGTTAAGGCTTCCTGAACAAATTTTATGAACGTTGAGTTGATGTGTAGATGCATAGCCTTCTGGCAATTTGGTTCCATAACAGAAGCAGATAAGAGACATTTTTCTGTTGTTGTTTAGCGCTTAGCACAACCTGAGAAGATAACAGTGCAGTGTTGTACTGTAGTGTATGAGTGTTTATTAGGATTCCTCCATCAGACCTTAGGGGGCACCACAGGCCACGCCCAAATGTCCACTTTTCAAAGTGATGGCATTGGCAAATACCCTGTTTGCTATTGTAAAGCCTGTTTGAAATACGTATTTCAGATTAGGGCTAGCCATGATCTAATAACTTAAAGGCTGGTAATTGATTGAAGGTACTGTACAGTTATAATAATGGGGATATGTAAAATTGAGATTGGACTCAAATGTGGGCATTTTGGATGTGTAGGCCTACATGTTATTTTTGCATAGGGTTCACTTCAAACATGAAAAGAAAGGGTGAGATAACAGACTTTAAAAAGCTGAGCAAACAGGATATTGTGCAAATAGATCCCAGCCCTAGCACCACCCCAATACCTCAGAGCAGCTCCCTACCCGAGACTAGTCAGAGTCAATGTGGTCCGACTTCACAAGGACCCTGTCTACCAGCACCAGGTCAGAGCATACTAGGTAGTCAGTCACATGCCAAGTTTAGCTTCAACTTGTCACAATAGGTGTTTGTTTTTTCAGATTAAGCCTCCCTTTAAAATGTTGGTTCATGAGTGTTCTGGTTTTGACGGCTGTGGCATTTTCTTGTGTGATTATACACCAATAGTTATTTTAATGTAATACATTTATCAAAGGATGACACAGAGACCTCTGGATAGAAAAAAGTGATCCAAAGTCTCTCCAGTTTGTGGGTACAGTACAGTGTGTGTAAGAAAGAAATTATTTTCAATTCAGGGGTAGAGACACAGTCTATTCATAGAAAATGTCGAATTGGAATAAAGTAACCCTAGTGGACCACACTAGGCCACACTGAAGAACTCAGGCTTAAGTGAATTATAATTTCTACTTCTAATCAGAAATCATATAAAGAATTTACACTCCTTAGATGCCAGGCTAAGGTTACACACACATTTTCAGTCATGGTCTCTGGACCCCCTAAAGTAGCCTTGGCCACCCCTTTACCACCCCATATATTTACATTTAGCAGACGCTCTTATCCAGAGCGACTTACAGTAAGTACAGGGACATTCCCCCGAGGCAAGTAGGGTGAAGTGCCTTGCCCAAGGACACAACGTCAGTTGGCATGACCGGGAATCGAACTGGCAACCTTCGGATTACTATCCCGAATGCCTCACCGCTCAGCCACCTGACTCCCCATATATATAAAAGTCTGATTCCGCCACTGGTGCAGTGGTATCTCAATTTTTTCCAGAGCTGTATGCATCTTAAAGGGAGAAGTCTTACAAGTCAATATAAAAAAATCCACAAAGAAAATGTAATTTGGCTTTAGATAAACAAATGTGAGAGGATGGTCTTAGAGGTTCATTGTCATGCTTGAATTGTCTGCAACCTTTCAGCCCTACTGAAATTATGCCAGCTGACACACGCTTATGGATTGCCCTCACGTTTGCAGAAGGGCTGTCTTCCTGACCAGGTCCCATTGGGAAAGCAGATCCTCTCAGCTGAGCCGTACAGCGTGTGGCCCGACACACAGATGAAGCGCACTTTACTGCGCAGCTTGAAATTGCCTGCTTCTCTGCTGGCATGGACTGGGGTGCCTGGGTCCCCACAGGTTCCTGCAGTGTCACCTAAAGGGGGGGGGGGGGGGGGAGAGAGAGAGAGAACAGATTAAACAAGACTGCTGCTCAGGCATTGCTCCTTCAAGTCCCTCTGCACAGAGCAATCGTAAAACACAACGCAACAAAGAACAATTGTCGTGAAGCCAGCAACCTCAACTGATAACTTCCCATTACAACTGACACAGAACATCCAGGTCCATAAAGAAGCCAGTTAAACCAATCATGTGTGGCGGGATTCGTATGAACAGTATGCTCCCTCACATTATTATGAATTAACAATGATACTTCCTTGGATGTACTGTACAAGTGTCATACCATCTTTGCATAAGTATTAGCAGAGAAATGTCTCAAGTCTTCGTTTCCCTCATCCCATCCCCATCAGGGGCCTCTCTTGTGGAAATCTGGGATATGTTCTTTTTCTGAGGCGGCAGAGATGAGAGGGCGAGGAGTTTAGCTAGCTCCCCGTCTTCTGAACATTTCATACTGTGATGAAGAGCAAGTCAAGCATAGAACCCTGTGAGGGAGTCAGGAGTCTGCCCCTATACACAGGGGACATCTGCAGAATGCAGAAAAGAACACTACACCCACCATCTCTCTGCTATCTTGGAAAATGAAATGGAACCTTTCAAAAAAATCTTTAACATGAAACGGGATGGAAGAAGAACAGAATATACAGCTCTGGAAAAAAATGTAGACCACTGCACCTTTTTCTTTCCTTTCCAAATAATTAGATGAGGAAAGTTTTGAGTTGCCTCTTAAATTGAACCCTTCTGTTCCTCACTCAAAAGTATCCTTCTCAACATTTGGGAAAAGAAAGAACAAAGGTGCAGTGGTCTCTTATAAAAAAAAAAAAATATATATATATATATATATACACACATACTAGGGGTGCAAAACCGAACCGCAAAAAAACAAATTGTTCAACAAATAAACCACGGCTCGGTTTTTACATGTAAGCCGCGGTTTTTCGGATCTACGAGAAAACACCCTTTGTACTTCCCCTTTCCCATACCCTTTCTCGGAGAGTACTAAGAGAGCTAAGTATTTAGAAAGATTATCTGTTATATAATGTTATTTTATTGTTAACGTTTGAAAGTTATTTTTCCAAATATAGCTGCAAGCAGCAATGAGGTGGCCAAGCAGGTCAGATGACCCAGAAGAAACTTTCGACATCCTCAGAAGAGTGTTCCGAGTACATGCAGCAAGTTTGGCGTGAATCCATCAAAGATTTGCTGAGATACGACACAACTTTCTGTTTGGCGGCTCTGCTGCCGATTTCGATTGGCTGTACCGGACAAACGGTTTCGAAAATCTAAAATAATTTTGATAGTTTGTGTGAGGATTGCATTGACTATAGCTTGTAGCTTGACTACAGGTAACTAGCGACTGCGGTGTACCTGGCTTCCTTTGCAGTGGCTTACAGTCTCGCTAAACAGAGAATCAGAGACATGACAAGCTCGTCGGCTTTGGCTGGATTCAAACCTCCGACGTTGCCGTTGCCAGGACACCAACTTATCCTTGTGAGCGATTCTCAGTGCTGCAAATCACAGTTCAGTTACTGGGTAAAAATATAAGCAGTTTTTCCTGTGGCAAGCGGTTGTCCGATTTGGCCCAAGTTTAAACAGCTGTAATTCTGTCCTATTTTGACATGTCAAGGTGATTGTGGTCTGAAGATAATCTGTCCCAAATTTGGTGAATATTTGATACACTTTGTAGGAGGAGTGAACAAAAACGTTTTATTAATTCATTCAAAATGGCGGCATCAATTCGGCTGGTATCACAAGTTAACATGTGTCAGACACGGGATCGCCCCCCTAGAGGTTAGAGGACACATATCTACAAAGCACAATAAATCTGACTCTTCTTGAGTATAGATCCCCTGAGAATGAAACATGATCATTACCATTATACTGTTAGACAGCTACTGTGGCATACCTGGCTTCACTAAACAGATAAACCAGTATCATGAAATGCTTGATGACTATGGCTGGGTTCGAACCTATGACCTTGCACTTCAGAGGAACCCGTCTTATCCCAGTGAGCTATTCTCACTGCAGGGAAATGCTGTGTTCAGTTACTGTATAAAAAAAGTAAGCAGTTTCTCCTGTGGGAAGCGTTGTCAGATTTGACCCAAGTATAAAAAGCTGTAATTCAGTCCTATTTTGACATGTCAAGGTGATTGTGGTCTGAAAATGATTTGATTATATGTCCATGAAAATAGGAGCAACGGCGAACGAGGAGTTTGTTTTTATGAAAATTCCAAATGGCCAACGCCCAAAATGGCAGACACGGGACAGTGTGATATATTTCGACTTAGTATGCCACTTAGAATCAGAAGAGACCAATCTTGTGATTTATGACAAATCTGTTCAGAAGTTATGATGCAAGAAATCCGATGCACTGGCTAGATGTAGCATCACTATATCGACAAAGCACAATATATCTGACTCTGAGTATAAATCCCCTGAGAATGAAACATTATCGTGACCATTATGATTATACTACTCGACAGCTACTGTCGCATACCTGGCATCACTAAACAGATAAACCAGTATCATGACATGCTTGAGACTTTGGCTGGATTCGAACCTACGACCTTGCACTTCAAAGGAGCCCGTCTTATCCCAGTGAGCCATTTTCAGCGCTGGGAATTGCTGTGTACAGTTACTGTATACAAAAAGTAAGCTGTTTCTCCTGTGGCACGCGTGGTCAGATTTGGCCCAAATTGGTGCACCAACAGCTGTAATTCAGTCCTATTTTGACATGTCAAGGTGATTGTGGTCTGAAGATAGTCTGTGCCAAATCTGGTGAATATTGGATACATTGTGTAGGAGTAGGGAAAAAAGTTTCATTCATTCATTCAAAATGGCGGCCTCATCAATTGGTCTGGTATCATGCGTTAACATGCGTCAGACACGGGATCTCCTAAGATATCACGAGACATAGGAATCACTTAAATACGACAAACAAATCAACAGTTATTGGTCAAAACACAGTTTTGCCTATTGTAGCGCCCCCTAGAGCTCAAATGACCCTACCTTTTTCGGACCTCTTAATAACAGGGTCATGAATCCATACACCAAGTTTGGAGTCAATGCATCAAAGATTCACTAAGATATGACCTCACTTCCCTTTTTCCGGATCAGTTGCTGAATTTGATTGGCTGTAACTAACAAACGGTTGCGAAAATCAAAGCTCCAGGGGATAACTTTTGTGAGGCTTGGTCTGAAGATCATCTGTGGCAATTTTGAAGAAGATTCGTCAAGAATTGTAGGAGGAGAAGCGAAAAAACGCTTTTCGTTAACATTCAAAATGGCGGAGAATCTATATGACTGGGTATGACGTCATAGAGTGCGTTGAACTTGTCTTGATCCAGGGAATCCAATGATACCTCATTTTGGAAAATGCGGCATATGGTTCAAAGGTAACGTGTGTAAACACACCTTCAACTTTGACCCATTGGTGGCGCTAGAGGGTTGAAATGGGAGACATGAAACTTGGTGAAAGTGATGAGGGTCCCAAAGAGTGTGCCAAATTTCACAACTTCTGAGCATGTGGTTCTAGGGGCTGCCATAGACTCCCATGGCAGATGTATAATAATATATCGCGGCTTGGCCACCAATTATAAGAAAAGGTAGAAACCCTTAAGGTGGCTTCGCCGCTTCGCGGCTTGGCCACCAATAATAATAATAATTATAAGAAAAGGTAGAAACCCTTAAGGTGGCTTCGCCGCTTTGCGGCTTGGCCACCAACTAGAGAGGGTGTAGTGAATGTGATTTCATAATTCACCCTTGTTCATAGTGTGGTTCTACACACTGTTGTTTCATGCAGTTATTTAAGTAATGTGTTATACACGTAAAAATGAATGTTCCGGGATCACGGTCCCTTTAAATATTCTATTGTTGTGATGACGTCGAGCCCCATGCTTGTTAGATTACAGGGCAACGCCATCTTGTCATTCATTCGTTTCTGCATGTAAAAATAAACGAGACACAAACTTGTGTTCTCAACTTGAGGAATTGCCTTTCGCTTTTAAATGCAACTTCCACACTGGTGACCCCGACGTTCGTTTTCTTGACGTATTCACAAACACGACTCGACCATGACCGCGAACGCTGTCACCCTCAAACTCCCCGAATTCTGGGAATCGTCAGTGTCGGCATGGTTTGCCCAGACGGAAGCGCAGTTCGCGTTGCGGGACATAACCACTGATTCAACACGGTACTACTACGTTGTATCAGCTCTCGGTAACTCAACAGCAACCAGAGTGGTGAGTCTCCTTAAACATCCTCCAGCTAAGGAGAAATATGCAGCGCTCAAAGCCCACCTGTTAAAGACCTTTGACCTGTCCGACGCTGAGAGAGCTAGCAGGCTTTTCTCCCTCCAAGGACTGGGTGATAGCAAACCGTCTGAGCTCATGGACCGTATGCTGGACCTCCTGGGTGAGCACAGACCCGATTTTCAGTTCATTCAACTTTTCCTGCGTCAGCTGCCTTCCCAAGTCAGAGCTGCGTTGGCCAACACCACGATCACTGACTGTCGAAAACTGGCTGAAGAGGCCGATAAACTTTTCCTGGCCAGCCAAGGGCACTGTGTCATGGCTGCATTTCTTCCCACGCACGTCGCTCCTGCGACAATGGAGGATTCCACACTGGTTGCAGCAACCTCTTCTCGTCGGCAGCAGTCTTCAGGTCGTCAGCAGTCTTCAGGCCCCCAGCAGTCTTCTTCAGGCTTGTGCTTCTATCACGAGAAGTTTGGACCGAAGGCTCTTAAATGCCGCTCGCCATGCAGTTTCAGCGGGGTGGGAAACGCCAGGGCCGGCGCTCATTAGTGGCCATGAGTGTCGGCCGCGTAGGCAGGCTGCTTTTTATCCGTGACAGCATCTCCGGACGACGTTTCCTGTGCGAGCGTCCTGTCTGCATCCCGTTTGGACATAGTAACCGACAGCCACGGCCCCCCGATGGAGGCTGCTAATGGGACCCCCATCCGCACGTATGGAATAAGGTACATTGAGTTGTGTTTGAGGGCATCGGTTTGGCTGGGATTTTGTCACGGCAAAAGTCGCCGTTCCCCTCCTTGGCGCTGATTTTTTGTGTGCGCATGGACTGTTGGTGGATTTTAAGAACCGCCGTTTGATCGACGCTGTCACGTTCTGCTCTTATACGTGCACGCTCGGCGGGGCTGAATCCATACGACTGTCCAGCATGCTCTCCCCATTGGATGACTTTCACCGTCTACTGGCTGGTTTCCCAGCACTCACTCAGCCCACGTTCTCCGCGTCTGCCGTGAAGCATGGTGTGGAGCACCATATCGCCACTTCTGGTCCACCCGTCTACGCCCGTGCTCGGCGCCTCGACCCGACCAAGCTTGCTGTTGCTAAGGCTGAGTTTTCTAACATGGAACGCCTTGGCATAGTCCGCCGATCCGACAGCCCGTGGGCGTCACCCCTGCACATCGTCCCCAAACCTGGTGGCGGCTGGCGCCCATGTGGCGACTACCGGCGGCTTAATGAGGCGACGACACCTGACCGATACCCTGTCCCAAACGTACAGGATTTTTCAGCACACCTGGCCGGTATGGTAATCTTTTCTAAGGTGGACCTCGTCCGGGGCTATCATCAGGTGCCCATGCACTCTCTGGACATTCCAAAAACAGCAGTGATTACGCCGTTTGGTCTTTTTGAGTTCTTAAGGATGCCGTTCGGCCTTAAAAACTCAGCCCAATCTTTTCAGCGCCTCATGGACTCTGTTTTACGTGACCTGCCTTTTCTTTTTGTGTATTTGGACGACATTCTGGTAGCGAGCACGTCCAAATCCCAGCACCTGTCGCACCTCCGAACACTTTTCGAGCGGCTCAACGAACATGGCCTGATTGTCAACCCTGCCAAGTGCCAGTTTGGTCTCTCCACCATTGACTTCCTGGGACACAGAGTCACCAAGGACGGTGCAGTCCCTCTCCCATCAAAGGTGGAGGCGGTCACACAGTTCCCACGCCCGCTCACCGTGAAAGCCCTGCAGGAGTTCCTCGGCATGGTGAACTTTTACCACCGTTTCATCCCTCGAGCCGCTCAGCTCATGCAGCCCTTGCACGAGGCCTTGAAAGGTAAGGCCATGCAAGCTGTGGACTGGACTGAGGGCAGGGACAAGGCTTTTGCTGACACTAAGGCGGCCCTGGCGCAGGCCACCATGCTGGCACATCCTTCAGCCACAGCCTCCATCGCCATCACCTCGGACGCCTCGGACTACGCTGTCGGTGCCGTCTACGAACAGTGGGTAGGCGGGGCCTGGCAGCCGCTTGCTTTCTTCAGCCGCCAGCTGCGAGCTGAGCGTAAGTACAGCACTTTTGACCGGGAGCTGCTGGGTCTCTACCTCGCCATCAGACACTTTCGTTTCCTTCTGGAAGGTCGACAATTCACCGCCTTTGTCGACCACAAGCCGCTGGTTTTCGCCATGGCCAAGGTGGCCGAGCCGTGGTCCGCCCGCCAGCAACGTCATCTATCCTACATTTCCGAGTTCACCACGGACTTACAGCACGTGGCCGGAAAGGACAACCAGGTGGCGGACTGCCTGTCACGGGCTGTGGCAGGGGCAGTCTATCTTGGTCTGGATTACAGCCACATGGCAGTGGATCAGACCACAGACCCAGACGTGCACACCCTGAGGACCTCGACTACAGGTTTGAAAATAGAGGATGTGGTTTTTGGTGAAGCCGACACCACGCTCATGTGTGACGTCTCCACGGGCAGTCCTCGGCCGATTGTCCCCACGGGGTGGAGACGACGCGTTTTTGATGCCATCCATGGTCTCTCCCACCCTGGTTTGAAAGCGTCACAGAGGCTGGTGGCGGCGAAGTTTGTTTGGCACGGCCTCAAAAAGGACGTACGAGACTGGGCTACCACTTGTCTTGAGTGCCAACGGGCCAAAGTACACCGCCACACGAAAGCCCCGTTGGAGTTGTTCCCGGTGCCAGAGCGGCGGTTTGACCATGTTAACGTGGATCTGGTTGGCCCTCTGCCCTCCTCTCATGGTTTCACCTACCTGTTGACCATGGTTGACAGGACCACCCGCTGGCCCGAGGCTGTGCCACTGACATCGTTGGCATCTGTCGAGATGACACGAGCATTTATCGGCACCTGGGTTGCCCGTTTCGGCACCCCTTCGGACATATCCTCCGACCGGGGCGCGCAGTTCACGTCTGAGCTATGGAATGCGGTGGCCCAGAGCCTCGGAGCGAAACTCCACCGCACGACTGCATACCACCCGCAGGCTAACGGACTCTGTGAATGATTTCACAGGTCGATGAAGGCTTCTCTTCGTGCTGGCCTCAAAGACAGCAACTGGGTCGACAAGCTCCCGTGGGTGATGCTTGGCATCCGGACTGCAGCGAAGGAAGACTTACAGTCCTCATCCGCGGAGCTTGTCTATGGGCAGCCACTGCGGGTTCCAGGGGATTTTGTTCCTGCTTCCACCGTTCCCTGGTCTGCGACTCTCCAGCGGGCCTCACTACTGGACAATGCGAGGCTGTTCGCACCTGTCCCTACTTCCCGTCACGGCCTCCCTCAGTCGCACATCCCTGCTGGGCTTCAGACGGCTGAATACGTCTTTATTCGCCACAACGCTCACAGGGGACCGCTACCCCCGCCCTACGAGGGCCCATTCCGGGTTTTGGAGACGGGAGACAAACATTTTGTGGTGGACATGGGTGGTAAACCGGAGCGACTCTCCATTGACCGCCTCAAACCAGCTCATTTGGACGTCGCTGGGCCCATTGAATTGGCCCAGCCCCCACGACGCGGGCGTCCTCCAGCTCTGCACCCACCCCCTGCTCCCCTTCCCCCCAAACCTCCCACACTCCATGCCCCACGCCCGTGTCATGGTGGTACATCTGCCATGGTAGTGTCTCCTCGACCCCCTGTACAACACAGCCGTTCTGGCCGGTTAATACGACCACCTCGCCGATGATTTATATTCTTATATGGTGAATTCTGGGGGGACGTGTGTAGTGAATGTGACTTCATAATTCACCCTTGTTCATAGTGTGGTTCTACACACTGTTGTTTCATGCAGTTATTTAAGTAATGTGTTATACACGTAAAAATGAATGTTCCGGGATCACGGTCCCTTTAAATATTCTACTGTTGTGATGACGTCGAGCCCCATGCTTGTTAGATTACAGGGCAACGCCATCTTGTCATTCATTCGTTTCTGCATGTAAAAATAAACGAGACACACACTTGTGTTCTCAACTTGAGGAATTGCCTTTCGCTTTTAAATGCAACTTCCACAAGGGTACAATTTCTGGGGAAATTTTTGTGTGTGCTTGCTTGCGTCGGTTGTACAGGGATTTTAATGCCATTTTTACAACTGATATTCCTGTATATTTTATATAAAAATGCATAGGGCCTACTTATTATGTATAAATATTACATAGACTTAAAAGCATCTTTTTTTGCTGCTCATTTACAACTCAAAATACGAGTGAAGTGTAGAATGAAATATGATGTCTTCTCATTTCCCCTGCAAGAGGCAGCCTCATAGCTGAATCAAAACAAATACATTTGGCAGACCGGTGTAAAAATGGACCTAATCTCTATGACTTAAACGTCCTTTTAAGTTTTCCCTTCTCGTGATATTTTCAGGCATTTAGCCTACTCATATTGCATTCATTCATTAATAAAGAACCCCCTTTGAAGATTATTCTACGACGTTACCGGCAGAAGATAGAATCGCGATTCAAACAGTACCATCTGCTAACTGAAAATATGCCCCCAAAAACGTAAATAAGCTTGACATTTATTTAGTGGAAAAAAAAGCTCACTGGTAGCGATCATTGTCAGTAACAACGCAAAATGCGATATAGCCCTGTGTGGAGAAGCTGCCCCGGTAAATTCTACTACTACAGTACAGTACTAGACTACTGCTGTGTTCGTCTTGGTAGCGATTGCGTTGGTTGAATTCGATTAAACGTTCCGTTGTACGGTTTAGGCTGAAATTAATTATTTTCATGAACAGATTGACAAAGTTTAGGCTGTGGCAATGAAGTTCAGGTTAGTAGTCAGATAGTTTCACCTATTGAAACACTTTTGATTTAAGTAAGGGGAGTGCCGAACATGTTCTGTCGCCGTTTGACTTCATAAACAGCTGTGTAGATGTTTTTGTAGTGTGTCTCGCGTAAGCTACAGTGTTGCAGTGAGCAACACTGGTTTGAAACCACAGGTAATGATAATTTCACCAACAAATCGTTTACTTGTAATGTAATGTCATAATAAATCCTACAACGAAAATGTATTTGTGAGGAATGTTTATTTTAACGATTGAAAACAGATGCATCATAGACCACTGTAGTAGCTATGTGTTGCCAACAGAGGCTAATGTCATGCTAATGCTTCAGTGAAATAGTGGACTACCGTTTCCGAAAGTAGATGTGGGCCTACTTCCTTAATAATATCAGCTAATATTGTACATTACATTTCACAATTGTGTTTCACATCACAAAGTAAAATGAGTAAATAGTTATCACCCTGGCCTCTTTGCTTGTGGCATTTCTGCAGCTGCCTTGCAGTAAAGCTATAGTTAGCCTAGCTATCCCCCAAGTTAACAGATGCGAAACGAATGTTCTGCTACAGGTAGTCACGCGTGTTTTCGTGACGTTAGTGACGTAGTGACGTTAGTAACGTCAGTGACTGTGGCTAGCAAATTAGCCACCGTTAGCTTCACTTTTCGCCACAAAAACTTAACTTCAGCCTAAACCATGCAACGGAACGTAAATAAAAATACAAGCAACTCAATCGCTACCAAGACAAAACTTTTGACACCTAGGTTGTCTATGTAGGCCAAATATTAACAAAGATTTAGGGGGGCAAAAATAAATAATAATAATAAATATATATGTGAGAGAACAAAGGTTGTGCCCTTGCCGAAGGCAAAGCACACCCAACTAGAGAGGGTACAATTTCTGGGGAAATTGTAGGGTGTGCTTGCTTGCGTCGGTTGCACAGGGGTCCGTTTTTGGATGACATTTTTACAACTGATATTTCTGTATATTTTATATAAAAATGCATACTTATTATTTATAAAGATTACATAGATTTAAAAGATTTTTTGCTGCTCATTTACAACTGAAAATACGAGTGAAGTGTAGAATGAAATAGATGTCTTCTCATTTCCCCTGCAAGAGGCAGCCTCATCGTTGAATCAAAACGAATACATTTGGCAGACCTGTGTAAAAATTGACCTAATCTCTACGACTTAAACGTCCTTTTAAGTTTTTCCCTTCTCGTGATATTTTAAGGCATTTAGCCTACTCATATTGCATTCATTCATGAATAAAGAACCCCCTTTGAAGATTATTCTACGACGTTACCGGCAGTAGAAGATGGAATCACGATTCAAACAGTACCATCTGCTAACTGAAAATATGCCCCCAAAAACGTAAATAAGCTTGACATTTATTTAGTGGAAAATCGCTTTCATAAAAAGCTCACTGGTAGCGATCATTGTCAGTAACAACGTCAAGTGCGATATAGCCGCGTGGAGAAGCTGCCTCGGTAAATTGTACAGTACAGTAGACTACTGCTGTGTTCGTCTCGCCATTTTGAATGTTAAGGAAAAGCGTTTTTTCGCTACTCCTCCTACAATTCTTGTCGAATCCTCTTCAAAATGGTGGCAGGCCTCTGGAAGTTGCTGGGGGAGTCCCTGTACACCATAAATGGAGCCAGGAACCCCATCACAGCAGCATACTTCCAAGGTTTATGATTTGAAAGGCCTGCTCCACTCCTGCCCAACTCTTTCTCCTTGTTCTTTTCCCTCTTGTAGCTGTCCCTTAAATTTTTCCTTTTTTTTTGCAATCCTCAGCTAGAAAAACATTATTTGAAAACTGTTTAATAGACATACACGTTGACATGTGTAAACACGTTGTATTTTATTACTCGAAGTGTCTGCTAATCTGTCGACACAACTAGGGAGTCCCAGCCGGGCTAACTAGCTAGCTCTAGTTACCACAGAACGAAGTTACGTAATGTGACTAGACTGAATTTGAAAGTACAAAATACCCACCAGGATCACCGACAATTTCGGCAACCTTGCGCCATGCATCATTTTTTATATTAACATCTCTGTACGAATACAGAGACGTGTCATACAGTACTGGGTATCCAGCCACACAAACAATCAGTTTCTCCTCCATCTTGAAACCTAGAAATGTTTACCATGGTTGCTACGTTACGAGAAACAAGAATACACTCTGATTGTCCATCGCTAGCGAAAATTGCTCCTCATTTGCATTGACAAAATCTCAACTCTGTCGCGTCGCTACCCACAATGCACCACGCAAGCGATTCGGCTGACTCCATAGAAAATGAATGGAAAACATGTTATTGCTCGCATCGTGTCGCTGCAGTGTGAACGCACTGTAAGGGTAGCAAGCTAGGTAACCATATACAGTAAAGCTACAAAATGATATAGCGTTAGTTAACTTACTTGTCCAAGTTTAGTAGCTGGACGAAGGAGAGTTAGTACTGATCCAGAATTTAATTTCAGCAAGGTCAGTTTTGTATTAGCTCAAGTTGAGGAAACAGTCGTGGCTGAAGTGTTTGGCGAAGACATACAAAACAAATGCGCCTACAACATAAGTTGTGTAGGCGCATTTCCAGAGAAAATAAAATTAAGACACTGGGTCTTCAGAGGCTCGGATGAAGGAACTGTGAAAAGATTTTTGTTTTCCTTTGTACATCCAAACTGAGCAAATGTAATGCTTTGTTCGTTTGCAAGCCATGATGTCTCTCGATGATAAAAACACTTGCACGGTCGTAGCTCAGTTTCTTATGGGCGGGCCAGATTCTCTGGGCGAGCAAAGCAGAGAGAGGGGAGGTAACCTTCCTCCTTGTGACGTCACAAGGAGGAGATTTTCAAACAGAGCAATTGAGCCTTCATTTTCTCAAAGGCGGAGAAGAACACCCAGGGCTTGGTTTACACCTATCGAAAATTCTAGCCACTGGGGGACCAAAGGCTCATATTAATGTTAAATAACCTCCTAAAGTGAAGTTTTCATGTCATGTCACCTTTAATATAAAAAGTATACTATTATCATGTTACTTAAAGTATATTATAATACGGGTGGTTGAAATCAAGCATTCTGATTGGTTGAGAGTGAGTCACGGGGTGTGCTTTATTGAGCATAAAGTACTGTACGGTGTACAGGTGTTTACAGTACGCCTGTTTACATTTGCCTTAAAATGGAGCGTTCCATATTAGTGCGCACTCAAAATAACGGTTACATTTTTGGTTGTCATTGGTAAGTTTCGTTGTCACTTGGTTGTCGTTGTCATTTTGATGTCATTTCAAGATTAACAGTAAGCAAACATGTTTCATGTTAACTTCGATCTTTTGGGGGGAAGAACTTTTGATGAGTGGTTAGCCAAAGATGAGAGAGCAAGAGTGAGCAAGAGTGGTCGAAAGCGATGTCATCAGAGACGAAGGGGACATGAGAAACGTTTTCCATGGATGCACAATTAGTGGAAATATCCAAATCAATATAAGCAAACCGTAACATGTTTAGACCTAATGTTTAAAATAAATATTATTTTATTGAAAGTGTCCCATTGTCATTGTTGTTATTTTAAAGGCAGCTTTTATGAAATGAGCAAAGTCAATTGCGAGATCTAGCTAGCTAGCTAGGCTAACAAACGTGAAGTTCACAATGCTGTTTGTCCGTTGCATAGCAACAGCCACTGTTTACAGGGCCTATTTTCTCTCGGCTACTGAAATGCGATACACAATGTTTGTTGTCTATAACTATTTTGTGCTGAAAGGCAGCTTACTATTTATTTACTATTTATAATTTCGCTGGCAACCGTATTATAAAAGCAATAAGGTACTCGAGGCAGTACTTTATCGCCAATAAAGTACGTGTTCTAGGGTTTGCCGGCCCTCCGCTGCGCGTCGGGCCTAACAACACCCTTGAACACGTACTTTATTGGCGATAAAGTACTGCCTCTCGTACCTTATTGCTTAACTAGCAGTGTACCTATTATTAAAGTAACCTGTGTAGTGCACTTTCAGTTCATGAAGTATACTTCCTAAAGAGCCTCAAAGTATACTTTGCAATACTTTCAAGTGCACTTTCAATTAATGTAAGTACTTCAAGAAGTAAACTTAATAAATTTAATTTTACTATTACTTACTAATATATTATAATGTTTAGGAGCCCCTTAAACGCCTCAGATTATAAGTCATTTAGCGAGAACGGGGGCCCTTGCAAAGTTACACTGCAGATTCTTAGCTGAAAGAAGCTATTCACTGCACAAGCGTTACAAGAATCCAGTTCTTCTTATGAAACGTAACGGTCATTTAACTCAGGGTTACAATGGTAAACCACCACAACAATGACCACGCAACAAAACACTACATTCTAAGCAGACACATTTAAAAAACTAAATTCATGAAGTTACATTTGTATTTCGAACAAACGGCAAACTTATCAGCACATTTTAACACTATTTACCGCCTTGCATCATGGGAATTGACCAGCCAATGAGCTATTTCGTTCTTCAGTCAGTTTGACAGTATAACCTTCAAATGCATAATGCAATCCTTCTGTCTGCTTCTTTCTCAAGTAGCTTTTTCGTTTTTGCCATTAATACTCCAATTGATAATTATTAGTATAAGATTATAGGGCTTCAGAATGTTTTGTTATTGTTTTGTTATTCAATTATTCATAGACATGAATAATTAGAATGAGATGGATCTAAAAAATGTAACCTGTAATGTACTTTAAAATTATTTTGACTGTTTTTGCTGTATAATAATAGAAAACGTACATCCTACTCCAGAAGACATGTATACCATTTTCTGTTTTCTAAGTATATCAAAAGTGAACTATTTTCAAAGCATACTTAAAAGTATATCAAAAGTGAACTATTTTCTAAGTATACTTCTTAAAAGTATATCAAAAGTTAACTATTTTAGTATACTTATAGTATACTTTAATATACTTATTTTTTGTAAGCGTGTCTTATTGTCCACACTATCATATACAATTATATCTAAAACGAACTTACAAAGATCTCGGTTAGACTAATAAAGTTGAGTATTAGTAATGATGTTAGCGATGCTAGCGTTATTTTGCTAGCTAGCCTAGCCTATAACATTTCACTTGGTTTGCAGCTGTTTGATTAACTGAAATTATTATGAAATGTTATGTTCTACTAGCCATTTGCCTACTTTAGCAAGTCACTGTATTTCCAAGCCCTGATAGTGTAACTGAGAAAACAGTAAATAATTCCTCTTTCAAGTAATAAGCCCCCGTTCAAGTGTTGAGCATAAAATTAGCTGCACGGTCAGTAGAGATCTTGAGAGAAGCCACTTTTTTGTTCTAAAACGGGACTATATGCCGCTTTGAAATATAAGCCGCACAAGAAAACAACTATAAAATCGGAGTACAAGCCGTGGCTTATTTTCCGTAAAATACGGTATATTTATTAACCAAATGTATGTGCACTCATTTAATTTAATCTCACTCTACAATGTTGACTATGTACATTACACACAACCAACATTATGAGGCTAGATATGGGGGTCTTACCTGAGCAGTGAGGCAATGGAGCACTCCAGTGTCTGTTGAGCTGGCAGGTGAGAGAGGCCTCTCCTATGAGCTCTCGATCACCTTCGCAGGTGTACTGCACTGTAGAGCCAAACGTAAACCTGTCCCCGTACAGGACACCATAAGGAGGGCAGCCGGGGTGGCCACAGTCCACCTCTGGAACGCACACATCAATTCAACTGTCAAACATCACATCTGTCAGGTATTACATTTTACATCTAACTGTATGACAGTGTTACTGTAAGTGTAACTGTAAGTCAGATTTCACTTGGTTACACGCAATTGTTACACACTGCAGCATTGAGCTCAGATTAACCAGAATAGTACATATTCAGACATGTGGTTTGTATCTCTGGGCTCTAACCAACGTAGCATTAACCAATGGTAAGATGTAACGAAGTAATACTTTATTTACAGTATTTAATATTTTTTTGGTGAGAATCTATACTTGAGTTTACATTTTTTGTGACTTTGTACTTTTACTCCACTACATTTCCTTAATAAAATGTATACTTTTACTCTGATACATTTTCCCTAATCATCTTTGTTACTGTACTACAAAATAAAATCGGAAGAGCACAGACTACCAGTTTTGTCAAATCAGTGGTCAGGCACTAGTTTGCAGATCATTGGTTAATCACATTAACACATAACGGCAGCGTTAAGCGTTTGTGTTAAGATGACACATTTGGCCGTCTTAAGACAACAGAAATTGCTGTCGTAAGCTTACAACGTTTTGAACTTCTTCAGACATTAGGACCATCTACACTTCTTGCCATTGCCATTGCTTCTATGTCTATGGACCCTGCCCCCCAAAACAATGCGCAAACAATGAGCTCACAAAATGAAAATTACGAGGCTCGAAATGGCCGTTCCAAAGGTGTCGTCTTAACGGGAATACTAAATTACAGGTTTTCCGTATGGCTTTCCATATTTGGTTAACATTAAGCCATTCAGATGTAACTAGCAATGTTAGCTAAACATTGCAGGTTAATTTCGAATCACAGATCTAACGTCCTGTACTTTCTCTTCAAGTGTAATTGTGCAGTAGACTACATTTTAAGGTGGTGTACATAAAAAAAAGCATTTACCTTAACTGTCAATGCTTAAGTACCTTTAATATTAGAACATTTCTTTTAATACTTAAGTACAATAATTATCAGAAACTTTAAGACTAGTAATATTCTAATTGCAACTGTACTGTACAAAACTGTAACATTTGCTTTTTATTTTGCAGTGCAGTAAAAAAAGAAAAGAGTACTTTTCAGCCATTCCATATTACCAGAACTACAACACAGGAAACCTACCAAGGCATTCTGGTAGAGGTTTGTCCCAGTGTCCAGCTGGCTGACAAGTGAGCACAGAAGATCCAAACAGGTAGTAGCCTGGGTTGCAATCGTAGAACACCACGCTGCCGAAGGTAAAGTTGCCATGCTCAATCTTACTCTCTCGTATGGAGTTGGTTGGGATCCCGGGATCAGTGCAGTTGACCACTGAGAGGGAATAAAATACAGGAAATCTTATGATTGACAGGAATTAATTTACATTAAAATCACATAAATAGTCAACAAGAAACATTCTCCTCATAACAGCATTGGCTTCAATATCAGTATCTTTACACAATAAAGTCAACTGACTTTTTCCGTAATGGTACATACATCAGGCATGATGATAGTCATAATTTAGTAGTAATAATATAGTAGTTAAAGTCCCTGTAAAGTGACAATAAAATATGTGTTCTGAGTTTGTCACACCACAGAAAAATGTGCCAAATTTGAATGAAAAATGTTAAGTAACTAAAATAAGTGATCAAAATCTTGAAACAATTAGCAGTTCTCTCAGATCTCAAATGCTGAGGTCACTGAAATCACGCCCACTCGCGGTAAAAGTGCTTCTAAAAGGTGTGTTCATTCTTTTGTACGCTCTCAACGAAGGCAGTCGCATTTTCTTTCCCTCTCCTCCCCCTGACCTTCCCTGCTTGCTTCCCTGCTTGGCTTCTATCGTATTGTCTAGTTATTCACCGAGAAATGCTCTGAAGTTTCAATCATTTGGATAGTTTTTGAAGATATTACTCAAAATCAAATACTACAAAAAGGAACAACCTGAGAGGACTGAAGCCCAAGGAGAACAGAAGTATTTTGGGCTGCCCTCCAAGAATGACCACAGGAAAGCAAACTAAAGCTTGTTCCCTGTAGAACTATGGCTTGTAATGACTGCAAACAACTTACTCAGAGGATAGTCGAACTGGAGCTAAGAGTCAGAACCCTCTTAGATATCAGAGAGACCGAAGACTTCATAGATTCCATGCTACCTAGCCCGGAGGTTAAGCTACCTGCCAATGAGCCACCCTTGGAACCAGCTTTCTCTCCACCGGCCGTTGGACCGGATGAGTCATGGCCTGCTCTCGGCGCTAAACCAAAGAGGCCTAGCGCCGCTTCTACCTTCATCAGAGATGGGACTGTCACCAAGGATAAACAGCAAAAAAAGCGAGGCAGAAACTCTTCCCGCATCACCTCTCCTCCTGTCACACTCAGAAACAGTTTCGAACCACTGGGAACTTTCTCTCCCTTGTGTGTGGAATCCAAGGCGAAGAGGCACAGGAGTGCTAGCCACGCAGCTAACAAACATGAAGGGCCCAGATCGCCGACACACCATGATGGTAGCTACTACACACATGCAAATCCAACACATCATCGTCTGCTGCGACCGGGAGTCCCCCATTTCACTCCAAGCCCCTCTCGGACCACTCGGGGCGCTGTTCGACCCCCTATCAAGCCTAATCAGACAACAATATCACAGGATTATCAAGATCCAAGGTATGCTAAGACTACCCACAGCCCATCAACACTTAGAGGAGCTAACACTGCTAGCACTATAGAATCTACTGCTAGCACTGACGCAGTGTCTAACCTTGGTCTAGCACAAGGTCCTATCATTGCTAACCCAAATAAGATAAGAACTGGCCCCGCAGTTACTGATAAGGCAAACGTTAGAAATGCAAACACAACACCACATATGGCCACTATCTTGATTGGAGATGCCATGACAGCACATGTTAAACTGGCAAAGACAGAAAATATTTGTCTTAGCAACACATCTGTCGAGGAACTGTCCTCAGAGGTACAAACAATCCTCAACAATAAACCAAACAACCCTAAGATTATCATCCACACTGGCTCGTTTGATATCCTACACAAGAAAACTGGCACTGAGATACTTAAAAAACATTTCACCCAGCTACTGAACACACTTAACAGATATCAAGATGTATTCATCAGTGGACCGATTGCATGCTTTCGCAGAGGAAAAGAAGCCTTCAGTTGACTACTATCTTTCAACACATGGTTGGCATCTGTCTGTCTGACACACAAACTGAGATTTATCGATAACTTCAATGTGTTCTGGAACTGTGCAGACCGTTTTCAAGCTGACGGACTCCACCCAAACCGTAGAGGATCTCGACTACTAACAGCAAACATCAATCACGTGCTCCTGACCACAAATCAAGCTTCTCTCCCTATCCCTGTTGTGTCTAAGCTGACTGACGCATCCCAAACAACCTCCCATGGAACAGAACAGAACATTCAAACAGCCTCCTGCAAGGACATGGGCCCTGCACAGATCTGCACCCCCCGGATGAATTCCCTTGTGATGGAACAGCTCAGTGACAGAGACTTTCCCAAAGAAAAGCTACGCTAGGACAGCCACCATGCTATTTCATTGGACATACCGGTCATCATCACAAACAGAAAATGGCATGGTAAAATGCATGGTTACAAACCTGAAACTAGTGTTAGAAGTCACAGAACTATCCATATTCTTCCAACAGATTTATCTACCCCTGTTTTATCTGTTAATACCCCACAGATGAAACTGGCCCTTCTAAATGTTAGATCACTAAATAACAAAACATTTCGAGTTAATGATCTGGTCAAAGAAAACAACTTAGACTGCATCTGTCTAACAGAAACCTGGCTAAACAATGACACGGCAACAGCAACTTTGATAGAAGCGTGTCCGCCTGATTACAGCTTTCACCAAGTTTCAAAGACATCAAAAAAAGGTGGAGGAGTCGCAGCTATTTTCTCCTCTAAACTGTTGTTCAAAATCACTGAGCTAGGTGAATTCACATCATATCAATATCTTGCTATAGAGCTCAAAACCGAATCAATACTTTTTGTTATTATATATCAGCCACCCAAGCACTCGCCAATATTCATACAAGAATTCTCTGAACTATTATCACTGTGTCACTAGATATGACAAAGTAGTTTTAAACGGAGACTTAAATATCCAAGTAAATAAAAAATCAGACCCAAGAACTATTGAGCTCTTAAATCTCCTTGACAGTTTCAATCTAACTCAACACATAACAGACCCAACACACCGGTACGGAAACACACTAGATCTAGTGATAACAACTGGACTAAATATCAATAATATTTCAATAACTGATCTACCCCTCTCAGACCATCATTATATACTTTTTAATGTGGAAATTATCCTAACAAAAAACAAAAAATAATTCTTAGTCCATAGAAGATATTTAGACGATACAGCTATGATGACATTTTCTGAACAATTTGCTCTATATGAGCCGACTAACCATGATTGCTCTCTGAATGAAATGGTAGAGAACCTCAATGATGCACTATTATCTGTGTTAGACTCTGTTGCACCACTGAAAACCAAAAAGAAGTGCACAAGCAGAACCTCCCCATGGCTGAGAAATAAAAATGTTAGTGAAACGAAAAGAAAATGCCGTGCAGCAGAGAGAAAATGGAGGAAAACAAAGATCACTATCCACTACAATATCTACAAAGATACACTAACCACCTATAACAAAACCATCCATCTAGCAAGGAGAGAATATTTCTCCAACATTATTACAGAAAATGCCAGAAATTCCAGAGTTCTTTTCTCCACCATTGACCAGCTGCTAAACACTGTCCCTGCCCCACCTCCATCCTCAGCAGTTAAATGTGAAGAGCTTGCTTTGTTCTTCAAGAACAAAATAACTTTGATCAGAGCGAGTATTATTAATAGTGGGGTCGAAACTGACATCAGTAGATTCTGCAACATAACCATGAGCACATTTACCTGCATCACACTTAGTGAACTTTCCAAAATTGTCAGCGAATCTAACTCCACAACCTCAGATATTGATCCTATACCCACAACATTCTTTAAGCGAGTGTTTGATAGTGTCTCAGGTCCGGTGCTAGAGATTATAAACACATCCCTTAGAACTGGTGTCTTCCCAGATGCCTTAAAAACAGCTGTTGTAAAGCCCCTATTAAAGAAACCCAAATTGGATAACAGTCTACTTGCAAATTACAGACCAATATCAAACCTTCCATTTATTAGTAAAGTACTGGAAAAGATAGTTTTAGTCCAATTAAATTATTTTCTTGAAGAAAATAACATCCTGGAAGTCTCGCAGTCAGGTTTCAGGAAATATCACAGTACTGAAACTGCTCTCACCAACTCTGATGCAAATAAAGTCTCTATCCTTATCCTGTTAGATCTCAGTGCAGCATTTGATACAATTGATCACAACATCCTAATCAATAGACTGGAAAAGCTTATTGGGTTCACGGATAGTGTATTGAACTGGCTGAAATCATATATCACAGGAAGGAAGTTTTATGTTAGTTTAGGTGACCATAGGTCCAAGAAACATGAGAACTGCTACAGGGTTGCTCAAGGAAGCTGCTTAGGTCCATTACTTTTTTCTCTTTATATGTTACCACTCGGCGACATAATCAGAGAACATAACCTAGATTTCCATAGCTATGCGGATGACACACAACTATATACTATATCCACTGAACCCAACGATGCAACGGCCATCAATTCCATTACCAACTGCCTGTTGGCAATAAACAAATGGATGAATGATAACTTTCTTAAATTAAATGAAGACAAAACCGAAGTCCTACTATGTGGCCCCAAATCCAAAAGAGAGATGCTTATTAAGAATCTTGGAGGCTTAACCCCCTGTCTTAAACCAGAGGTGACGAGTCTCGGTGTAATCCTGGACTCAGATTTGAATTTCAACTCTCACATTAATAAAGTGACCAAAACAGCTTTCTTTCACCTGAGGAATATAGCAAAGGTACGACCATTCATAAACCAAAATGATGCAGAGAAGTTAATTCATGCTTTCATATCCAGCCGGCTGGACTACTGTAACGCACTTTTCACTGGTCTTCCCAAGAAAACCACTGAAAGACTACAGCTCATTCAAAATTCTGCAGCTAGATTATTAACCAAAACTAAAAGGAGAGAACACATTAGTCCTGTCCTAGCTACTTTACACTGGCTCCCTGTTACCTTCAGAATTGACTTTAAGGTCCTTTTCCTCACATACAAAGCTCTACACGGACAAGGACCTAGCTACATTGCTAACTCCTTTATAAACTACACACCAGCTAGAACACTGCGATCATCAAATGCAGGCCTATTAGAGGTCACCAGAAGCAGTCATAAGAAGATTGGTGATTCGGCCTTTGTCAATTACGCCCCAAAACTATGGAACAAATTACCCATAAATATTAGGGAAGCTAACACTCTAGACATTTTTAAAAGACAGCTTAAAACCTACCTTTTTACCGAAGCATTTAAGTAATTTTATCTCAAAAGGGTTTTCCTACTTTTTAAAGTTGTTTTCTCTCTTGAACAGAGATCTTATTGGGATTTTTATTTTTGTTTGAATTGTTTATCACTTGTATTATTGTTTTTATTGATTTTATGTAAAGCACCTTGAGCTACAATTCTTGTATGAAATGTGCTATATAAATAAAGTCTTACTTACTTCTCTCATCTGTCAAATACCGCTACAACAAAAGGGTTAAAGGCCGATTTATACTTCTGCGTTTTTACGGAGACGGAGACAGGGAACGCCCTCTCCGTCAAGGAACGCCCTCTCCATGCCCTCGGAGAGCCCCTCGGAGAGCTCTACGTGCACCTCCTGATTTTCCTGACTATCCGTCCGTCCGTCCGTCATTTTACGGATACCCCTTGGCTGTGATTGGTCCGTATTAAGAACCGCTTGCGTCAGGGGCGGGGTTGCCGTGACCAACAAGAGAACAAAATCCTTTGACCGTCATTGTTGTAAGTTTTTACAATTCATATTTCAGCTAAACAGTACATGTAAATCAGCATCTGAATTAAAATGTGACGAGAAATGGGCAGTGTAGTTGCTGAAAATTTGCTTATTTTATTGATGAAACGGCTAATTTGTAAATTTGCTATAACTTTTCGATAACCTAGTTAGCATCGCAGTGCAGCGCCAACTGCTCTTCTGGCAGTGAATTGTTTTCAGCACCCACAGCCTTCGGAGTACTATAAATTCAACCAATCCATCCGACTCCGTGCGTGCGTCTGTCCGTAACGGAGTAGTAGTGATGGGTCGTTCGCGAATGATCCGGCTCTAAGAGCCGGCTCTTGAAGGTGAACGTCGGGAGCTGGCTCGCATATCTGAAGAGCCGACTCTATTTTTAATAGATAATACAGCCTATAAAAACTAAATGATTATGAAATAATTAATTTTCATTGTATTTAAAATAATTGACTAATTCAAAGAACAACGAAAAAATACTTGTAGGCTTAAAGGCGCACACGATCATCGTCTGTTCCTGTCAATCCTGCATGAGGGAGGGCCGAGCCAACTCACACAGTCAGAGAGTAGTCAAAACTCGGAGGAGAGCCATGACAAATCAATGCATTTTTAAAGATATGTGGTTACGGTCGAGTATGATTTCATTTCATAATTTAATTCAAATTGTTTTCACACCTATCATAGTCAAATTCATAGTTAAAACATGTATTTTTTAAAGAGCCGTTAGGGAGCCAAAAGAGCCGGCTCTTTTTAGTGAGCTGAGCCATACGAGCCGGCTCACGAAAAAGAGCCGGAATGCCCATCACTACTGTTTAGCTGAAATATGAATTGTAAAAACTTACAGCAATGGCGATCAAAGGATTCTGTTCGTCCTGTTTATCACGGCAACCCCGCCCCCGCCCCTGACGCAAGCGATTCTTAAAACGGACCAATCACAGCCAAGGGGTATCCGTAAAATGACGGACGGACGGATAGTCAGGAAAATCAGGAGGTGCACGTAGAGCTCTCCGAGGGGCTCTCCGAGGGCACGGAGAGGGCGTTCCTTGACGGAGAGGGCGTTCCCTGTCTCCGTCTCCGTAAAAACGCAGAAGTATAAATTGGCCTTTAGACTCTACAAAAAAATGGATGCTCCTAGCAGGATTGGCTTTACACCGCCGTGTAAGTTCGAGCCTCCATAGCCAGAATCAAATTCAGATGACATTGACCGGCTACCCGGGATTCAATCTCGTCCTTCTTGGTCTGCAACCGATTGGTAATTGGTAATCTCCCTTTTATTCAAGTTAGCAAGCTAGAGTAGTATGTTATCGATATGTAACTAGCATGACAGCCAAATAACGTTAGGCTATCAATTAATAACAGTTTATTAGTTTTAATAACAGCTTAGTATTAACTATGTTCAGTGCCTCCATCAATACATTTCAGCCCCGCCCAAAAATTCCTGATCACAAAAACTTTGCTAAACTATTTAACGGTCTAACTGCACAATTCAGTACTACATAGTTCAAAGGCTTTGTAACGTGTTCAAACTATACATTTAAAAAAAATATATGTGTTTAGAAAAAACCTTGAATTTCACTTAACAGGGACTGCAATAACAGTCAAGTGGCAACAATTTCCCCTAATTAACTTGTGCAAATATTTTCTGCCACCGTATATTTCCATCACCTCTTTTTGGAGTCTCTTTTGCGGCTGGCTGAGTTGCTCATCTGCACATGTTGTCAAGTGTTATCTGACTATCTTCCTGCCCAATTGCCAGTTAGTAATAGAATCACTGGAATTACCTGATCAAAGTCATTTATTAATGCCTTGAATACGGTGGCCGACATGTGCAAACTCGTACAAATAACTCTATTGTGTCTACACAACACTTTAACAGATTGACTAGATATCATTTGAAGTGATAACGTTAGTTGTTTCCACGTCTGTTGTCGAAGCAAACTGGATCGACTTAGGTGGGTAGAACGTTACAGCTTACCAACCAAACTAAACTCCTCAAAAAAAGTTCGGAAACGTTATTTTGGTCGATTATTTCTCCCCTTCAGTAATACCAATTGGTATTGTATTTTATCTTGTTAAGATAAAAAATAACCTGACAAAGATGTGGACAAACATGCATCGTGAATTGTAGATTTACATGTAGCCTACGGGTTATTTATTCGAATGAAAAACAAACAGGAACGTGAAATAACGCGTAAGCCCCATTGCCAATAATCTAAATCATCACACATTCTACCTATGCTCTTGCATTAGCAAGCTAAACTAGTTTACATGCCAACAGTCTAGGTGTTTTCGCTATCTAGCTGTTCTTGCATTCCTTGCAAATCAGCGTTAATAAAAAGCAGATGAGCTAGAGTCTAGCTAACATTGACTCAACGGGCATGGCTGATCTATACCGTAGCTCTAGCGTAGAAGATCCCTGTGCAAGCAAACAGGATCGACTTATAGGTGGGTAACGTTAGCACTACAGCTTACCAAACAAACTATAGTGATTAAACTCAAGTAAGGTGAAGTGCCTTGCCCAAGGACACAACGTCTTTTGGCACGGCCGAGAATTGAACCAACAACCTTCTGATTAATATCCCAACTCCCTAACCGCTCAGCCATCTGACCCCCCATTTACATGGCAACACGGGTTATTTATTTGAACTAGAGAGGGTACAATTTCTGGGGAAATTGTAGGGTGTGCTTGCTTGCGTCGGTTGCACAGGGGTCCGTTTTTGAATGACATTTTAACAACTGATATTTCTGTATATTTTATATAAAAATGCATACTTATTATTTATAAAGATTACCTAGATTTAAAAGCATTTTTTTTTGCTGCTCATTTACAACTGAAAATACGAGTGAAGTGTAGAATGAAATAGATGTCTTCTCATTTCCCCTGCAAGAGGCAGCCAAATCGTTGAATCAAAACGAATAAATTTGGCAGACCGGTGTAAAAATTGACCTAATCTCTATGACTTAAACGTCATTTTAAGTTTTTCCCTTCTCATGATATTTTCAGGCATTTAGCCTACTCATTGCATTCATTCATTAATAAAGAACCCCCTTTGAAGATTATTCTACAACGTTACCCGGCAGTAGAAGATGGAATCGCGATTCAAACAGTACCATCTGCTAACTGAAAATATGCCCCCCAAAACGTAAATAAGCTTGACATTTATTTAGTGGAAAATCGCTCATTCATAAAAATCTCACTGGTAGCGATCATTGTCAGTAACAACGCAAAATGCGATATAGCCCTGTGTGGAGAAGCTGCCCCGGTAAATTGTACTACTACGGTACAGTACTAGACTACTGCTGTGTTCGTCTTGGTAGCGATTGCGTTGGTTGAATTGGATTTAACGTTCCGTTGTACGGTTTAAGCTGAAATTAATTATTTTCATGAACAGATTGACAACGTTTAGGCTGTGGCAATGAAGTTCAGGTTAGTAGTTAGATAGACTTTTGATTTAAGTAAGGGGAGTGCCAAACATGTTCTGTCGCCGTTTGACTTCCTAAACAGCTGTGTAGTGTAGATGTTTTTGTAGTGTGTCTCGCGTAAATAAGTAAGTAAGACTTTATTTATATAGCACTTTTCATACAAGAATTGCAGCTCAAAATGCTTTACATAAAATCAACAAAATAATAATACAAGTGTTGATCTAAACTAGCCGCACTCTATCTGCGGTCTCTCGAATCCATCTTAGATCCGAGCTGCCACTTGCAGTTTCTAATACACAAACATGACAAGGGGGTAGACAGGACAAGACAAGGTAAACATGAGGAGAGAGGAGGAAAAAAGGCAACACCCAGACAATGCTCCTAGAGGAGTACAGTGTGGGAACAGACAAAAACCTCAGCACATAAGTACAACAACATTTACAAAAACAGGCGAAGGCGTTGGATGGGGGTGGGGGTGTGGTGATATCTGTAGTAGGTGAAAGTTAATGTGTGAGTAGGTCTGGGTTGGCGCCCTCGACCTAGGCCACAATCAGTCCGATTCTCCCTATGCAGATTGTGTTGGCCAGGAGACATCCTTGGTCATGACCCAGGCAGAGACCAAACCACAGATGTCGGTGGGGGGGGGGGGGGGGGGGGGAAGGGAGGAGCAAGATAGTCTCGCTTCAGCCCTCTCCAGGGGAGTTGTTTTCCAGCGACGGCCTTGGCCAAGGCCTGTGCTGGTTACGGGGCCGAAAGTGGATAAGATTGGGGTAGTTGTTTTGACGAGTAGCCGCAACTCAATTTTCACGTCCACCCTTCAGGAATGTCTCCATGTCCTCCATCTTCCTTTGCAGAGCCGCAAACTTATCCCTGTTGTAATCAATGCTGTGTTGTAAGTTCACAGTCTGAGCTCCAACAGCTCTGCCCAACGCATCAATCATGTCGGGCAGCCTAACGGGGCTTTTGATGGCTGCAGCCGTTTCCTTGAATTTCCGATATACAAAGCCAGCGCTTATTCCAAACAGCAGAAAGCCTGTAATCATGGTACCGAATATGAAGATGTCTTCAAAGTCCTCCACGGAAAGCGCCGCTTGACACACGACACGCCAATTCTCCCACGCGTCCATCGTGTAGCCAGCTGCGAACGTCCCGTCCGGACAGTTGGGTTCCCCCGAACCCGAGCTTCTCTTCGAGAAGATGGTGTCAATAGCATTGAGAGACCAGCTAATTAATTCCATGCTTCTAGTTTCGGAAAGTGATGATGAGAGAGTATCTTGAGACAAGACAAGACACAGCCAAGCAGGGAAGGTCAGGGAGGGGAGGAGAGAAAAATGCGACCGCCTTCGTCGAGAGAGCAAAGAGAAGGGTAAGCAACAGCGTTGCAGTGAGCTACACTGGTTTGAAACCACAGGTAATGGTAATTTCACCAACAAATCGTTTACTAATGTCAGAATAAATCCTACAACGAAAATATATATGTGAGGAATGTTTATTTTAACGATTGAAAACAGATAACGCTACATCATAGACCACTGTAGTATGTGTTGCCCGGGCAACACAGGCTAATGTCATGATGCTAATACTTCAGTGAAATAGTAGACTACTGTTTCCGAAAGTAGATGTACTTCCTTAATAATATCAGCTTATACTGTACATTACACATCACAATTGTGTGTCATATCACAAAGTAAAATGAGTAAATAGTTATCACCCTGGCCTCTTTGCTTGTGGCGTTTCTGCAGCTGCCTTGCAGTAAAGCTATAGTTAGCCTAGCTATCCCCCAAGTTAACAGATGCGAAACGAATGTTCTGCCAAAGGTAGTCACGCGTGTTTTTGTGACGTTAGTGACGTAGTGACGTTAGTAACGTCAGTGACTGTGGCTAGCAACTTAGCCACCGTTAGCTTCACTTTTCGCCACAAAAACTTAACTTCAGCCTAAACCATGCAACGGAACGTAAATTCCAATAGAAGCAACTCAATCGCTACCAAGACGAAACTTTTGACACCTACGTTGTCTATGTAGGCCAAATATTGACTGAGTTTTAGGGGGGCAAAAAGAATAATAATAATAATATATATGTGAGAGAACAAAGGTTGTGCCCTTGCCGAAGGCAAAGCACACCCAATGAAACACAGTCAGGAACATGAAATAACGTTAGCCCCATTGCCAATAAACTAAATCATCACACATTCTACAGATGCTAGATACAGGCAGGATACGTTAGCATTGCTAATAACTGTTAGCGACAACATCATACTACAGCTTGCGGTTGTGATGAACATAAGGTCGGAACAGCACCTTTTCAGCAACAGCTTCATAGCAAATCTTGCTTTACATTGTCCCAGGTTTTCAAAACTGTCCTCGTTGAAATGGTTCGAGCAAATTGAGGGTCGAACTGCACAGGGATCTTCTCATAGACAAACATCACAGCCCGTCGAGTGTTTGGTTCCTTGGGAAGACTCTGAAAAGTGTCAGCATTCCCTGTACAGCCTGGAACACTGCATTTACCACCGTAGTGCATTTTCAATATACTAGAAAAACGTTCTTCTTTGTAATTCTGTGAAAGTACACAAAGCAGCGCACAGCAAATTTTGGGGCGTGACAAAGGTACAGACTAGAGCCCAAAAAGGTGGCTGTTTCAAAACCTACCGTTTTACAGCTACATTTTTTAATAGTGAGATTTGCATAGGAAAGAGGTTTCAATGGACTTTGGGGTTCACTGTATGTCCATTTTACCCACTTAACTGTCGTTCTTCTTTTACTGTGACAAGGTAAATTCGGTGGGAAGCTGACAACCTGGTGACCTTGTGTAGCCAGAACAACTTAGAGCTCAATGCTCTTAAGACAGTGGGGATGGTTGTGGACTTAAGGAAGAACACAGCCCCACTCACCCCCATCACCCTATGCGACTCCCCAGTCAACAGTCCTCCCGCTTCCTGGGCACTATCCTCTCCCAGGACCTCAAGTGGGAACTGAACATCAGCTCCTTCACCAAGAAAGCACAACAGAGGATGTACTTCCTACGACAGCTGAAGAAATTCAACCTGCCAAAGACAATGATGGTGCACTTCTACACAGCCATCATTGAGTCCATCCTCACCTCCTCCATCACCATCTGGTACACTGCTGCCACTGCCAAGGACAAGATCAGACTGCAGCGCATCATCCGCAATCTGCCTACCCTTGAGGACCTGCACACCTCGAGAACCCTGAGGCGAGCAAGGGAGATTGTGGCCTGACTCCTCCCACCCTGGACACACTCTGTTTCAGCCACTTCCCTCCGGCAGAAGGCTGCGGTCCATCAGGACCAAAACCTCACGCCACAAAAAGTTTCTTCCCATCCGCTGCTGGCCTCTTCAACAAGGCCAAGGACTCACACTGACTTTAACACTTAATCTGCACAACACACCTTGCCATATTGCAAAGTACTATGTTGCCCTATTTGTATATTATAGATACTTTATATTTTATTGGGTGTGCTTTGCCTTCGGCAAGGGCACAACCTTTGTTCTCTCACATATATATTATTATTGGGTGTGCTTTGCCTTCGGCAAGGGCACAACCTTTGTTCTCTCACATATATATGATTATTATTATTTTTATTTCTTTTTGCCCCCATAAAACTCAGTCAATATTTGGTCTACATAGACAACCTAGGTGTCAAAAGTTTTGTCTTGGTAGCGATTGAGTTGCTTCTATTGGGATTTACGTTCCGTTGCATGGTTTAGGCTCAAGTTAAGTTTTTGTGGCGAAAAGTGAAGCTAACGATGGCTAATTTGCTAGCCACAGTCACTGACGTTACTAACGTCACTACGTCACTAACGTCACGAAAACACGCGTGACTATCTTTGGCAGAACATTCGTTTCGCATCTGTTAACTTGGGGGATAGCTAGGCTAGCTATAGCTTTACTGCAAGGCAGCTGCAGAAACGCCACAAGCAAAGAGGCCAGGGTGATAACTATTTACTCATTTTACTTTGTGATATGACACACAATTGTGATGTGTAATGTACAATATAAGCTGATATTATTAAGGAAGTACATCTACTTTCGTAAACAGTAGTCTACTATTTCACTGAAGTATTAGCATCATGACATTAGCCTGTGTTGCCCGGGCAACACATACTACAGTGGTCTATGATGTATCTGTTTTCAATCGTTAAAATAAACATTCCTCACATATACATTTTCGTTGTAGGATTTATTATGACATTACATTACAAGTAAACGATTTGTGGGTGAAATTATCATTACCTGTGGTTTCAATCCAGTGTATCACTGCAACGCTGTAGCCTACGCGAGACACTACAAACTACACAGCTGTTTAGGAAGTCAAACGGCGACAGAACATGTTCGGCACTCCCCTTAAATCAAAAGTCTATCTAACTAACCTGAACTTCATTGCCACAGCCTAAACTTTGTCAATCTGTCATGAAAATATTAATTTCAGCCTAAACCGTACAACGGAACGTTGAATCGAATTCAACCAACGCAATCGCTACCAACGAACACAGCAGTCTAGTACTGTACTGTAGTAGTACAATTTACCGGGGCAGCTTCTCCACACAGGGCTATATCGCATTTTGCCTTGTTACTGACAATGATCGCTTCCAGCAAACTTCTTTTGAATTAGCCATTTCCCCCTAAATAAATGTCAAGCTTTTTGGGGGGCATATTTTCAGTTAGCAGATGGTACTGTTTCAATCGCGATTCCATCTAATTGCCTACTGCCGGTGACAACGTTGTTACTGATAATAGCTTGTTTCAAGGGGGTTCAGCTTGTTTCAAAGGTGGTTCTTAATGAATGAATGCAATATGAGTGGGCTAAATGCTTGACAATATCACTACTGTAGAACGGAAAAACTTAAGGTGACGTTTAAGTCATATAGGTTAGGTTCATTCTACATTTACATTGTCATTTAGAAGACGCCCGTATCCAGAGCAACTTACAGTAAGTACAGGGACATGCTACACTTCACTTTTTGTATTTTGAATTGTACATGAGCAGCAACAAATGTAGGCCGTGCTTTTAAATCTATGCAATCTTCATAAATAATAAGTAGCCATTTTTATATAAAATATACAGAAATTACAGTTAATAAACTGACCCATCTGCAACCGATGCAAGCAAGCACACCCTACAATTTCCCCAGAAATTGTACCCTCTCTAGTTTGACATATTTTAGCCCCTTAGTATTAGTTATACTTTGTACACTACTACATTTATGATTCGAATATGTTTCATGTATGCACCTACCTGCCACAATAAATTCCTTGTTTGTGTGAACTTTCATGGCGAATAAAACCAATTCTGATTCTGACATTGCAAGCAATCTTCCACATCGTCATAATTAGTATTGCACAGATGGAGTAGAGCATCATTTTCGGGCCTTTATCGTTCGGTTGTATAGGACTCAACTTCCAATGTTTACAGAGACTTAAATGTCAAAAATGCAGCATGGAAGAGTGTAGTCATGCCAGCAAAGATGCTAGGTAGGTTAGATTTGTGAAATGTTTGTTATAGGTAAACAGGATCGAGTATTCAGCCATTTGACAATTTGTTATAGCTAGCTCACTGCAAATATTGAACAAAGTTTTCTTGTGATCCCATAAACAATAGAATACAATTGAAAGCTACATATGCCATCTCTTCTTCCATGACAAAGCACTGCAAAAGTTGGAAAGATTTAACTCATGCGACACACCTGCCCTACCACATCCAAATCTGGCTGAGTGTGGTAGATTAGCCGCAGCGATGCGGATTGCATTCTATTAAAATGAATGGACTAGAAGTGTTAAGATAAACAAATATATTGTGATATATACCGTTACCGTCCTTGCTTCAAATTATACCGTGATATGTAGTAGGCCATACCGCCCAGCCCTAGTTTGAGGTCTTTACCTCTGCATGTAGGTGGCTGTTGGTTCCACTGGCGGTTGGCCTGGCACTGGGCACTGGAGGGCCCCTCCAAGGTGTAGCCCTTGTTACAGGAAAAGCTGACAACATCGTTGTAGTTGAAGCCGTCCCCTATGGTACGACCATAGATAGGGCTTCCCGGATGGCCACAAGTGATCGCTAGGCATTGACAGGTGAAAAAAACACAATAGCGCAGATCAATACACAACCTACCATAGGGATGTCATTATCACTTCACTCATGGGACCCCCTTGGGGAAAATAAATAGGTACTCCTGTAATAAACTAAGCTAGGCCTTTCAATGCAGCCAAGTGCTTGCTTGAGGGCTAGACAACACAAGTGGCATGTGAACACTTGTTAACACAAGAAGCGCAGAGGGGTCATTTTGACCCAGTGAAGAAGAAAATTGGCTCTTGGCACTCGATCAAATTCCAGGACCCTGCTTTCTTGACTTTTCCTAGATATGTGTGTTTTATCACCCAGTATTTTACATTAAAAAAAAAAAGATTTCAAAGATAATTTAAGGCTATTTCACTCCAGCTTACTGTTAAATAGCTGCCAGGTGTGCGTTCTGCCATTTTGTTTCTGCATTTCCAAGGCTACGATTCTCTTTCTATCAGCAGATGTTGCAAGGGCTCCGGTATGCGAGTCGTCTGTTATTCAGACAAAGTTTAATATATAGTGTATATATACCTAATATGTATAGTTTATACAGATATATATATATATATCTATATACGTATATATATGAATGTGCAAAATGATAACAAGAATTTAATTATACAAAGTGCATTTGTTTCACATACATGTGTGTAGACAATGGTATAAGCGCAATTCTTATGTCCCGTTATTTTAGAGCGGCAACAATAATTTAGAATTGCAAATAAGCTATGTTTTGTAAAGCAGAGAAACGTAACTTATAAAAGCATTTTTGCATATTCAAACATGGATCTAACAAATCATCAGCCGATAAAATCACCAATGAAAATTGACATATCTATGTATGTAAGGCAAATGAGTGGATACTCAAACTATAGTTTGCGATCAGAAGTTCTATAGAAGGAGCTATTGAAATGGTCTCATAAACATTCAAGGGTCTGATAGATCCATCCATTATCCTGGCACAACAGTTATTGTTCTTTATTTATTGACAGGGCACTGTCCAAGTATTGCAATATATATTGCAAGTATATTACATGAGAGAAGGGTAGCCTATTTGTTTGGAACTTCTAAGCTAGAAGCTACGATCTCTGCTTGCTGTCCCGTTTATCCTGCTCTCAAATGTTTACTCCCTGAACAATAAATTTGACTGTGGCACGAAATGGTCCAAAAATTCTATGCTAGTTCCTACTTAGGCTGCCTACTGCTCATCGCTGGTGGAGTTTATGACTGTCGTGTTCACACTCGTAGTTCGCTTCTCTTGGATCTCTTGGTCTGGACCAAAATGTGTAATTATAGCCTACTGTATAGTCTTGGTTCGTCAACAGAGCAATTGCATCAAAGTTCGTTTTCATCTAACCAAACCTGCTAAGTGTGAACACACCCTTATGCAGACTATTTTATTTCCCACTGCTCTAATCCGCCCCCACTTTGGCTGCCTAGTCCTAAAACCACATCTGTTATGCTATTCCCTGCATACAGTAAGCTAAATGAAATGTATTCTTGAGCTGTAAGTAGGCCTATCAGAATGGAATGCTTGGAATGTTGGGTAACTGGATTTGAGTAAGCAAGAGCTACACCGTTGACAGGAACTATTAAGACCAAATGCATTGATTCACTACGCGATCGATCATTAGGGGAGATGGGATCACATCTTTGAAAGATGCATCCACGGCTTACCAGCTCAACAAAAAAGAAGTCCTGTGCACAATGCAGTAGGCTACCCAAGATTAGCCTATTTATTCTATTTAGTCCGTTAGATGAAAAGGGAACAAAACGTAGGCTATTCTAAATCATGTGCTAGTGCCCTTCATAACCCGCCATCTATACTTGAAACTGGAGTCCCAATGTTACAGTAATAGTCTATATAAAATAGTGGTGGGCATAGATTATTTTTTTTAATCTAGATTAATCTCACTGTAATCTTGGCGTTAATCTAGATTAATCTAGATTAAAATGGCTCATTTGAATTCCGCCGAAGGCATTCAGAATATGTGTGCTACCCAAATAATGACTAAAAGTAAGTCTTTGAGAACGGGTTTCTCAAGCCAGGTGGCGCATTACACCAGGAGCTCATCTCCTGTTTCCAAAATGCATCACAAACTGCTTGAGAAAGCTGTTCTACTATGATAATTGGTGATGAAAATAAATTATGTTCAATAAGATGTACTTGTGTTTATTATCTGTTTATTACATTAGTTAGCTTTGCTGATAGAGCTGTGCTGACGGGCTTGCCTCGGTTGCACTCAAACATCGTAGTTTGACGACGACTCTTCCCCTGCGCTACATCAGTGCTTGGCCCGGCATCTTCCCGGCATCTTCCGCACTGCTAAGGGATGCTTTGCGTTTAGGTGGTATTTGAGACTGGAAGAACTCCTACAGTAAACTAATTCCACATAGCACAAGGTGAAAACAACCCTAGTCTTGTCGAGGTTTCCATTGGGAAGCTTCTTAAAAATACATTTTCCCTGAAGCAAACCAGGCGGGTTCATAGCTGCATCCATGTTAGCACGTCACGTTTGATGTGATAATTTCATACACAAGGCATACACACAGGTTCGAAGACTCGTTCTCGCCCCCTACAGTGCAATTCGGCTAGGTATACATCCGCGCTAAAATATCAAGGTGAAAGTCATCATAGCTTGCGTACTATAGACCCAGCTCCCAACTTTGAGAATAGATTAACGGCGATATTTTTTTTATCGCCGATAAGAGTTGCAGCGCGTTAACGCCGATAACGGCCCACCACTAATATAAAACCAAAATACACATTCTCAAACAGTATGAT
Organism: Osmerus eperlanus; assembly: GCF_963692335.1. NCBI lineage: Eukaryota > Metazoa > Chordata > Actinopteri > Osmeriformes > Osmeridae > Osmerus > Osmerus eperlanus. The sequence goes on from NC_085024.1 coordinate 8,060,502, forward strand.
ATTATTTCGGACATATTATCCACTGTGTCTTGTCATTCCAAAAGTTGTTAAATTGAATAGGCTAAGCATCTGCAGGCTAACATCAAGTCTTTAGCCTAGAATTTCCAAACCATTCGCTCTCATTTTTGCAATACTTGGACTGTGTTCTGACAATAAATGAAGAACATTACATGTTTTGCCAGTATAACTGGATTTAATTAGAGCATTGAATGTTTATTATGTCCCTGTGTGTTTGTTTATACTTATGACTAGGGCCAACGCGATCTTGTCAGCCGACTAAAATGTTGATGTCAGTAACAGCATCCCTCTCTGTAGACTCATGGACCTAACAACGCTTTAAGTAGGGAAAAATGACTCAGCGCTTTTGGTGTTAATTGATCTGTGTAAATAAGGCGTGCCGTGTAACCAGACAAATAAGATCTTAAAGAATATATTGTGCTTATTAAAGTTATGCATTGTGCTTATTAAAGTTATGAACTTAGAAGTGTGCTCAGGCTTAAACATTGGGTCTCACACTGGGTGTGGGAAGCAGGCTGTTCTTTGTGTCTCTATCTCTTCATTTTCAGAAACAACCTTGAAACCGGGCGGAGACGGCACCCGAGCAGGTGGGACGCGCGTAGGCAAGAACAACTCCCTGACGCACGAGAGAACAAGCTGAACCCTTTTTTGATACTTGTGTTTCAATTGCACTGTATAAATATATGCTGGGGAGGGACAGATAGCCAGTTGGACTTCGTGAACCAGCCCAAACTCTGTTGCGGGTAGGGAAACTTAGACAACTCCAGAGCTCTGTACTTAGTTGATTTCCAACTGCTGCATTAAAGCTGATATTATCGGACCTCTGCGACTCCAGACCACTCTTTCTAGAACACAGATTTGTGTCATTGAATACTATCATTACATATTGGAATAGACACATAGATATATGAATCCTTCAATCTCCACATTTTATATGATGTAATCTCGGTAGCCTGTTTTAAATTTAAATGAGAGAAAATATATATTCAGATACAAAAAAATTCAATAAATGTTTTACATTTAGTCATTTAGCAGACGCTCTTATCCTGAGCGACTTACAGTAAGTACAGGGACATTCCCCCAAGGCAAGTAGGGGAATGTTTACGACACAACGTAAATTGCACGGCCGGGAATTGAACCGGCAACCTTCTTATTAAGAGCCCAATTCCCTAACCGCTCAGCAATCTGACTCCTAATACAAATATTACATAAAAAATATATTGTGAAACAAGATTTCAGGGTTTTTCCTGCATAGCATGCAGCGCCTATGACAAATCCCGAGCGCCTAAGGCAAAAAAAAAGAAGCTGTGAAGCTGTGTTTATCACGGGTGCAATGCATGTCAGCGAATATGTTCTCAATAGTATGTTTCAAGTAGGTTACAGCCGAACCCTCGTTCTGTTTTGATCAATAGTAATCGATTTGAAATGCGTGTCTTGTCTGATCAATACGCAACTGTGAGGTGCGCGAATGGACAGAGCGGCCAGTAAACTGTCGTTCCGCTGCGAGGGCCAGCCTGACGTGCACGAATACACCTGTACAAATGCAAATGACATTTCCACTCAAATTGCTGACAAAAGTTTGATTCACGATTTCCAACGCAGCCTCCATTGATAGGCTATTCTTAACCTGGAATGATAATATATAGTTTAGGCACGAAGAAAATAAAAGGAAATTGCAAAACACCTGGGAATAAATACATTGATAGAAATATATATAAAGTTCTATGTGCTCGCTATAACTTCTATTCTAACTCATCGCAATTAATCACTTGTGCGGTGCATGTCCGCGAATATGTTTAATAGTAGGTACAGCCGAACCCTTGTTCTGTTTTGATCAATAGTAATCCATAGGCGGAAATCCCGGGGGGGGGGGGGGGCACGACCCCCCCATCCTGGGAAAAATATGATTTGTCCCCCCCAATAAATCACTGTAAACATAAATATGTAATTTCAATAATATTAATAATACGCGATGAAAGCACTTTGCTGATTATGGACACAGTGGCGCTTTTTAATGTACTATGTGTTACAGCAGTAATTTTGGTGTCCCCCTCAGGAATTGCTCTTGAGAAAATGTCATATGCCCCTGTCATATGCCCCCCCAAAGTTGATAGCAGATTTTCGCCACTGTAGTAATCACGTTGATAGAAAGATCGAGTGTGTCTTCTTGTCTGATCAAGACGCAACTGTGATGTGCGCGAACAATATCTTGCTTCTAAGCAAGCACCCAATTATCAACCTGCGGAATCCTGACTTCATCAGTTGGCGGTTAGATAGTTAGATAAACAGTTAGACAAACTTGAATTTCATAATTTGTGTGTTCCGTTTCTGACCACTGGTTAGTTCTAGATTCTATTGATATACATTTCAGTAGTTTGCATATGTAAAGAGGTAAACCTTGATAATCTTTGAACCATACATGATAGCACCATGGGGCTTGGACTATTGTCAATCTATTAGCCTATCTATTTTAATCTAAAGTGGAAGCAAAATGATTTCCTCCAGCATAGCCTCCATTATTTATGAAATGGTAATTTTTTTTTTTAAACATAGATGTCTGCTAATAAGGTGACATGGTAACACTGTTTTTTTTTTGAGCACCGAAGACCCATTTTGACCCAGGAAAAACCCTGGATTTAAACACTGCGTATATTTTAAAATGCAAGCTTAGAGTAAGATATTAGCTGGGAATGATGTGGAAGGAGGATTTATTTAGAAAACATCAAGTCCAAACCTGCCAAGCATCTGCAATTACAAGAATGAATAGGCATACGTGTTGGCAAACATAGAGCAATCAACTCTCTATTCCTCACATTATCAGTGATTGGCAACAAGACTACTACACTACCTTATTAAACATATGATAGGCTTTGCTTTTCTAGGTATAGGATAGATCACTGTCACCTGTCTCTCACTGATTTGTGACAGCATGTTCAGTGAAGGGCAGAAGTAAGTTTTTTGACTTGTGGTCATTTTTCATCCAGAGGCCTTCTCTTCTCTGTTTTGCAAACCTGCTGAAAGGTCTGCTGATAAAATTTCTGATAGTTACTAAAGTAGGCTTACAGCAGGTCCTGAAAACCTGGCTGAAGTTATGATTTGGGCCATAGGGATAATGTTAAGATAGATAATTAGCTAATTAACTTGTGTTTAGATTCATTTACTTTTTAATTCATTTTATTTAAGTATTACAATTGAAAAAGGTTTTGAGTAAAATTGTCATTAAATTATCAAGCTAGTCCAACTGAGGTTTGATATACTTTCAGAAAAGAGTGAGCAATGAGAATGATCCAAAATTACAGTTAAATGAAAATTTAGGGTAGACAGTGACATTCATTTGTATAAAAGGGTACATCATGATAAAATGTATTCAAATGTCTAGATTTACATTCCATCCTCCTCAATAATTACAGTCACCACTTGGCCATTGGTATCACAATTTATAAAACAAGCAACTTGTGATAAATTTGCCATACATACCTGTTAAAAACAGCAACAATGTTCACACTCACCCTCATTCAGTTCCTGACTATGCTACTTCTGTATGAATGCTAGTAGAGCAACACTTACAGATACAGGCTGGTTTCTGACCAGACCAGTTGTGGTCCTGCTGACAAATTCGGACTGAAGAGCCAATGAGGCGAAACCCTGGGTTGCACTGGTACACCACTGTGTCTCTGTAGCCAAAGTTCTCTCCAATCACCTGGCCATTCACAATGTGTTCTGGTATCCCACAGTGCCCAGCTGTGTGTTTAAAAAAATACACAGGATATCCTGTTTAATGTTTTCTTCACCTTATTCAATACAACACAAAAACATAAATACGTAATACAATAACTTTCAATAAAACACCATTGTCTGCCAATACTAGGAAGTGGAGGCAGGCCACCTTTAAATTCCTTACATCTCTCCGATGCACATAATCTCATTGCTTTCAGCTACGTCTCCTTCAGAGGAGAAATATCACTGAGATTTCCTCTGCCACTTAAACCCAGAAAATTGTCACTGACTTAATGCAAGTCTGAATTCACTTCCACATCTGAGATGCAGCGCAGCGATTTATTATTACACTTGAAACCCAGAAAAGCCACAGCAGCCAAACATTCAAAGATTCAGTTGCAGTACTCTCTACTTGACTGTAAGATACTGCGTACTGTTGCAGGACAGTGAAAAAACGTTTAAATGTTTTCCTGCGCTTTAAGTAGTACGCATGTAGTGTATAAGGTCACCTACTGCATATTGTATACCCCACAATATACACTGAAGATTAGGACAATTCAGCTTTTGACACTGCAGGCACAGAAGGGAAGGAGTTATCCTCTTTGAGTTTTCACGAGCACCTTTGTGACTGTTTACTTTGTTCCAGTATCCGGTAATCTGGAATTAATTCATTCTGAATGGTTGCAATCTAACCCTAACACTATCCATGAGGCCTTTTTGCACATCACATACATGTGGCTTTGTGTTATGTGTATGTTTCTGGTTTAAGTAATGCTCTTGCAATGAAGACAGAGGTACAGTATGCAGCACTGTCAATTTCAATAGTCCTGGATATCCCCACCAGACTTTTAAAAGATCCTGTACCTAGGCACTGAGTGTCCAGTCCACTCCACAGTCCTGATAAAAGACACTCTCGGACCGGGGACCCCCAAAGAACATAGCCAGGGTCACAGCTGAAGATGGCTGATGCTCCAAAAGTTGTCTGCGTTCCAATCTTCTTTCCATTAGGAGGAGTCAGAAGATCACCACACGAAATAACTGTAGTAGAAGGAAGAGAGAAATAAAGGAGGAAGATAAGAACAGGATAAGTATCTATAGGATAGGATAAGTATTATAGTATACGTATTATATCTCAGAGTTCATGGGCTTGCAAGTCATTCCCTTCCTGTCTCTGACTTATAAAGTAGAATAAAGAAACAGAAGGATAATGGTTGCCTTTTCTCTCAATCAATGCCTTTTTTTATACCCTCTAGAACAGGGGTGTCAAACTCATTTTCACTGAAGGCCACATCAGCATTATGGTTGTCCAGTTGTAACTACGATGTAACGATGTGCAAGATGTAAAAACGTTGTTTTTAGCTGTAGCTTTTGTAAACATATTCTGCTGCAATTGCAGTCCGCCTTTTTAATTCCTGGACAATCTGCTGTTTTTCTTGGAGGCTAAATTTGACATATTTATGTGTCAAAATGCAAACGGAGAAAGTACTCTTTAACGGCCGACATCACCTCATAACACAAAATACATACCGACCGCCCCCCCCCCCCCCCCCCCCCACCGAGACGAGCTTTCACGAGCTTCACCCCCCCCCCCCCTCCGAGGCAAGCTTTTTTTACAATCAAATCTGAGATTTGATTGTAGTTTTTGCGTGTTCTACATGGATTATAGGTCAAAATTGTAATGAACGAGTACTTATGTCCTTCTGATTTCTTACAGGGTGAGTCGTTGCTGCCCATAACCCGCTAGCATTCTGCCAATGAATGCTGATTGGTTAGTGAAGGACTGAGTCAGAGTATTAGCAACATTAGCAACAACATTAGCAAGCCAAAACTCTTTCTAGCATGTGTATTGACAGGGAGAGCCTAACAGAGAGTACAATTTACTGGGGCAGCTTCTCCACACAGGGCTATATCGCATTTTGCATTGTTACTGACAATGATCGCTACCAGTGAGCTTTTTATGAATGAGCGATTTTCCACTAAATAAATGTCAAGCTTATTTACGTTTTTGGGGGCATATTTTCAGTTAGCAGACGGCAAGGGCGTAGGTTTGTATAGGGACCATAGGGACTAGTCACGACCAAAGTTTTGGAAAAACACAATCGTGTTTTTCGAAAAAAATATCGATTTGCAAAACTAATTCGTATTATTATCTATATTATGTTCATCGCCGAGAAAAGTGAAAAATACATTTCCAAGTTAACCAATGCGCCCTCGAGTCTGCGAGACAAGATGATGTCATTTAAAGGCCATATGGCAGTTTAAACACTACTGTTGATTAATGGGTACATGAAGCACTCAAGATGTGTATATAATTTAAAATATCTCCAAATGGTGTCTCCAAATGGTGTTAACCCTTGTGTTATCTTCGGGTCATTCTGACCCATCAGTCATTGTGACCCACCGTCGTATTGCGACAGATTTACCGCATACAAAGGCAAAGTGAAGCATTTTCTTTTAACAGCTAGGCTGTCTCAGACCCCCCACATTGCAAAGGTTAAAAGAAAATTATTTTAATTTGTTTTTGTATTGGGTAAAATTGGGTAAACACAACGATGGTTCGTTATGAACCTTTGGGTCATGTGACCCGAAGGCAGCACGAGGGTTAAAGACCAGTTTTTGTCGTTTTTGGTGTTAGCATTAGTATATTAGCGCAAATCGGCAATGACGTCACGTTGGGGAGTCGTGGAGGAGAGAAGCCTCACCCTAGTACTAGAACTATGGCGACTGACTGGGATGAAGAAGAGGTGGCAAAAACCACTAATGTGTATGATGGCCCGCAGCCGTATAATTTCGAACCAAGTAGACATGAGAGGGCAAATGAGGAATTGCCGAGACCTGATGGCCGTCAAAGCAGTGGCGGCTGGTGCATTTATTTCTAGGGGGTGCTATATTGTGCTCCGAGATCCTACCCTTGCTCGGGGGGTCCGGGGGCATGCCCCCCCGAGAAAAAAAAAATACTATCTCAACACCAGAAAGCAGTATTTTGGTGCATTCCTAAATGTATCTACTAATTTGTAAATTGTAATGCTGAAATTGCACATACTGAGTAAATGATAGTGTGTCTGACCACGCTCCTCATGTCAAACATTACAGGAATAATACACAATGTAACAGTTTTAAATAAAGTGAAAAGGGTTCTGTATAATTCTGTATTCTTTTTGTGTTCTGTATTCTGTATAATTCTGTTGTGAAACACAAGTGTCTAGATAATTGTGAATGAAATCTGACAACACAAAACCCTGAGACAATAAACCTATGAACTTGAAATTATGAACACAGTAAGGCATAATAGAAAACAATTTTAGAAATTAAATATATACAAATTTAAATGTTATGTAAACTGACTCAGACCCATATGACAGCCAACTCGTCTTGCTATAGCAGGTCCTTGAAAACGACCTAGTGTATTGTCTTCCCCTGTCATTCGACTGTTGCTGAATTAATATGTCAGGCCGATCAGGTCCAAGCTCCTTGACTTTGAGCTTCTCTTGAAAATTTATTTTTTCAAAGGGCGTATTTTTAAGTGACTTGACTGAATTGCAAGTTTCCATCATGACGTTAGCTAGCTAGCTAGCTTTATAACGTTAGAGCTAGATCGGTAGCTACAAGTTCAGTTCTGAGAGAACACCATGACAACGTAAATAAACAACTTCTTAAATGTGTTGAGTGATGTGATTGGATGTGACAGACATAACGGACCCTATCATAATGTATTTGACAGGCCCTCTAGTAAATCAGCAGTTTGGGGCGCAGGTTTTCTGCGCCCCTGCGAGGTCCTATCTCTTGCATTGAGGGGAGCGAACTATGCATGTACAACTTATAACGACAGTCAATGGGGCTCCTTGGGTGCAAGTAACTTGCACCCAGCCGGAAATACATAGCCTATCAGCTGACTTTAGACAACGTAGATTTTTTTTCTTCCACATTTTATTGCAGATTCAACATTCTATTAGCTATATAATATTGACTTTACTCATTGGGTGTGCTTTGCTTTCGGCAAGGGCACAACCTTTGTTCTCTCACATATATATTTTTATTGGGTGTGCTCAAGCCTTCGGCGAGAGCACAACCGTTGTTCTCTCACATATATATTTATTATTATTATTTATTTTTGCCCCCCTAAATATTAGTCAATATTTGGCCTACATAGACAACCTAGGTGTCAAAAGTTTCATCTTGGTAGCGATTGAGTTGCTTGTATTTTTATTTACGTTCCGTTGCATGGTTTAAGTGGAAATTGCGTTTTTGTGGCGAAAAGTGAAGCTAACGGTGGCTAATTTGCTAGCCACAGTCACTGACGTTACTAACGTCACTACGTCACTAACGTCACGAAAACACGCGTGACTACCTGTAGCAGAACATTCGTTTCGCATCTGTTAACTTGGGGGATAGCTAGGCTAACTATAGCTTTACTGCAAGGCAGCTGCAGAAATGCCACAAGCAAAGAGGCCAGGGTGATAACTATTTACTCATTTTACTTTGTGATGTAAAATGAGGATATTGGGCTACATATGAAGTAGCCTAAACTTCGTAAAGTACCTCAAAATATACCTTTGAATACTCTAAAGTAACCTGTGTAGTGCACTTTCAGTTCATGAAGTATACTTCCTAAAGTACCTCAAAGTATACTTTGGAATACTTTCAAGTAGGGATGCACCGATATGGAAATTCTTGGCCGATACCGATACCGATGTTTAAAACAACAATCTAGCCGATAGCCGATATTTGTTTATTTTGTTTTTGTTGTTATTCATTCACCCTTTTGTGCCAGGAAAATAATGAAATCATTATTTAAAAAGCACTATTTTAAATGATTTCAGCCCTTTATCACTCTTATCTTTTAATGAGCACAAATTCAATCAGATTTATGAAACAATTTTTTGTTTAACTAAACTTTATTTAATATAATTATAATATCACCAGGCTTACTCAAGACATCATCTTAACTGTAAACAGATGCTTGCAATGCAGCCTTACAAAACACTAGCATAAACCCTTAGGGAATGCCATATAAATTCAAGATTAAAACAAATAAAATAAAAATATTTTTCTGTGAAAACTGCCTGCCATACAACTACCTACTCAATGACAAAAAAAAAGACTTTCTGTACTTACAGTAAATATATTATATTTGTTAAATTAAATAACAACCCAATAAAAATATTTTGTTAAACAAATTCACTTAAATAATGTAAAAGTGACTAGAAACGCAACATACAATTAAATAAGTATGAAAAATAAGATAAATACAAAGTCAAATAGGGCTATCTTTCACAGTTTCACCTTCTTGTGTATCCATTGCAGTAGGCTGGCGGAGTTGAACATGGGTCTCAGTCTTTAACAAAACTAAATAGACACAAAAAAAAAGCCTTCCCTTATAGTGGGCCTCTACTTCCTAATAAGATGCATGTTTTTCTTTACAAAGACGAGCATCTCTGCCTTGTCAGGGGCCAGTCTATTTCTCTTCTCATCCGTGAAGGTATCTAAAAAAACCCCGTTGATTTCGAATGGTCTTTTAAGATAGCGTGTAACGTTGGTATGACAACGCTGAAAGAAAGTTAGGCTAATGTAACGTAGGCTAACGTGCTAATTTTAGAAAGTTGGCTGACTGATGCCTCGCAAATCACATCAACCATTATTGCTGGTTACAATAACGGTGTTATCGGAAAGTACAGTGTCTGTTTCTCGGTAACTTTTGACAATTCTAAGCGAGAAAACGCCAAAAGATGTACATTTACATACAAAACACAGCCCTCAGCGGAGTTTTGGTCCGCCATCTTTGTTTACAATTTGCAGTGGCCGGAGGGAGCTGGCGCATAGATGTATGATTAATAGGCAGCATCAAGTCTGCATCGATGACCTCACCTTGAAAAATGTTTTAAGATTTTTTTTTTAAAGATTTGAAGGTGTCTTATAAACACGGAAGAGATAGAATAACGGATTTCGAACCGTAGTAAGACAGAATTTTAAGAGTTTTCGAACACACCCTGTATGTAAACATGAAGCACATGTAGTAGGCTACCTGTTGTGCACACATGTGAACATCGGCCAGTGCCATCGGTGAAAGTCAAGTTTATTACCGATGTGCTGATGACATTAAACAAGGCGAATATCGGCCGCTACCAATGTACGGCCGATACATCGGTGCACCACTACTTTCAAGTGCACTTTCAATTAATGTAAGTACTACAAGAAGTAAACTTAATAAATGTCCATTTACTATGATTTAGTAATATATTTAAATGTTTAGGGGCCCCTCAAACACCGCCGATCTTGCGTCACTTGACGAGAATGGGGGCCCTCGCCAAGTGACACTGCAGATTATTAGCTGAAAGAAGCTAATTATGCTTATGAACTCACGATGTAACAATCCAGCTCTTCCTATCAAACGTAAGTCATTTAACTCATGGTTACAATGGTAAACCAGCACAACAATGACAATTACCACGCAACAAAACACTACATTCTAAGCAGACACATTAAAAAAACGAAATTGTATTTTCGAACAAACGGCAAACTTATCAACAAATGTTAACACTATTTACCGCCTTGCATCATGGGAATTGACTTGCCAATGAGCCACGCTATCTTCATTTTTTCACGTTGTTCGTTCTTCAGTCAGTTTGACAGTATAACCTTCAAATGCATAATGCAACCCTTCTGTCTGCTTCTTTCTCAAGTAGCTTTTTTGTTTTTTCCATCCATCCATCATCTTCCGCTTATCCGGGGGTCGGGTCGCGGGGGCAGCAACCTAAGCAGGGAGGCCCAGACTTCACTCTCCCCGGCCACGTCCACCAGCTCTTCCTGGGGGACCCCGAGGCGTTCCCAGGCCAGCCGAGAGACATTGTCCCTCCAGCGTGTCCTGGGTCTTTCCCGGGGCCTCTTCCCAGTGGGACGTGCCCAGAACACCTCACCAGGGAGGCGTCCAGGAGGCATCCTTATCAGATGCCCGAGCCACCTCAACTGGCCCCTCTCGACGCGGAGGAGCAGCGGTTCTACTCTGAGCCCCTCCCGGATGACCGAGCTTCTCACCCTATCTCTAAGGGAGAGCCCGGACACCCTGCGGAGAAAACTCATTTCGGCCGCTTGTATTCGCGATCTCGTTCTTTCGGTCACTACCCACAGTTTGTGACCATAGGTGAGGGTAGGAACGTAGATCGACTGGTAAATAGAGAGCTTCGCCTTTCGACTCAGCTCCTTCTTCACCACGACGGGCCGATGCAGAGCCCGCATCACTGCGGACACCGCACCGATCCGCCTGTCGATCTCACGCTCCATCCTTCCCTCACTCGTGAACAAGACCCCGAGATACTTGAACTCCTCCGCTTGGGACAAGATCTCCTCCCCGACCCGGAGATTGCACTCCACCCTTTTCCGGTCGATAACCATGGCCTCAGATTTGGAGGTGCTGATTCCCATCCCGCATGGGATCTTCGCATGCGAAGCGTTCCAGTGAGAGCTGAAGGTCACGGCCCGATGAAGCCAACAGGACCACATCATCTGCAAAAAGCAGCGACCCGATCCTGAGGTCACCAAACCGGACCCCCTCAACGCCCTGGCTGCACCTAGAAATTCTGTCCATATAAGTTATGAACAGAATCGGTGACAAAGGGCAGCCCTGGCGGAGTCCAACCCTCACCGGGAATAAGTTCGTCTTACTACCGGCAATGCGGACTGTCGTGGACATTTTGGAATACAGTTATAATGTGTGTGTTTCATATATGAGGAATGTGTTTTAACGGAAGTCTAAAGTTGATTAAGAGTCAACTCCATTTGGTAGAGATGCCATTTGCAGTTCTATAACTAGGAGACGTGAAGTCTAAGAGACGGGAAGTCTGGGTGACCTGAAAGAGTTCTTGTCACCTGGGAGGAAGAGACAGTTGGTCTGGAGACAATGTGGATTCAACTGTATTGTTATTGTGATCTGCTGCTCTGACCCTTCCTGTTGCAATGGGTGGGGTTAATCAAATACTTGTTTGAAGTGCCCACACAAAGGAAAGTTGACCATTTGACTGGTTTGGGGAGAGAGGCCACAATAAAGAACCGTGGGAACTTGATATGAAGTCACTGTCACTGAGCAGTGCTGACCAATCACAGAGTTCAGAAAAACCATTTGATCTAAAGTTTATATAAGGCAGGGTTTTATGATTGTTCTTCATCACTCTGGCGAACGACCTGTGGCTAGCACCTCCTTCGTTATGACTGATCACAAAGTACTGTAGCGGGGTTTGCTCGTTTAAGATTAGCAATACTTAATTTATAATAAAGTATGTAGTTCTTGGGGTGGGCACCACCTCTTATTGTTAAAGGGATAGAGGAAACCTTATTGAATAATATTTAAATAATAACCTTTGTAATAATCAGTCTAATCTTAAATCGTGAATTCTATGAAAGTAGAGCAGATCAGATAACGTGAGTGATACGCGAATATTATACACAATGATTTATTTAGGAGAATGTAATTATAATGAACAAATACCAGATAAGTTATGGGTTAGTCAGAGTAGTACAGTGGCTGGATGCAAATGAGGGCGAGCAACACAATGGCTGTGTAGAGCGCGTGTAAAGGGGGGAGGGAGAGAGAGAGGGGTAGAGAGGGACAGGTAGGCCTTTGTGGTAACAATGGACGAGCAAGGGCAACTGACTTAGCAAGGGTTAAGCTAACTCATTTGTAAAATACAATCAAACATCAACAATTTAATCACAACATGCCAATATGTCACAGGTAAGAAATATTGCAAATCGTAGTTACTTTTGTCGGTTTTAAGAAGGGTAGAGTCAATGGTTTCGTTATCGTCCAACGAAAATAGAACAACGGAATCTTTGGCCAAAGTTCCGGGCGCTCAGTGAATTTGCAGGTTGAGAGGAATAGTTTAGAAATGTCGCGAGCACTTCAGTTTAATCCTACGAACAAGCGGGGGTGATTGTACGTTTGGGGGTTTTATACTCCAAAGAACAAGGGGGGGGTCCCCGTGAAGGTGACCTCTTTCATTGGTCAGTTTCCCCCCACCTGGGCGTCGTCCTGAGATCTGCCTAGGTGTGAAGTAGCTGTACCTTTTGAGTTCCGTTATTTCAACTGTCCATGGAATGCTCAAACTTCAGAATATAACAATAAAACATTCGTAAATGGTTTTGTTAGTATGGTACAATCATTTTGATATCAAGATTGGCTGACTTAACTATACTTATAAGTTATAAGTTATAATAAAACCTCAATTAAACAACGTTCTAAGTAAATGGGAAAAACACACATTATAACACATCAACTACTGTCATTGAAATAGTGTCCATGAGCCATGTAGTCCTTGAGAATATGTTTGTAAATCCACATAAGAAAGTTCTTCCTTGTAAATCCTTTGTCTGATACTGTGGGCCGTGTGGCCTCTGTATCTGACCCCATGCTGGGTCAGAAGCTTTGAAGCTTCTCCTCTGGGAGAAGGACAAAGGGGGAAGACCCTTTCCTTGTCGGGGGTAGGAGAAGGTGTGATGGTACCGTGCTTTGTCTATGGACTGTGCTACAGTACTTTGTTAAATCTTGATTTGTACAAGCAAAATACATTTATTGTAACCGCCATCTCTTGACTATTCAAATCTACACAGTGCCGCTAGAATTTTTCCATATCACTTGGTGGCCCGTAAGGGGTTACCCTCGTCTGCTCAGCGTATCACGGACAAGGACTCCCTTAGAAAAGGTGATCTGATCAATCCGGCATAGCCGCCTTTACCTCTATCCAAAATTTTCCGAGAAAGCGGGGCCGATTCGAGGGGGTGCTTGACCGGTTGCGCTTTCGCTGACGCGGGATCCTGAAAGAACCGGTAAATATTCTTTTTTGGCTTCTGTGTAATTTGAGTTGTCTAAATGTGTGTTGTTTAGACTATGGTCAATAATTCGGTTTAGTTAGTAATAGGGCGGAGACCGGAGGAGAGCTTTGTCCTGTACGTGCAAGTCGTACGAAATTAATAGGGCGGAGACCGGAGAAGAGCTTTTGTCCTGTACATGCAAGTCGTACAAATTAATCGGGTAAGGCCGGAGAACTTATCCTTTACGTGAAAGTCGTAAAAAAGCATGCAGGGAAAGTGTGCTGACGAGCGCACAAAAGGGTGATAGATTCACATGTTATATCGTGTTATGTGTCTTTTGAGAGTCTAGGATTAGAATATGTTGGGTTAGTGATAGTTTGAGAAATTGTATTGGCTTTGGTGGTCATAACAGTTCTTATTTATTTACGGCCTAAACGTGATTCTAAGTCCCGAGAGAAAAGTATACTAGTCAGCTGAGTGTTTAAGAAAAGAAAAAAATTAGGAAGTATGGGCCTGTGAAATTTCAAAGTAGAGGTTTTGCAACACGCGTGTTCATTTTTTGTTTTAATTACAAGTTATGTTTTTTGAGGTTAAAAGAAGTATGAGTAACTAATGGTGTCTATTATTCAACCTATATACAAATTACAAAAATCAAAATTTTAATTATTTTTCAAAACTTTAATAATTTTTCGGTTTGAATATTTGTAATTTATGATTGTGCAGTTATTTTCATTGAAAGTTGTGAAGTCGGAATTTAATTGTTTTTAGAAAAGAAAAGGGGTAATTGTGTCTTTATTTTCCGTCGTTGGTTATCGTTTATGGATTGTAATTCTAAAAATGAATGGTCTGGAGGTCTGGAGGCTGGAATTGACCTGTCCAAACATCGATTACATGAAACAAAAGTATGGTAACGATAGTTTATTGCAAATGCAAATATGGATTGATAAATGTGGATTTTCGATTGTGGGGTCGTTTTGTTTTAAGGACCTTATTGTATTGCGAAATAGGTTCGTGGAGAGAAATAGATACACGTTTTTTTTTAAGTGGAGAAAAGAATAGATTTTAGCCTGATTGGAGAGCTTTTTCTGATTGGATGGAGATAGGTCAGATATCTTCTGACATCTGCCATCTTTATAGATTTGCTTTGGATTCCCGCAAAGATTGAAGCTTGTGCCTTGACTTGCAATTGCCATTGTGTTTCAAAGAAGGAAAGGTTAAAGTCCTCTCCGGAACAAAGGGTTTGAGTCCCTGTTGTGTTTGGAATAAGCGTGTTGTGGGCTATGGTCAAAGCTGATGCAGAGCGTGTTGACATGCTGTTGAAAAACATGTAGGCCAACACGAATTGCTAGGTCAATCCAAAATGCGTGCTTTAGTTGTGGGAATTTGAGCAAAATGTACGTGAATGTCCGGAGATGTGTCATCTTTGTTGAAAGTTTTCTAGAAATTGTGAGCGAACTCGCAAAATCAGAGGGGTTCGTGACCGGAAGTTGAGTTCCGAACTGGTGACGTACAATGTTTATCGGTTATGACAACTGTTGGTAGAGGAGAGACGATTGACTTGTTATATTGTTTTACAACTCTGCGTTAACCGTTATATGTTTGATGTTAGACTTTACATCGGTCTGATTACCGCCAGAAGGCATTTGTTTTTGAAGACGGAGACATTCTGTTTTGAAAATGCTAATGTTAATTCTTTGACTGAATTCTCCACTTGAAAAGAGGCGCATGCGCTTGAGCCTAGCGGAAGTTGATTCTTTCAGTGAAGCTCATTCTGCGTGCAGTGGCCCAAACATGAGTGCAAAAAAACAAAAAACAAAAAATCACTCATTTTATAGAGAATTTGACGATGAATTGTGAAGTATATTGGTTGGGAAAACAGATGTGTGTTTCTGTTTCTTTGTCGAACTTAAGAAAATATTGTGAGTTGCCATACTCTTGATTTGGAAATTATGTACAGACCGATTTTCTATATTATGAGCTTGATTCGTTATGGAATAATGCGTTGGAATTATTTATTTATTTTTTTGGGGTAGGATGATTGGTAAAAGGCCAGTTTTGGCAACAAAAGCGATATTCATTTGAAGAATTACAATCCCGGGGTTATTGAAACTTTTATAGAAAGTTATGTGTTCAAACGGAAATGTTATGTTGTTTAAGGAATATTTTTGTTTATGTCTGGAAATGTTTGATGGTTTAATTTTTAATTTTGTGGGAGTTCACAGATGTTACTGTTGTTTAAAGAAATATGTAAAGGGTTATGAAGAAGTGATTAGAAAGATTGAGCCAGTCCGAGGGACTGAAGTGTATACAAGGGGAACTAGTTCGAGAGACCGGATTGCGTTTGTTGTTAAGGGCAAAGGTGCTACATATGTGTGTTTATTGCTGCTGAGATGATTTGTTGAAATGTGTTGGGTTTGGTGGTATTCATATTTACCTATTTAAATGGACTTGAAGTTGAAGCTTTGTCCAACCAGAATGCTAATACATGGGTAAACTGTCGTTCTCTGACAAGTGATATTAGGTGCATTTGTAGATTTCGGAGCCAAATTTTTATGTTGAAATTAAAATAGTACTAATGGTTGATAGACTTGTAAAGAAAATCTAGGCTGTGACTTTGTTGGCTAATGGCTAATGGTGAAAACGTGGAGGAAGTGCATTTTGTTCTGTCCTGAGACAAAGGAGAGTCCAGGAAGTTAGATTTGCAACTATGGCAACGACATTGGCTAACAAACTAACAGACCGACAGGCGGGTACAGGCTAGTAAAGGAATTGCAGCTTGATATTTGAGATCCAGGATGAGTAACCGCATGACGCATGCGCAGATGGAAATTGAGAAATTGACTAAGACGAAAATTTAGAGAAATAGATCAATTTGAAGCGAATTTACATATTAATTTGGGTATTTTTGAAATATGTTAGGTGATGAGTATTTTGAGACATTTGCTAACAAGGTTTTGTTTGTTTGAGGACATTTTAAATGAGTTTCAGAAATTCCGAGGAAAGGTGATCTGAGAAAAGATCTGAGATGTACTGAATCTGTCTCCATCGTCTTTTCATGTATTGGTCATGAGGCCTGAAAACTCCAGGGGGCAGGGCTGGTTTTCCCTTTAGAAGTAGAAGATGATTAGGAGTGAGCGACTCCAAGTTGTTCGGATCATTGGAGAGCTGGGTAATTGGGCGAACATTGAGAATGGCCTCCACTTCACAAAGCACTGTATGCAGCCCATCGTCATCTAGTGTTTGCTGGCGCAGCACAGAGCTGAGGACCCTTCTCACTAGCCGGATCGTCCGCTCCCAGACACCACCATGATGCGAGCCTGCTGGTGGATTGAAGCTCCAATGGATTCTGAGCTGAGAAAGGGCTCCTTGAATCTGGTCGTGGTTTAAAGCAGCAACAGCCTCCCTCAGTTCTCGTTCTGCCCCAATGAAGTTGGTGCCATTGTCAGACCTCAGTTGTACCCCGCTCCTCATCTCTCTCCACTGGCTACCTATCATGGCCCGTATCAGATTCAAGACCCTGGTATTGACCTTCCGAGCAGTGAACGGGACTGCACCCGTCTACATCAAGTCTCTCCTGCAGCCTTACACCCCCACCCGTCACCTACGGTCTTCTTCAGACAACCGCCTGGTGGTCCCACCGCTCAAGACCGCCCGGTCCCAACACAAGCTCTTCTCCTGTCTGGCCCCCCAGTGGTGGAATCAACTCCCCACCTCCATCAGAGACACTGACTGTCTCTCCACCTTCAAGAAAAGGCTCAAGACGCACTTGTTCCGGGAGTACAACGGTACTTAGGAATGGTTCGCTTGACCTGATGTTAGTTTCCTCAAGGATCACAATGGCTCTTGATTAGAGACTTGTTGCTCTTGTGGTTAGTGGTAACTGACTTAAATTTTGGTACTCGCTGTGATATATTGTTTTTATTATTGTTGCTTGCTTTTTTCCACAGGTACACTTGCACTTATAGCAGTTCATGTTGTTTAATTGTAACTTGTTTAACTACATGCTCTTATGGTTCTTCCCTTTGGCACTTATTTTGGTTGTTCACAATGTGTGCTTCATGTTTTGGCTACTCGCAATGTTTTGTGGCTATCTCGTTGTTATGATCAGTGACCTATGCACTTTGTAAAGCTCTCTCTTGGAAGTCGCTTTGGATAAAAGCGTCTGCTAAATGAATAAATGTAAATGTACCACTTGGCCTCTCCTGCTGATGAAACGGCAAATGGCATTAATGCAAGCATCTGTTTCCAAAGACACAGCTACCTCCAGGTGGACAGCTCTGCTTGCTATACAGGTAAATATGACTCCGTAGCGTTTACAGGTTGATCTTCCCCTCTTCACTTCGACGGGACCGAAGTAATCCACTCCTGTATTGGTGAAGGGTGGTAGGTCCGGGAGGACTCTCACCTTTGGAAGGTCAGCCATCTTCTGTTCTATAGCTCTTCCATTATAGCGCCTACAGAACCCGCACTCACTGATGACCTTCCGTACGGCCAAGTAGGCATTGGTAATCCAAAACTTCCTCCTTACAGCAGATAGTGTATGACTGCGTCCACTATGACCCAGATTTTGATGAACATGCTTGAGAATGAGTGAAGAGACATTCTGATCTTTTGAAAGGATGAGTGGATGTTTAACCTCCTCAGGCATTGCTCCCTTACTCAATCTCCCTCCAACTCTTAAGAGCCCATCATTCAGGACTGGATCAAGCCTGTATATGGAACTCTGGCGACTCACTGTTGCTTTGCATGAGGAAAGGGCCGCAATCTCCTCACAGAATCTCAGTTGTTGGCAGTAGCGAATGATTGCCATTTCTGCTTCTGATAACTCGTCTACTGTAAAAATGCAACTGCCCGAGGTAACTTTGGCTTTTGGAGTTGTGACTTGCGTTGCACTGGGGTGACCTGTGGTCTTCGGATTGTCTTTGTGCTGTAAGAGGAGGCTGTAAATTGCCTTTAGAGCCTCCAACTGCCTTTTGAGGCGACTTTGTTTCAGCAATATAGCCTTTAATCTGAGGAACCAAGCAACCGTTGTTTTGAGGCGCCTCCAATCAGAGAAGTAGCCAATCAGCTGTCTAGCAGGACTGAGATTATTATCCACCTTAATGGCATTTATGGTCACCTGCCGTCTAACCTCTGGATCATTGGCGTCCAATAACATGTCCAATGCTAAGTTGGGCCAATTCTCCTCACCTTTCCAAAGAAATGCAGGCCCTTCCAGCCACCTGTCGTTCTTCAGTAGATCAGCAACTTTCAACCCTCTTGATGCCTCATCTGCTGGATTGTCTTTGGTGCGAACATGCCGCCACTGCAATGGCTCAGATGCTTCTCTTATGGTTGAGATTCGATTTGCCACGAATGTCTGAAAACGCCTGTCTTCATTGTGGATATACTTCAACACTGCAGTGCTGTCCGTCCAAAAGATTGAACCATCAAGCTGGAGTTTAAGCTCTGCCCTTAACATCAAGTCCACTCTGACGGCAAGGACCGCTGCGGTCAACTCCAACCGGGGGATGGTAACAGCCTTCAGTGGAGTCACTCGAGCCTTGCCAAGAAGAAAGGCAACCTGAATGTCACCGCATTGGTTTAACATGCGAATATATGTTGCAGTTCCATATCCGCCTTCACTGGCATCTGCAAAATGATGTAACTGAGCATGTTCGATCATACCAAACCCTTCAGGCTTGATACACCTGGTCACACTGAATACTGCCAGCAGGTCCAAGTCTTTCAGCCACTCTTTCCACTGATGTAGGATGTCATGGGGTAGGTTGTCGTCCCAACTGTATTTCCTCCTACAGAGTTCCTGCTGCATCATTTTAGCCTGTAGAGTGACTGGTGCCATACACTGAGCTGGTAAGTGACAACATTTACATTTAGTCATTTAGCAGACGCTCTTATCCAGAGCGACTTACAGTAAGTACAGGGACATTCCCCCGAGGCAAGTAGGGTGAAGTGCCTTGCCCAAGGACACAACGTCATTTGGCAGAGCCGGGAATCGAACCGGTAACCTTCAGATTACTAGCCCGACTCGCTAACCGCTCAGCCACCTGACTCCTTCATACATACCACGTCTTGTAAGGGGCTGTGGTTTCATCTCCATTTAAAATTTGAAGGAGTCTGTCTCTACACACCACTGCAACCCTAAAGCTCTTTCCACGGGTAACTGGTCACGGTCTAGGTCCAGCGCTTTTATGTCTTGAGCCCTCTGATCAGCTGCAATGGCCTGCAAAACACTGCGACTGTTGCTAATCCATTTTTCCAGGAGAAAACCCCCTTTTGCACATAAAGCAGTGAGCTCTTCAATCATATGGATGGCCTTATGTGCTGTAGCTGAACTTTTTAAGCAATCATCCACATAGAAGTTGTGTTTAACAGCTTGTAGCGCTTCGGATGAACACTGGGATTGGTTGTCATCTGCAGTTTTTCTTAGGGCATAAGACGCGCAACTGGGAGAGGAAACGGCGCCAAAGAGGTGTACGGTCATTCGATACTCCAGGAGGTCTTTAGTGGTATCTCCATTTGGCCACCAGAGAAAACGAAGGAAATCCTGATCTTCCTTAGCAACTCTGACCTGGTGAAACATGGCTTGAATGTCTCCCATGAATGCCACTGGCTCCTCTCTGAAGCGAGTAAGCACTCCTAACAATGAACTGGTGAGATTGGGACCCTGCAGGAGCTGACCATTCAGACACACTCCTTGGAAGGGGGCCCCACAGTCGAACACTACCCGCAGGCCACCCTTTCTTGGATGGTGGACCCCATGATGTGGGATGTCCCACACCTTCCCACTTTCACCAGACAATTGTTGCCATGGTACTTGTTCAGCATAGTTCTTTCTGAGGAGCTTGTTCATGTATTCGGCATATTCTGTGTGGAAGCCTTTGTTGTTCAGAAACCTTTTCTTTAAGCCCTGAATCCTTTGCCTGACTATCGCAAAGTTATTAGCTAAAAATACCTCTTTCTTCTTAAAAGGCAATTTCAGGCAATAACTCCAGTTCTGGAGAACAGCTGATTGTTCTGCTATTTCCAGGAAACTGTGGTCTTCTCTTGACATTTCCTTCTTTTCTCTGAGGTTTTTATTAAAATCATGGTTGTACTGATCAGTCAGCATTTTTTCCAATTTACAAATTGAAATCCTGTTCACTGTAGCAGAGGGAAGTTGTCGCTCCAAGGGTTTGTCGTGTTTAGTCAAGGGACCATTGATGGCCCATCCGAGCAGTGTCCTGATTGCATATGGGCCATTTCCACAACTGTTTATGACCTCCCAGGGTTCCAATATCCAAGGAGCATTGGCACCTATCAGCAGGTCAACATTTGCCTTTATGCTAGGTATATGCACCTTAGACAGATGGGGCCATTTATCCAACTCTTCTGCACTTACCATGTCATGTACAGTGACCGGCATGTTTTTCTGGGTAAGAACTTCTGGAAGGATGTGAAAATCATTACTGTTCAGACCAGTAATCTCTAACCCAGTGAGGGAATAAGCTGGAACAACCTTTTCTTGGCCCATAGTCCGCAGCAGAAAGTTAGTCCTTCTGCCTGTAATGTTCAACTTCTGCATTAGGTGTTCTGAGCAAAAAGTAGCAGAGCTACCAGCATCCAAGAAGGCATATGTACTTATGATCCGATTCCCTTTAGCTGATTTCACTTGCACAGGTATAATGGATAATGCGCATCGATCCTGACCTGCCCCTGTATGGCCACAGAGTTTGAGTGAAGTCGACTGATTCCTGGATTGTTCCCTCGAATGTTCCTATATTGCAGTGTGTCCCTCACCAACCCCTGTATGGCCACGCAGTGTCTTTACATACGTTGATGGATTGTTGGATTGTACCCTTGCTTGATGTTGAGTTGTAGTGCGTCCCTCGATATGAAGCACAGTAGGGTGAGTTAGACCACAGACCTTACAAGTCAAGCGCTGCTCACAATTACGGCTCATGTGCCCAGGGTGTAAGCACGCGAAACAAACTCCTCTGTCTTTCAAGAAGCCAATCCTTTCCTTGTGCCTTTTCTTTGGAACTGTCTGCATTCCTCTAAATCATGACTTTGAGCACAGCAGAGACATTCAATGTCGTCAGGTGTGTCTGAGTCTGCAGTTGCTTCCGGAACTCCCTCATGCAAATCCATAGATGTTACTGTGGTGGCGACAACATTTCCCTTTACTCTATCTCTGGACTGTGATTTAAACTTGGTGAAGTTCTTTCCTACTACAGCATTAGATGATTGATCCTGTAGATCACCAAACAGGGGGTCGGAAATAATTTTCACTCGTCTTTCGATGAATACGACCAAATCATAGAAGTGGGCTCTCTGGTTAGAAGTCTCCATTATTACATGTGCCTGGGTCCTCCATTGCTCCCTCATTTTGTAACTTAGCGAGGATAGTTCTCATATTCACCGGCATATCCAGTTCCTGGACGTATGGCAACTCTTCCATTACATTACAGCAGCCCCCCAGGAATAAGCAGTATGTTTGAAGGGATTTGGTATCTTCGGATTTGATCATTTCCCATGCTAGAGCTTTCTCCATATAGGCAACTGCAATTTTGTATGGATTGCCAAAGTGTTCCTGCAAGAGCTCTTTTGCCACAGAAAAGCCTCATTCTGGATTCATGTGCTTGCAGCTGCGCACTAATTCCTGCGGTCGTCCTCTTGTAAACTGTTCCAAGTAATACAGACAGTCTGCCTTTCCTGCTTTCCCTTCGACTCCTTGCTCAAAGGCCCTGATGAATGCCCTATACTGGAGAGGATCGCCTTCAAATATGGGAATTTCTCAGGGTGGTAGGGATGATGTGTGCTGTTGTTGCACCAGAGCAGCAGTTATATCATTTTGACTCTGCATAATGGAAAAGAGGTCACTAGATGAATATTGACCAACGGGTTGATGATATGATTGTTGTGATGTTCCCGTATTTTCCTGCCAATGTTCATTTGGGTTACACCACTGCCTTGGGATGGCTTTGTGCCACTGTTCTGCTTTCTTTTTATGCATATCCAATGGTGGTGGATCGTTAAATGATGGCAATTCCTTTGATAGGTCAAGTGGCTGTTGTTCACCAACAACACTGTCATGTTCACCAACATCACTGTCTTGAAGCAGCCTTGCACTGTCGATCCATTTCCTTTCTCTGCATATCCGGTAATGGTGGGTTGTTTGACGGTACTGGTCTCCTTGACATGTCGGTTTGTTGCTCCTCATTGGACTTATTCCACTGGGTTGAGGCTGCCTTACACCATCTCTCAGTCTCCTTCCTCCTCACATCCAGTGGTAGTGGGTCATTGGGTAGTAATGATTGGTTGGTGATGTTGACTGGTTGTGTTGATTTCCAGGGTTCTGCATTAAATTCATTTGCTGAAGGGTTCAAGATGCAGATAGGTTGCTTCAATTTTTCCTTTTCCAGATAGGAGTTCATGCCATTTGTGGGTGCTCGAGAACAACTTTTCACATCTGAGCAGTGGACGCAGCTAAATCAGTTTCCATGTCAAGCTGCTCCCTTCTTCTTCTCAGCTGTTGTTCCAGCTCTTCCAAGGCATGTCTTTCCTTCTAGACTGTGGCACGAGCAATGAGTGCCGCTCTTTCTGCCTCAGCCCTTATCCTTGCTGAGGAAGTGGTGCTTACTTTACTCATGCCACTCTTTCGACTTGAGCAGTTGCTTGCAACATTGGAAATACTGTCATCTGGATTTACCTCATCCTCAACACCTTTGTGCACAACGCTGGACACATTGTTGCGTGTAAGCATTTTTGAGACAGAACTGGTTTGACTGGGAATATTGATTGGATCAACATTGAGCCCATTATTTTGCATATTGTCACGCACACTTTGTTGTTCCACAATAACACTTTGATGGATGTTACTAGAGACAGCATTAGTTGAAACAACATTCCCATTTTGACTGTTGCTATGAGACATCCACAAATTTGCATTAGCAATACACTCATCATTAGACTACATTTTCGCTTTAAACCATATTACATGTTTTTCTTTTTCATCAGAAGGCAGCAGTTGCAACAAAGATTCATGTATACATTGTATTTCATTGCATAAATCAACTAATTCATTGAGATCATTCTCTACCTGTGTTTTCTCATTTTCTACCATGTAATTTCGCATTGAATTTCTAATGAAGTTTGCCTTATTCAATTTGGCCTTTCTATCAGTTTGTAACTTATCCAATTTCTCAGCAAGTGCCTTGGCAGTGAGTTTAACAACTCGTTTCTGAGTCGGAGTTTCAGCAACGGCAGTCACGTCAGTTTTGGAACCACTAGCAGTTTGTACGTCAGTCCCTTCAACGTCAACAGTGCGTGTCCACTGCAGCGACGCGAATCGCTTGCCATCGCTCGCCTTCCCACAGTTCACCACGCACGGGGGCGTTTCAAACAGATGAATGTAGAATGTAGTTCTCTAAAGTCACTGTTGTAGTTGTCATGGCCAAGTGTGCAGACTTGGGTTTACGTACTCACAACATCGATCAAAATACAACTTGTATACAAAATAGAAAACTGTTAAATAGACAAACATTGACATGTGTAAAAAACGTTTTATTATATTACTCAAAGTCTCTGCTAATCTGTCGATACGATAGGGAGTTCCAGCCGGGCTAGCTAGCTAGTTACCATAGAACGAATTTTCCCCGGTATGTGTGCACACAAAATTAAATGGCCATGAAACAATGTAGCGCGACACTCGGGTTACCTTGTACGTTGGGCGCCGTAGTAGCATAGACCAAGAAGTAGGTCAACAAACATCCTCAGCTCCAGCTTCGACCATTCAATTCCTCGGTCTCCAAGCAGCTCTAGGACTCCGTCGAATTCCGCAGAAACTTCCAATTAGCGGCAGGTTTTGACTGTGTGAGAGCACAGTATAATACTGAACTACTGGGTTGTTGTTCCCCAGGAATAACCAGGTTGACGCGCTTAGATTAGATGATTTCCTAGCAAGATAAATTCCATTGAAGTCTTAATTGAGTTTAAAACAGTTCTCCATTTATTGTGTATATCCATTAAAATGTGGAGCAACACATACTCGCTTCAAACCTTAGCGGTATAGCGGTCAAAACCTTTTGCCCTTCCGGGGTCAACACCTAACTACAACAGTAGGCTTCCTACCTATATGCCTAAAACACCTGTGCAATTAACAGCGGCACCCAGTGTACAACAGGGACATTACATTTTTGGCTGGAGCAACCCATTTGGCTGAAGCAACCCATTTGGCTGCTACAGACAGTCTTAGACATGAATAATTAGAATATACAAGATGGATCTAAAAAATGTATAATAAAAGAAAACGTACATCATACTCCAGAAGAAATGTATACCATTTTCTGTTTTCTAAGCATACTTCTTTAAAGTATATCAAAAGTGAACTATTTTCAAAGCATACTTAAAAGTACAGTACCAGTGAAAAGTTTGACAAAAGTTAGTTTCCCATTCAACTGAATGGGAAAATGTGTCCAAACCTTTGACTGGTACTGTATATCAAAAGTGAACAATTTTCTAAGTATACTTCTTAACCTTTAGATGCGTGAGTTCTAAATATTTCCGACGCTTCCACCAGAGTGAGTTATTTGATCAAAACGGAAGCTAGCGATCTTTAGTTTGCTTCCGTTACTTAGCAACCTAGCATAATACTCGTAGCAATGCTACTACCTGCTAGTGTTACTTGTTAGCCTCCTAATTGAACATTTTGAAGCCATACTATAGCGTTTGTCAAAGTTTTTGTCTATCGGAAAACAGTCGGTTGGAATATTCAGAATGGCACATGTGCGACGTTACTCTGTGAGACCCGCATTCAAACGATCACATGTGCAACGCTACTCCTTAACGGGTTAAAGTATATCAAAACTGAACAATTTTCAAAGCATACTTAAAAGTTAAAAAAAACGAACAATTTTCTAAGTATACTTCTTAAAAGTATATCAAAAGCGAACTATTTTCTAAGTATACTTCTTACAGGTATATCAAAAGTAGTGGTGGGCCGTTATCGGGGTTAACGCGCGTTAACGCGCTGCGACTCTTATCGGCGCTAAAAAAAATATCGCCGTTAATCTATTCTCAAAGTTGGGTTGGGAGCTGGGTCTATACTACGCAAGCTATGATGACTTTCACCTTGATATTTTAGCGCGGATGTATACCTAGCCGAATTGCACTGTAGGGGGAGAGAACGAGTCTTCGAACCTGTGTGTATGCCTTGTGTATGAAATTATCACATTAAACGTGACGTGCTAACATGGATGCAGCTATGAAGCCGCCTGGTTTGCTTCAGGGAAAATGTATTTTTAAGAAGCTTCCCAATGGAAACCTCGACAAGACTAAGGTTGTTTGCACCTTGTGCTATGCGGAATTAGTTTATTGTAGGAGTTCTTCCAGTCTCAAATACCACCTAAACGCAAAGCATCCCTTAGCTAATGCGGAAGATGCCGGGCCAAGCACTGATGTAGCGCAGGGGAAGAGTCGTCGTCAAACTACGATGTTTGAGTGCAACCGAGGCAAGCCCGTCAGCACAGCTCTATCAGCCAAGCTAACTAATCTAATAAACAGCTAAACACAAGTACATCTTATTGAACATAATTTATTTTCATCACCAATTATCATAGTAGAACAGCTTTCTCAAGCAGTTTGTGATGCATTTTGGAAAAGGGAGATGAGCTCCTGGTCTAATGCGCCACCTGGCTTGAGAAACCCGTTCTCAAAGACTTACTTTTAGTCATTATTTGGGTAGCACACATATTCTGAATGCCTTCGGCGGAATTCAAATGAGCCATTTTAATCTAGATTAATCTAGATTAACGCCAATATTACAGTGAGATTAATCTAGATTAATCTAGACCCACATTGCTGCGGTCTCCCGGTCGTGTAGATTCACCCTCTACAACATCCGGAAGATCAGGAGATACCTGTCTGAGCACTCCACCCAGCTGCTAGTCCAAGCACTTGTCCTCTCCAAGTTGGACTATTGCAACTCGCTGCTCGCTGGTCTCCCAGCATGTGCAACCCGCCCTCTTCAGAGGATTCAGAACGCAGCGGCCCGCCTGGTCTACAATCTACCCAGACGCTCCCATGTTACCCCACTCCTCATCTCTCTCCACTGGCTACCTATCATGGCCCGTATCAGATTCAAGACCCTGGTATTGACCTTCCGAGCAGTGAACGGGACTGCACCCGTCTACATCAAGTCTCTCCTGCAGCCTTACACCCCCACCCGTCACTTACGGTCTTCTTCAGACAACCGCCTGGTGGTCCCACCGCTCAAGACCGCCCGGTCTCAACACAAGCTCTTCTCCTGTCTGGCCCCCCAGTGGTGGAATCAACTCCCCACCTCCATCAGAGACACTGACTGTCTCTCCACCTTCAAGAAAAGGCTCAAGACGCACTTGTTCCGGGAGTACAACGGTACTTAGGGATGGTTCGCTTGACCCGATGTTAGTTTCCTCAAGGATCACAATGACTCTTGCTTAGAGACTTGTTGCTCTTGTGGTTAGTGGTAACTGATTTAAATTTTTGTACTCGCTGTGATATATTGTTTTTATTATTGTTGCTTGCTTTTTCCACAGGTACACTTGCACTTATAGCGGTTCATGTTGTTTAATTGTAACTTGTTTAACTACATGCTCTTATGGTTCTTCCCTTTGCCACTTACTTTGGTTGTTCACAATGTGTGCTTCATGTTTTGGCTACTCGCGATGTTTTGTTGTTATGATCAGTGACCTATGCACGTTGTAAAGCTCTCTCTTGGAAGTCGCTTTGGATAAAAGCGTCTGCTAAATGAATAAATGTAAATGTAGATGTAGAAAATTAATCTATGCCCACCACTAATCAAAAGTGAACTCTTTTCTAAGTATACTTCTTAAAAGTATATCAAAAGTGAACTATTTTCAAAGCATACTTAAAGGTATATCAAAAGTGAACTATTTTCTAAGTATACTTCTTACAGGTATATCAAAAGTGAACTATTTTCTAAGTATACTTCTTAATAGTATATCAAAAGTGAACTAAAAGTGTACTATCCATTTTAAGTATACTTTAATATACTTATTTTTCTTAAGGGTTGAGCTGCCTTTGAGTTTGACACGTGCTCTAGAATGATCTTTTTATCACCATTACATTTACATTTAGTCATTTAGCAGACGCTCTTATCCAGAGCGACTTACAGTAAGTACAGGGACATTCCCCCGAGGCAAGCAGGGTGAAGTGCCTTGCCCAAGGACACAACGTCAGTTGGCATGACCGGGAATCGAACTGGCAACCTTCGGATTACTAGCCCGATTCCCTCACCGCTCAGCCACCTGACTCACCATTACAGAAACTGTCTCAATAGTCACATTCCTGTCACAATATTTACACATGTTGTACAGCACGTCTTTAGAAAAAGAGCACAAATTCGCAGTAGAGAGAGACATCTGTGTTAGTCATCTGCCACTCACTCTTGCATCGAGGCCTTTGGTTGCGCCAGCTCCAAGCCCCGTTGGCCAGGCACTGAATGTGGGCTGGGCCGAGGCGGTAGTAGCCAGGGTTGCAGGTGAAGATGATCTTAGTTCTGTACTCGTAGTGAGAGCCATTGACTATCTTCCACTTTCCGTGGTCCAGTGAAAAGGAGCTCAGACTTGGGCACACCATGACTAAGATGGGGTCACAAAGTCAACATAACTTTAATGTACATATGCTAGAAATCCTTTGCGTTTCCAGTCACTGTTTCATGGTCATGCATACTGAGTGCATCCTGGCATTGGTCTATAAACAAGCATTGAAACAAACATCCGTGCAGGATTAACTAAACTGGCAGGGAGAGCAGCTCATCACTCACCTATGCAGCGGGGTATCTTGTTGTGGTTACTCCACGAGCCATCCGGTTGGCAGACTGTGTTCGTCAGTTCCTTGGAAGACAATCGGTAGCCGATGTTGCAAAAGTAGGTCAATCGTATGCCAACGGAGAAATCAGCAGCCAACACACCTCCATTTGCTGGAGCAGTGGGTACCCCACACGACACAGCTGGAGAGAGAGCACATGTGGCAGTCGCATGTAAAAAGAGGCACGTGCGGCACCACACACACTCAATGTGAAATTTGCTGTTCCTCAGAAAGCAGCATCCATAAGGGCCGTGACACCTTCAGAAGTGAACAGAGGCTGGAAGAACCCAATTAGTGAAGTGGAACACAACAGCGCTCTGAACACTACATGCTAATGGGGAGTTAGCCAAGGCAATCTGAAGGAGTGGAAATTGACACAACAAAGGGGATTGATTTCTGGTGGTTTCCACCTGACAGGACATGGTCCTCAATCAGCCAGCTCCGACACTAACATAAGGCTGAGACACTGGAGGCAGACAGAGGCCAATGATTTAGCTTTGGGGAACGAGGGGCTTAGGCTGGTAGAGGCGCAGGCAGATCTTATCAGAGGAACATGGAGATCTGGGGCTTGAGAGTAAAGGGTAGAGAGGTGGGGGATAAATACAGCTATGGAGTCTGGGGCTGGATGGCAGAGGCAGGAACAATAGCAGACATGGGCGGGCTGGGGAAAAGGCAGTTTAAGGTGAAGGCATAGGCCAAGTGAGAAACAGGATCAATAGGATGCCAGTGCAAATGAGCTCACCTTGACATGCAGGAACAGGCGAGTCCCAGGCATAGTAGCCATAAGAGGTCTTTTTACAGACCGCTGTAGCCTTCCCAATGAGCCGATAGCCCCGGTCACAAGCCCAGCTCACCACACTATTCATGTGTCCTCCTGTTTGGCTCACCACAAAACCGTGCTGAGGAGAGTCTGGAGTACTGCAGTACATAGCTGTAGAGAATAATATAACAGCGCACAGATCAGTGGAGATTATATAGGCAAACTAAAACATTTACAGAAACTGTAAGGTACTATACAGAATATGTATGAAACAATTAGTTAAAGTCTGAAGAGTGTCACATTTACTTTGCACTCCGTGCGTTCAAACATTACACAACCCCCAGTTGCATAACACTCGGCTGGTGTAATCCGATCATCAACTACACCTGTGTAGCCTTCTTCAAGCCTATCAGGCCACTGATGGGCACAAATATAATACCACACGGATACGCGCGCACTCACCCCGGTTGTTATGGGAGGTTTGATTACGTGCAGGGACTCAAATCTTTTGGTTCTGATTCATTCACAGATTCATGAACGATTTTCAGGGGTTCTCTCGTTCTCGAATGATTCGTTCCTACATTGGATTTGTTCACCATTTTGCGAAAGATTTCCGTGATTCTCTCGTTCGTGAACTGTTTGTTCTTTCATGGAATCTTTGTGCATGCATGCAGTGTAATATAATAAACTTTAGTTGTAAATATTACATAGACTGCCTCATTTACGGCTCAAGAGACAACAATTTCAAGGTCTGAATTTGATGTATGTCCTTTTCTACTAATATTATGTTTCGAAAGTAGTCTCTGGATACTGATCTCAGTGTTCCCGCTGGACACCCATTTCTTGCATCTTTTTAGAGATCTGTTTATATTTCCCTCAATTCATAAAAATGTCATAAATTATAGACATGTGCTGCTTGAGTGATATGTAAGTTTATTAGACTCTTTATTCAAATGGAAATTCAATGTTCAAAGTGGCAATGCAATCGACAATTCAAATGGCAAAGCATTTGTCAAATGGCAATGCATGTGCAAATGAAAATGCAATCCTCAATTCAGTTTGAATTATTTAGAATAAAAGATTATTACATTGCATATCATATTGACAAGGTTGTTTGGACTCTTTATTCCAATGGCAATGCATTTTTCAAATGGCAATTCAATGTGGCAGCGAAACAGCGTCCCCAGTCTACTGCATTATCATTTACTTGTCACCACGTTCTATTTTGCACCAAATTCAAATGGAAATACAATCTGTCAGTGACTCGTCAAGGAGGGTCTTCAGTTAGGAAGTCACTTCCTTGTTCAATGACTTGGATAACATTGAACCCAAGGGGGGCGCGCAAGATGTCGGCGTGTTAACACGCTTGTATGTGTAGCTTGTGAGTTAAATGAGCAAAACTCAGCTCTGCTTTGCCGTAAGGTATACTACTACTGATATAATATAATGACGTACTAATCTCTACTTTTGTTCCGTCATAAGATGAGTTGTGGGCAAACGTTAAAAAGTCAGACAGAAACTTCTCGAATTCGACGATGACAACTCCGACAGAAATCACTCTTCTCAGTCCAATGCGAACACATAACTACGCTAAATCTTTCAGCTCAGATTCTCCTGCAGACCTGGTTCCTCTACCTGAAACTCCTGACAAACATCCAGTGGCCAAGAAATCGTATGGAGCAGATAATGATGTACCAAATTCTGTTATCTTGGCTGCTGTAGAGAAAATAGGCAAATTCCAAGAGGAATCCCTCGCAAGACTTCAGTCTGTGGAACTGTCGGTTAAAGAGAATACTGTTTATATTTGCTCCCTCTCCTCATCCATGGAGTTCTTTGGCATGAACATTGAAGATGTTACAAAAAGAGTTTCTTCGCTGGAAAGAAAATGAAGCTTTTCATCAGTCATGTCTGGAACTGTATGAATATAAATGGAGATGGAACTTACGAGTTGCAGGTGTTCCTGAATACAACATTGAGAATGTTAAACAAGTTGTCATCCACATCTTTGGGAATGTCACCGGATTCTTCATTGTTTCTTTCTAATGCTGTGGACATTGTACACAGACTTGGACCCAAATCCGCTGCGGAACAACAACGGAACAACTTCCAAGATTTTGGAGAACTTGTCTTCGAACATGGAGGAGGAATGCAACAAACTCTGGCCACTTTTCAAACAAGTGAGAGATGAAGGTCGGATGTAGAGGTGCTTTTGCCTATGTACACTAGCAAAAAAACCTAAACGTTAATTTGACCGTGTAATAGTTTTTGGAGCTTAATGTAATATAAGCAATACGTTGGACATATTGTTATATTTGCTGAAAATGAGAAACCAAATTTTAATCTAGATCAAGATTAATCAATATTTGTGGCTTTTGAGAAAACATTTGGGGCTCAAACCCCAAAAGCCAACCCCCGCTCCGTCCACTGACAGCGCTGACAGGCGCTGTAAACATCACTCAGTTTGGCACAAGGTCTATGATACAAACTAGTAGGCTATCAAAATGGCTGCCCTGTGCATGTTCAGTGTTTTGGAATTGTAATTTAAAGGACGATGAAATAATAATAATAATAAATAAATATAACAGCAGGCAGCAATGGCGGGTTCCTCCTCAACATTGCAAACTTTTGCTAAATTGCATGATACAGACATACATGTACACAACATTTCAAGACAATTGGAGCAATGTCTGATTTTAAGTAATTTTTTTAATTCTTCACAAATTGACATTGTAGAGAAATATCCATGCTGCCGACATTATGGGTTCTTGAGACTTTTTTGTTCTCCATGAGCAATAAGGCATGCATACCAACTTTCAGACATCTTGGTCTGATGGGATCAAAATGCCACCCTTTTGAAAGTGACAACTTTGAAGTGTGTTCTGTAAGGCCACCTGTGCTCTGGTCAGGCCTATCATGCAGAGATCCATTCTTTAAAAGCTTTGACTCAGGACTGGGAATGACATCACACCTGAGTTCAGGGTTGCCAGGTCCGGCAAAGATTTCCAGCCCGAGTGCCCAAAACCAGCCCAAAATGACAGAAAACTTGCCCAATATCTGTTGGGTGTACAACGGAGGAATTTATCCAATAGATGCCTCCATAGTTAAAATGTAAAAATGATTTGTGGATTAATATTTTCCTTGTTTTCTGCTACTCTCACGTTTCATTACAACAAATTATTTAATCATGCTGCTTCCTATAACCACCGAACAGAGACACGGAGCAACAATTACTTTATGAGAGGGGAGAGAGGGATATAGCACGGATGGGGAAAATGTGTGGGCAGAGCGAGCAGTATAGTTAATAACCTACACACATCGCTCTGCCCACACATTTTCCCCATCCGTGCTATATCCCTCTCTCCCAGTGCAGGTCACCCCAAGGCAGAAATGCAGCCGCTGCATGAGGTTTAGAAGTAGCCCAAAAACCTGCCACCCGCTATCAATATATTGTCACCCGCGACACTGTTTTCAAATTTCCCCGATTTGGCAAGAAAAACACGGATATGGCAACTCTTCCTGGGTTGATCTAGGTCCGGAATGTCAGTCAATATTCAAGTGACATGAGACAACTGGGCTAGGACAGAGAGCATGTCCAGCTGCTTGCGAGTGTAACTGGTGAGAGTACAGCGGACTCGAAAAACAAGACCATGGTTAGACTGGGACTGGTTAGGGACTGGTTAGACTGGGAGTCAGATGGCTGAGTGGTTAGGGAATTGGGCTCGTAATCAGAAGGTTGCTAGTTCGATTCCCGGCTATGCCAACCAAATGACGTTGTGTCCTTGGGCAAGGCACTTCACCCTACTTGCCTCGGGGAGAATGTCCCTGTACTTACTGTAAGTCGCTCTGGATAAGAGCGTCTGCTAAATGACTAAATGTAAATTTAGACTCTCTGGTCCGATTAAACTAAACAACATGCACAATCAGGGTGACCAACAGGATTACTTTAACTAACATACAATAACATGACACACATTAAACTGAACGAACACGACAATTGAAATCCCCAGCACCGCTTTTCCAACCAAACTATTACTATAACATCCAAGCTAGCAATCTCGAGAAATCTGACTGCAGTACTCGAGCACCTAGTTTCAACATCCATTTACACATTTAGTCTCAATTTTTTTACTCTACTCTTAATGCATGACTATGTTTAACTTGCACCTCTCTGTCACCAAATGTCTCTGGAGTGAGGGGTGGGGGCTTGGTCAGGGCAGCCAGATTCATAATACCCAAACATTTTTAGTCTCTCTCATGCCATTAAACTACATTGCACAATCAGAGTGACCAACAGGATTATATTAACTAACAAACAATAACATTACACACATTTAACTGAACAAACACAATAACTATTTTCCACAACTCTTTCCCTTTTTTGGCATGCATGCTGGGTACCCAAGGGCGCTGATGCTATAGTATGATTATCTAGCTGACAACGTATATGTAAAGATAACATCCAAGCTAGCAACCTCTCCAAATCTGACTGCAGTTTTATACACCATATGTACTGTGTTATGGTTGTTTGAGTTAAAAAGCTTGCTAAATGAATTAAATGTCTGTTAAATGTCAAATCCAACTATAAATGTATAAAAGAGTTCCAATCAAATCAGAATTTTCTTAAACCTAAAATTATTTAAACCTAGAGGTTTAAAAGGCTACCTCTGCCTAAACTGAAATGCACCAACTCAGAGCACTGAGTTTCAACATCCATTTACACATTTTGTCTCTATTTTTTACTCTACTCTTAACGCATGACTATGTTTAACTTATGGTCTGCACCTCTCTGTCACCAACTGTCTCTGGAGTGGGGGGTGGGGGCTTTATATCCAACAAACACCCCTGAACTTTTAAAACAGATGTATTGGCCTACTACAATTGTAAATATCCTTAGGCTTCTTATCCAATTGGGCTTTGATACAATGCCATCTAATATTTTCTGCCCATTCTGCACAGTTTTCCACACCAGCACCCTTTTCCCAGTTCCTCTATTCTGCCCTACTACATGTGTTTTCCAACACCAGTAACAATCAACCCTGCAGGGCTCCAGACAAATTTTAGGAGCGCAAGCAGAACATTTTAGCCTGGGTGCCAGCCAAACTTAGCCCGCCCACAAAAAAATTTGGTCGGGAAGTCGCTCGGTTGGGGAAAAACTATGTCCGAGCTGTTCGGACCAATCAAATTGTCAGGGCGGGCTTTATACGATGATGGACAGATGATCAACAGTAACGTAATCAACCACATCACCAAAGAGCGCTTGGGTTGAATTTGTTTTCAACAAACAACATACTACGTTGCTCTGATTGGTTGTAGGTCTATCCAATTGAGTGAAGAGGCATTTTTTTCCGGGTTCGGTTGAAACACGCCCCATACACACAGCCCAACGGAGCGGTATCAGACTCATATTCTGACTAGAATTATGAGTATGACAATGTCAGGCTAAGAAATTTTTGGATCACACCTTAAATCGACATGCAATGCAATTATTAATGTAACTAGAGAGGGTATAATTTCTGGGGAAATAATGGGGTGTGCTTGCGTCGGTTGCAGATGGGATGGCAAGGTTCTCCGTTAACATAATTGATGTGAATTGAAAGCAAAGCAAGGCTAGTTTATTTATATAGGCCTAGCACAATTCATACACAATGGTAATTGGGTGTGCTTTGCCTTCGGCAAGGGCACAACCTTTGTTCTCTCGCATATATATTTATTCTTAATGTTTCTTTTCCCCCCCGTAAGGATCTGTCAATATTTGGACTACATAGACAACGTAGGTGTCTTGGTAGCGATTGAGTTGCTTGAATTTTTATTTACATTCCGTTGCATGGTTTAAGTTTAAATTAAGTTTTTGTGGCGAAAAGTGAAGCTAATGGTGGCTAACTTGCTAGTCACAGTCACTGACGCTACTAACGTCACGAAAACACGCGTGACGACTACCTATAGCAGAACATTAGCTTAGCAGCTCGTTAACTTCTGGGAGATAGCTAGGCTA
Organism: Osmerus eperlanus; assembly: GCF_963692335.1. NCBI lineage: Eukaryota > Metazoa > Chordata > Actinopteri > Osmeriformes > Osmeridae > Osmerus > Osmerus eperlanus. The sequence continues at coordinate 8,095,640 of NC_085024.1, forward strand.
ACTATAGCTTTACTGCAAGGAAGCTGCAGAAACGCCATAAGCAAAGAGGCCAGGGTGATAACTATTTACTCATTTTACCTTTTGATATGAAACACAATTGTGAAGTGTAATGTACAATATAAGCTGATATAGGAAGTACATCTACTTTTGGAAACAATTGTCTACTATTTCACTGAAGCATTAGCATCATGACATTAGCCTCTGTTGCCCGGGCAAAACATACTACAGCGGTCTATGATGTATCTGTTTTCAATCGTTAAAATAAACATTCCTCACAAATATATTTTCGTTGTAGGATTTATTGTGACATTAGATGACAAGTAAACGATTTGTTGGTGAAATTATCACTACCTGTGGTTTCAAACCAGTGTAGCTCACTGCAATGCTGTAGCCTACGCGAGACACACTAGTTAGTACTGTAGCTAATAAAAACATCTCCACAGCTGTTTAAGAAGTCAAATGGCGACAAACCTGAACTTCATTGCCACAGACTAAACGGTAACACTTTAGAATAATGGTCTGTTGTTAACGAGTAGCTATGCAGGAAGTAATAGGTAGTTCTACATTAACACCGAATTTAATACTATTAACTAATATGGAACCAAGATTAACTAAGCAGTAAGTAATAGCTAATTTACGACAAAGGTAGTTCCTTGGTAGGTATTTGATTATTACTAAATAAATATATCCTCATTGAGAACTACTTGTGAACTATGACCAATTAAGAAAGAATAACCAATGAATTACTAATCACAAAAGTAATGTCTAAAAAGTGAACAATTGTGTTTTTTTTTACTCTTAACATGGTCATAACATTTCAGAAGCTTGTGCCTCAAATTAGTTCTTTGTATAAACCAGTTTATGAATATTATATCCCCACAAATACATTAGCTACAGGTTGAGATTGTGACTACTCTTACCAAAGGATGGACGCATGTTCTCTGTTTATTTCAAACTTAAACATGGTATAATACAAATAATGATAACTTGTTTAACATTTTTAATAATTAGGAAGTGATGCTGACTTCTATTTTAAATTAGAACAGACGAAAACGGTATAACTAGGCCTACTTATTTTGCGCAAACATGTCAGCTCTCAATTGTGTGTAAGAGTGCTCTTGAGTGTGCGTAAATTCTGTTTTTACCTAAGAACAAATCCCAAATAACAAAACATTGGTGAATGCCAGAATCCTTTTACCATTACATACAAAATCGGAAATGCAATTACACCAAGATCCACAAGGGCTTTTGCTAAAAGCCAAGGAGTGAGGGTGGGGGCTTGGTCAGCCCACCCTTTCCAGAAAGCCTTGTGTGTGCGCGTCTCGCCAAGCTTGCGTGTGTGTCAAGGGCCAGGATGAGTCTGTGAGAATTTGGAGCGGGCGCGCTGTGGAGCAAGGGAGACAGTATTTTGGAAGAAGCCATAGCAATTAGCCAAGCATGCCCATTTCAAATATTCACAATAAATCTACTTTTCATCTTACATTCAACCATTTCTCAGATTTGTGTACTTAACATTGTCAATAGTCTTCATATGAACTTGTGATTGAATCAGAATCGGTTAATGAATAGTTGATGTGTAAAGCAATATGTTAGCGTTATCAAAAACATATATTTCCCTTTAATTCAATAATTTTGGAAATATGAAGTTTCCTTTGCACCTGGTGACATTTTGTAGTGTCTTCCTCGTATGTGGAACAGATCAAGTCCCTAGGTCAATGTGGCACTTATTTATGGACACATGAAATATGTGCCACAGGTGAAAATTCACCCTTATGTTAATAATTTGGCCATTTTGTAATATATTATAGGGATGCACCTTGGATTCGGCCGACTATTGGGCTTTTTGACGGGCTTCGGTTTCGGCCGAACCTTAGAATTTTTTTCCACCAAACCGAACCCTACGCTTGCACTACGCGCGCTACGCTGGTCGACAATGACGCCGCCGTTGATTACGGGAAGGTGTTTACGTAGGTGGACCGTTCAATGCAGTAGGCTGAGAGAAAGTGAAAATGGAACTTGTGAGCAGAAAAAGTGTTGTTTGGCAGTACTTTCAGTCAAAAGAAGGCGGTTCAAGTCGAGCTACATGCTCAATTTGCAATGCCAATTTGTCTCGTGGTGGCAAGGACCCTAAACAATACAATAGGGAACAAAACAATAGATAGTCAGGTGGCTGAGCGGTTAGGGAATCGGGCTAGTAATCTGAAGGTTGCCAGTTCGATTCCCGGCTGTGCAAAATGACGTTGTGTAATACACAACATCTCCGCTGTTAACATTTGCGTATGAAACATCCGAAAGAAATTCAAGAAATCTAAAAGGCTAATATTTTGGATATTGATTGGATCTTGGATCTTTTTAATGTGTTTACTGTGTTAATGGACTGAGGATGGGAGTAGGATTCGGCAGAATCTTGACCAGTGGATTCGGTAGTCGGCTATCGTTTTGGCTTCGATTGCTCGAGGGCTGGAACGGCGTGTCGTTCTTTTACAACAACGTCCTCGGACTCTCTTCGGTTTTTTACAGATGCCGCGCTGGCTTAGTTTTTTTTTATCAGGAGCAATGGTTCGCCAGCCCGTGGCCCCACGACTTCGCTGCGCCCGGTGCTTCATCCGCTCTGCACAAAATCTACCCCGTCGTGGTTGCATGACACCTGTGGGGCCAGTCGTGGTGGCGTAAGCGGATAGCTGTCTTGTGCGACAATCAGGCCGTGGTGAGCATCATTAATAAAGGCCGCTCTAATTGCCCGCTCATCATGTCGTTCATGAGACGCATCACATGGCTCTCCGTTTGTCACAACTTCATCCTCACAGCACGATACGTGCCGGTCCATGATAACGTGATAGCTGATTCTCTGTCCCATTTCAATTTTCAGATGTTCAGGGATCTGTGCCCGGACGCCAGCCAGTGGCCTTTAGCTGTTCCCCCTCTCACATCACTGGCCCTAGATTGAACGAGCACTCCCTGCAGGTGTATTTAGAGTCAGCCAAGGGCTATATGACAAAAAGGATTGGCGGCTTCCACCCTTCAGTCATACGATTTTGCTTGGAAAACGTACGCCATGTTCTGCCTATCGCTGTCTGTTCCTCTGGTGTGCGTGTGTGTCAATGTTGTGTGTCACTGCACGGACGTTCGCCACTTCCAGACTTGCTACATTAAAGGTCTGGTTGCGGGTATCCAATTCAATGCCAGATGCCTTGATCCTTCGTTCCCCAGCCTCTTCTCTAATCCTGCAGTCAAAATACTGTTCAAAGACATAGGCAAAGTTTTCCCCACTAAGGTGGATGATAGACTCCCCTTCACACTGTCTATTTTGCATGCCATGCTTTCGGTGCTCAGACGTTGTTGTTTTTCCCCCTACATCGACTCCCTCTTGGATTGTTCGTTTTTAATGGCTTTCTTTTCATGGGTTTCTTCGGTGTGGGGAATTCACCACTCGGTCAAATGTGTTCAATCAACCCTGACCCTAACCACTGACGTGTGCTTTTCTGTTTAACGTTTCACCCTGAATTCTTCAATCTTCTTCTCAAGCGTTCTAAAGCTGGAGGCTCTTGCTCTATAGTCATTGCTCGTACGGGGGGTCCTTTTTGTCCTTTCTCATTAATGCTTCGATATGTAAAGATGAGGGCTCCCTCAGGTCCACTCTCCCCTCTCTTCACAACCCCTGCCAATAATTCCATGTCACAATCCTGGTTCAGTCATCATTCAGTCAGGTGGCTGAGCGGTTAGGGAAACGGGCTAGTAATCTGAAGGTTGCCTGTTCGATTCCCGGCCGTGCAAAATGACGTTGTGTCCTTGGGCAAGGCACTTCACCCTACTTGCCTCAGGGGGAATGTCGCTGTACTTACTGTAAGTCGCTCTGGATAAGAGCGTCTGCTAAATGACTAAATGGAAATTTAGCGCAGGTCGTCTCCAAGTGCAATCTTCCCCCTAGACGGTATTCAGGCCATTCATTTAGAAAAGGTGCTGTTACGTCCGCTGCCTTGCAAGGGTTGTCCACTGCGTCCTTGCAACAGCTGGGCTGTTGTTCTTCTTCAGCGTACTCTTCCTACGTCCGTCCGGATGCTGCTGCCATCATCGTGGCCCAAAGATCGATACGGCCTTGACGGCTCTCGGTGAGTGTTTGCAAATAACTGGTCGGTGGTGTTTCGTGTCTCGCGTTAACTTAACTTCATGCTGGTGGACCCATATCTAGCCTTCTGTATTGTAACAGAAGGCTCTGGGTTCCAGTCACAGGCCATCACGAAAGACACAAGGACGTTGGTCCTCCAGCCAACAAGGCTCTTCTGTATACGAGGACGTCAGTCCTTCAGCCAACACAGGCTGTTACCATTGACCCTAGTGCGTCGGCCCCATAGCCTCTTGGCTTTCTGAACACAAGGACATCGGTCTTCCAGCCAACAAGGCATGTAACCAAGGGCGTCGGCCCTCTAGCCTACATAGGTCATGTACGCGGGGACGTCGGTCCTCCAGCCGACACAGGCTGTTCACATAGACTCAAGGGCGTCAGCCCTCTAGCTGACAAAGGCCGCCAAAGGCTATCACCTGCAGACTCAAGGGTGTCAGCCCCCTAGCTTACATAGGACATGTACGCGGGGACATCGGTCCTCCAGCCGGCACAGGCTGTTCACATAGACTCAGGGGCGCCGGCCCTCTAACCGACAAGGCCGCCAAAGGCTATCACCTGCATACTCGAGGGCGTCGGGCCTCCGCCGCCAAAGGCGATCACCGACAGCATGAGGGTGTCAGCCCTCTAGCCATCATAAGCTCATTCATACACGAGTGCATCGGTCCTCTGGCCGATGGGCCATTGCACGTCAGGGCATGTGGCCCTCCAGCCTTGGCTGGCTGCAGCCTACCTTTGCCGTCGTCTGGTTTCGTCGGTATAGGAACAGTTCTATGGATCTGTCCTTGCCTTGCCATCTCCTGCAGGATCTGGCCCGGGGTATGTATGCTTTTGGTCATTATGTTATAATCTCGTAATTATTATGGTCGCACCGATGTCGGTCGTTCTCAGAATCAGAATGGGTTTTTATTCGCCATGAAAGTTTGCACCAACAAGGAATTTACTTTGGCCGAAAGATACCGGCCGAGGCAGCCATTATCGGCACCCCCTTCAAATTTCTGCAGAAACATGAGGAGAGGAGAGAAAAAGTCAACCCCCAGACTATGCTCCTAGAGGAGTACAGTGTGGGAACAGGAAAAAACACCTCAGCACATAGGCACATACATAGTACAACATTACATAACTCATGACATGCAAAGGGGGTGGGAAGCCAGTGCAAACAAGCAGCATCTGGACCTGCGGCCGTAAAAGGCGCTGGTCACAGACCCGCCTGCCACACTGGGGAACGAAGCAGGCGAAGGCGTTGTATGGGGGGGGGGGGGGGGGGGGGTGATGGCATATCTGTAGTAGGTGAAAGTTAGTGTATGAGTAGGCCTGGGCTGGCGCCTTTGCCTAGGCCACAATCAGTCAGATTCACTCTGTCTGTAGGAGGGGGGAAGGGAAGAGACTACAAGAGAGTTTCACTGCAGCGCTCTCCAGGGGAGTTGTTGTTCCAGCAACGGCCTTGGCCAAGGCCTGTGCTGGTTACGGGGCCGAAAGCAGATAAGATTGGGGTTGTTGTTTGGTCGAGTAGCCGCATTCAGTTTCCACGTCTACACATTATGGTCTCCAAATCGGTCCACTTTCCACTTATCCATATTGCGTTGTAAAGTCACAGTCTGAGCGCCAACAGCTCTGCCCATCGCACAATCATGTCGGGCAGCCTTAGGGGGCTTTTGACAGCTGTAGCCGTTTAATCAAATTTCCGATATACCAGGGCAGCGCCCAATCCAATCAGCAGAAAGCCTGTAATCATGGTTCCGAATAGGTAGATGTCTTCCACGTCCTCCACGGAAAGCACCACTAGGCACACGACACGCCAATTCTCCCACGCGTCCATCGAGTAGCCAGCTGCGAACATCCCGTCAGGACAGTTAGGTTCCCCCGAACCCAAGATTCTCTTTGAGAAGATGGTGTCAATTGCGTTGAGAGACCAGCTAATCAATTCCATGTTTCTTGCTTCGGAGAGTGATGCGGAGAGAGTCTCTCGAGTATACAAGACAAGACAATACGATAGAAGCCAAGCAGGGAAGGTCAGGGGAGGGGAGGGAGAGAAAAATGCAACCCCCTTCGTCGAGAGCCAAAATAAAGTTGTGTTGCTTATTCCTCAGAGTTTCATGGTTTCATCCCGTTGGTGAGTACGTTTATGGTTTCTACTTCTTACCCTCTTATCTTTTGGGGATTCTTCCCGGATAATGGGCAGGTGCCCTCTGATCAATGATTCCCCATGGGGTCTAAGCTCCAAACACTTGTAGTACAATTATCATTCTGCAATAAACATCACTTACTCATACCAGGTCTCTCCTGATTGAATTGAAGCTTTCAATTGAACTTCAATTGAAATTGAAGTTCAGTCAGGCAAGACCGATCCTTGACTCGGGCATATTCGGTAAGGTTTTACTACTAACTCCCCCCGCTAAGAACGCTCTACTTTCCCTCTTTCCTGTGTTGGGCTGTCATATGGTTCCAGTTCGATTAGAACTCCCGTCTATCAATTAATCCTGTCAAAGGATCACATGATTGTGCCTTTAAATACGATTCTCTCCCTGTGTAGTTTGTCCATGCTATCAAGTGCGCGACCCTCCACCTCCCCGTCGCCTCCCAGTGCCTTGTTGCTGTTCTTCGGCTCTTCTGCCTGGGTCGTCGGCTTCTGCCACCTCCGCCAGTGTCTGGACTCCATGGGGGATTCTTCTTGGATGTTGGGCAGGCGCCCTCTGATCAATGATATCCCAAGGGGTCTAAGCTCCAAACACTTGTAGTACAATTATCATTCTGTAATAAACATCACTTACTCATAGCAGGTCTCTCCTGATTGAAATATATTATTTCTTGCTTATCACCCTATACAAAGACATATGTCTTACAAATAAGCTTCGTATTTCAAGTCAATCGGAGCTATGGTTCATGAATAATCTTGTTGTTTTGGACAAATCTTTAATGTACAGAAAAATCCAATATGGCGGCCGTTATAGGTTCTTGCGGCTTTTTTGTTCCTCATGAGCAGTAAGGCGTATGAACTCAATTTCAGAATGTTGGGACTTATGGCCTGCTAAGGGCATCACTTTGAAAATTGACATATTGGGGTGTGGCCTGTAGCGCGACCTATTGTCTCATGTAGGCCATGTTTGGTATGGTAGTTACTAATGCTCTGCCGTTTCAACATGCCAAACTTTTTGCATTACTGGTCTAGGGGCTGCCATTGACTCCCATGGAACAAACATAATAATACAATCAATAACAATAGGTTCCCTCCTACCGGAGGAACCCTAATAACAATAGGGTCCTCCTACCGTAGGAACCCTAATAATACAGACAAAATTGAAATGTAGGACATTCCTTATGGCTTGCGGGATGAGGGACAAAGCTGCCAATTTCGGGACTGTCCCGCAAAATGCAGGACAGGTGGTAAGCCTACATTGAATTGCCATTTAAATAAAGAGTCTAATAAACTTGTCAAAATTCTTATCTAAACAACGTCACTGCACTCCGTTGTATTATAAATAAGACACATGCAGAAGAGTACCTGGTTCTTGAGCGGATAGTGGGAAACTAAACCCATTCTAATTTGTATACACACACACACACAGATTCCTATCATTAGAAAGATGTGCGCCAAATCAAGGGGGTGTGCTCAAAACCTGTCACACACACTGTGAAGATGAATGGTAGCTGATGCGTTTGGGCAGGAAAAATAAGCCCATTCAGATAAAAAAAATTATTGTGTGATTTAATCATGTGAGTGTAGCGTGCATCATATCACCCATCGCCGTGTTCTCAGCCCATAAGTTTAGCTCCGATAGACGGCACTATAAGTTGCACACATGCACACATACGCGCCCTCAATTACCTTAGTGTTCTGTGCTGCTGCCATTGCTGGTCGCTTCTCATTATCTCTATTGTGTTGGCCTGTCTATCGTTCGAAATCGGAAATTCATGCCAGGTAATCGTCTGGCTCAATACGTTGCTCGGGGAACACATCGCACAGCGTATCACGGTGCACACCAGCAATGTTCAATTCGTCCAGAGTCAAGTTCTTAACCATTCTAAGGTCGCTGCCTTACAGCAATACAGACACATCCCTGCTAGGGATGTTCATAAATGATCATGAATCGATTAATTGATGTTAAGTATTTCACCAGTTAAACGTAGGCGATCACCCAATAACATTTGCCGTCTCCATTGTTACTTTAGAATTACTTTAGGCAGTAATTGTGCTCCAGTGTTTACGCTATATTCATCATTACAGCCGCTGCTTCAGAATTGACTTAACAACCGCGGAGCTATCCGCGCCACAGAACTCGAACAACGGTCTTCCGTTCTCTCTCCAATGAAGAGAATGAGCAACTGGAACCGTGAAAGGACTTCAATCATCCGAGAAGTCAAATCAAATCAAATCAAATGTATTTGTATAGCCCTTTTTACACGCAAGCATGTCACAGAGGGCTTCACATACGCCCATAGAACTGCCCCTCAACCAACCTAAACCCTCAAGGAAGACAAGGAAAAACTCAAGTCACAAACTCAAGTCACGACAACCAATTAAACAACAGCATGAGTACAGCAAAGCACTTTTGTTTGGCTCAGTGAGGCAGAAACAAACAGGGCAGAGGACAGTATATGATACAGTAACACTACTTCTTCGGCCCTTATATCGACTCCCTGCTCGAGGCGGTGATTCTCACAGCTTTCTATGGGTTTCTGCGGTGCGGTGAATACACCTCTTTTCTATCCGTCTTGCGATCTCACCATGCATGTCCGTGGGAAGTGGGATGTTCACCGTTGTACTAAAGCACTGCAGACTGATCGAAATGTAGGCGCCCCCATTGTGACAGGCCAACCTAAGGCCCCGGCGACGCTTGATGAGCCTGTTTACCAGTAACATAGCCGACAAGGCCATGACCAGATCATGGCTCATGCAACGCCTCCGAATTCTGTGCAAGCACTGTGGCCTGTCCCCGGAGCTGTATACGACGCATTCCTTCCGGATCGGGGCGGCCACCTCTCCTTCTGGTGTCCATGTCCACGCTGGACATCGTGGAAGCGCAGAAAAACATGAGCACTTGAGAAGGGAAACTGAGTGACTGTGTGTTGGGCAATGTTTGCACAGCTGGTTAGATAGTGCTCAAACTGATCAAGCGCTCGAGCTGAGCGGGTCTGAGACCTCTGGTGACCAATGTGGTCCGCATGTATCCTGTGGCTGGGTGGCTTCGGAGTGTTTTTCGCCACTAGTAAATAGTGGGATGTCATGGGGTAGCTCAGGAGCGCTGGTGTTTTGGGGGATTTCACTCGTTGCTCCCTGCCACATTGTTATGCATGCTGTAGCAAAGGCAGGAAGCACTTCTCCATGTACATCCAATCCTCCAAAGTCAAACCTATTCTAATGTATATGAATAAATGGTGAAATCACTCACGTGAGTGTCTTGACTTAAATAAGCAAAGCTAGTTCAGGCATGGCACTCGGGCATCGCACGTCATTTCACCCATTCCCATGTTCTCAGCCAATAGGTTTAGCTCTGATTAGCGGCACTGTAAGTCGCACACATGCACGCACACATGCCCTCGATTACCTTAGTGTTCTGCGCTGCTGCCACCCTCTACCATCCCCTTCTCCCCTATGTTGTCTGTATGTGCTCCCCGTTGGGGGATTTCACTTGTTGCTCCCTGCCTCATTGTCATGCATGCTGTAGCAAAGGCAGGGAGCGCTTCCCCATGTACATCCAATCCGCCTATGTCAAACCTATTCTCGTGTATATGTATAAATGGTGAAATCAATCTTGACTGAACTATGCATGTCTGGCCCATGGGCAAACACGGTTTTCAACTGGCTTTAACATGTAAAATATGTTTGTATCCGTATTATGCAAAAGGTTATTGCTTTCTAATCAAATTCAAACACTTACAATGCACTGAATAACATTAAAAACATGAATAAGAAGCTGAAAAGATATGTGCTGGTCCTGATAAACTAGACATTTCTAGCACACCAAAGCAAGACTTTAAATGTCCAATTCAAACAGATACTGCTCAACAACCTGATCCAACAAATTAGGATCAGTATAAAAAAATAATCTATATCCTACTCAAGGGTAAATCCCAGCAAATCTTCCATCAAAAAATATTTTTGAATTTCCAAAGAGTTTTATGACAGGAGGACATGCCAATGAGTAGTAGATTATTATTAGCGGATACATACTTTGATACTCACCCACATATCTAAGGTGGAAGCCTCGGCGGTTGGTGCCATGGTCGGATGACCATCGGAGCAGGAGCTGGTGACCAGTGGTGGTCAGACTGAAGGGTGTGACCACATCACCACTGAGCGATGCCAGGTTCTGGCTGTAAATGTTGGGCCCTGCGATACACACTCATAGTCAACACATACACACACATAAACTTGACTTCAACCACATGCATGCCAACTCAAGATTCAACCATGACTGTTGTACAGTACACAAATACAGGCAAGTACATACTGTCTAGAATTATCACGATCCCAGATAGATCCCAGAAAGGGAAGAGGAACCAGACGCAGAGTAAATGGTGATGTGTTTATTTTTCTCCCAAACAGGACAAGGCAAGAATCGTAGTCAGACGGAAACAGGTCGGTAATCCACAAGGCAAAAGTATCCAAAGTGCTAGGCAAACGTCAAAGTCAAAGATACAGGTCAAAGGTCTATACACAATCTCAATATTAATTATCTGTAGGCTCAGTACGTCGTTAACACAAACAATACCTCACAAATGAAACGAACAAACTTTAGTTTCTTTGACTTAAATAGGCACGCTAACGATTAACAGGTATAATCAATAAAACCAAACGACAGCCAGAACACAGGACATAGAAACGAAATACTAGACAGTGAAAAACCAAAACCCACACAGTACCCCCCACCCACGGGAGGCACCCGACGACCAACAGACAAAACAGCACAGCCGACCGGCGGGGGCTGTCACAAAGGCCGAGCAGGCCGCGTCGGGGGTCTACCAAGAGGGCGAGGAGCGGGACGGTCCGGACAGTCCCGGTGAAAGGCCCAAACCAACTCCGGGTCCAGAATGTCCCGGGCAGGAACCCAAGACTGGTCTTCTGGGCCGTAGTCCTCCCAATCAACGAGATACTGAAGGCCGCCACCCCTGCGACGGGAATCAAGGATATCCTGGACGGAGTACGCTGGTGCCCCACCAACATCCAAAGGAGGCGGGGGGGGGGGGGGGATGATGAGAATCCAGAGGATGAAGAGGACTGAATCGGACAGGCTTGAGCAGGGACACGTGGAAGGAGGAGTGGATCCGGTACTGACGGGGAAGCTGAAGACGGTAGGTTACAGGAGACAAACGGTTGAGTATCTTGAAAGGACCTATATACCTGGGACTGAGTTTTCTGCAGGGGAGGTGGAGCCAGACGTCCTGAGTTGACAGCCATACCCGTTGACCTGGGTGATAGAGAGGTAGAGATAGAGAGACAGTATTGCCGTAAGTACCTCCCCAGCTCCTGGTTCAGACGCTCTGTCTGGCCATTGGTCTCAGGATGGTAACCCGAAGAGAGAGAGAGACCCCAAGACGTTGATAGAAGGCTTGGCAGACCCTTGAAATGAACTGGGGTCCGCTATCTGACACCACGTCCTCTGGTATGCCATACAAGCGGAACACCTGTTGGAACAAGCATTCCGCCATCTCCATAGCATTGGGGAGCCGGGGTAAAGGCAGTAAGCGACACATCTTTGAAAAGCGGTCTATATCCACTAATATGGTAGTGCAACCTGAAGAAATAGGCAGATCAGTGAGGAAATCAAGGGCGATGTGTGACCAGGGTCTGCTTGAAATAGGAAGCGGTTCAGACACAGAAATGAAATCGAGTAAAAAAGAGGGACCAGCGAGCCTGACAGGGATTCAACCTCTTAGCCCGTTTGAGGTATTCTAGGTATATTGTCTGAAAAAATCAAGACGTCATGTAAACAAGAATGAACCGGTCTATCATGTCCCTAAAAATGTCGTTCATGTAGGCTTGGAATACGGAGGGAGCATTGGTAAGGCCGTATGGCATGACCAGATATTCATAATGCCCCCTGGGAGTGATAAAGGCAGTTTTCCACTCGTCTCCTTTGCGTATGCGCACAAGATTATAGGCGCTCTGTAAGTCCAATTTTGTGTACACTGTAGCGTGTCCTACTAGCTCCAAAGCAGCAGGGATGAGAGGGAGTGGATAACGGTTCTTTATTGTTAGTTCGTTCAAGGCACGGTAATCGATGCAAGGTCTCAGACCCCCATCTTTCTTTGAGATAAAGAAGAAGCTACTTGCAACCGGAAACGTGGAAGGGCGGATAAAAACTAATTTCAGGGTTTCGTCTATGTAGTCAGTCATGGCTTGTGTTTCAGGGATAGAGGGTAGATCTGCCCCTTAGATGGAATCCTGTCGTCCCTGAGATCGATGGAGTAATCCCAAGCGCGATGATAGAATGGTGGCGTTTTCTTTGCTGAAGACATCACTGAACTGATGGTATTCTGGAGGAACGTGAACAGGAGCGGTTGGTGTCGAATCCTCTATTGAGGTAGCTCTGCAAGGTAGTTCCATGCATTTGGAGTGACAGTTTGTATTCCAACGCATCAATTCCCCTTTTCGCCAGGAAATGGCAGGATCGTGTAGGCAAAGCGAGGGATGGCCAAGAATCATAGGTTCCTTGGAGGAAGGTAGCACTAACAGTTGGATGGTTTCAGTGTGCAGAAGCCCTATCTGCAGGGTCAAACAGGCAGTCTGCTGCGTGATGTATCCATTGCCGAGGGGCTGACCATTCAGGGAGTTAATCTTTAGTGGAGGAGAAAGATAGGTTAGTTCGATCTCCAGTTTATTGGCTAGCTCTACATCGATGAAGTTACCAGCTGCTCCGGAATCCAGTAGAGCCAGAACAGATTTTTGAATAGAGGAATTACTTAGGATAGCGGGAACAGAGAGTTGTCTCTGTGTGATATTGAGGAGGGCAGAGAGTCCTACCTGGGCCGGGGAATCCAATCTGGGCTTGGGCGGCAAAGACGGGCGGATAGGGCATTGTAGCACCATGTGTCTCTCACTCCCGCAGTAAAGGCAGAGACGTTCCCTGTAGCATCTGCTTTTCTCCTCCAGGCTTACAGGAGCTTGTCCAAGTTGCATGGGTTCGTGTGTTGGATGTGCGGTATTCTGGAACTCCGGTGGTGGGTTAGGTGAGATAGGAAACATAGGTCTGCAACTCCTAGGTGGCTGGGATTTTTTCCGGGTAGCCAGGAGGTGGTCTATGGAAATGGACATCCGAATAAACTGACTTAGATCAGTAAGATCGCCATGACAGGCTAACTATGCTTGGAGTTCAGGAATCAGACCCCTGCGGTATATGGTTAGGAGAGCGGCCTCGCTCCACCCACTACTGACAGCCAAGGTGCCGAACTCCTCCAGGGCATAATCCGCCGCAGAGCCTCCACCCTGTCTGATCTCGCAGAGAAGATCCCCCACACTCCGTCCGGCGATAGGATGGTCAAAAACCTCAGTGAACAAGGAGATTAACTGAGTCTCTGAGTCTAAATCCAGGCTGTGTGCAGCCCACAATGCCGTAGCCCATTCTAATGCTTTACCGGTGAGCAGGGATATGATGAAATCAACCTTGTCTTTCTTCGTACGGAAATCGCGAGCATGGTGGTCACAGTAGATGCAGTATTGCATGAGGAAGCCCTTGCATTGACCAGGAGAACCATCATATTTGGGAGGGGCAACGACAGGAGTACGGGCTGCGGGAGGTGCAGGGGTACCTGCTAACTGGGCTTGTTGACGGAGTAGATGGCACAGCTCATCAATGTGTTCTTCTTGCTGTTGTAGACGGTGATGTACCTCTGCTGGATCCATGTTGAAGGGTGAGGTATTCTGTCACGATCCCAGATAGATCCCAGAAAGGGAAGAGGACCCAGACGCAGAGTAAACGGTGATGTGTTTATTTTTCTCCCAAACAGGACAAGACAAGAATCGTAGTCAGATGGAAACAGGTAGGTAATCCACAAGGCAAAAGTATCCAAAGGGCTAGGCAAATGTCGAAGTCAAAAATACAGGGCAAAGGTCTATACACAATCTCAATATTAATTATCTGTAGGGTCAGTACATCATCAACACAAACAATACCTCACAAATGAAACAAAGGGCCCGACTTAAATAGGCACGCTAACGATTGACAGGTGAAATCAATACAACCAAATGACAGCCAGAACACAGGACATAGAAACGAAATACTAGACAGTGAAAAACCAAAACCCACACAATAATAATGAACACACATATACACACTCATACACACACAATGGTTGTAATACACACACTTAAACTGTAATGTGATAGTATTTATAATTATTGGTCAACATGTTTATACTAATGTCTAATAAATCTGTAATAACAGAATGGCTTTGTGAAGGGCATGATTAAGTGTGCTGCATATCTAGATAACAGTGTACCATCAAATATCTCCAGGATGTCAAACTCCTTCTCTGTCTGGAAGAGCCCAAAGTGGAGGGTGATGTTGTAGCCTTTCTCCACATTAATGAGCCAGGAACACATCTGCAGATTGGGGTAGCTTTCTGGGTATCCCGGACTCAGAATAACACCAGTTGAGTCGAAACGCACTTCATGGGCAGGGCATTGTACTGGAAAGAAAAAAGTGGTAGTAGGTAGATGAGAGAAGGAGGAGGGAAATAAGGGGAGAGAGAGGAGAGGTGTGGGAAAGAAACAGAGAGAGAGAGAGGGGAAGGAAGGAAGGACAGGAAAATTACTGTGAAAAAATAACTACGGCAGAAAGAAATTCTGAATTTCTGAACAGTGTTACTGTCTGTTCCCCTGTCATCCATCTATCAAGTAACCTTTCCTTATTGACAATAAAATACACAGACAGCTTTTTATGGTAAAATGACCCATGTTTATCAGTTTTTAGAATTATTTTTGTCCTGGAGGCTGACGTGTTGCCTCTTGCAGTCGGGGAGGAGTTAAAAACAGCTCCGTAAAGTCGGACATTCCAGCTTCTCGTGGTTTGCTGCGTTGACGTCAGTCATGGCCGATCAAGCGCTGTTTGCTTACTTTATCGTTGACGAACAGCATGGTTGCGAATTTAATTGTTTTCGCATTAAAACTTGCACGAACCAGTGCACTGAAATTTGTCATTTTATGTATTGGGCTATGTTAAACTTTTTCTCCAATCTGCAGATTGAAAATACAACCAGAACTCAATTAAACTTAGTCTTTCCGTTAGTGAAAAAGCGGCCTAAAACCCTTTCTTCAACAAATATTTAATTGGGTGTGCCCACGCCTTCGGCGAGCACAACCATTGTTCTCTCACATATATATTTATTATTTTTATTGTTTCTTTTTGCGCCCCTAAGGATCCGTCAATATTTGGACTACATAGACAACGTTGGTGTCAAACGTTTTGTCTTGGTAGCGATCGAGTTGCTTGTACTTTTATTTACGTTCTGTTGCACGGTTTAGGCTGAACTTGTGCCTTGCGTCCACAAAGGGTACTCAGTGCCAACGTCACAACACGTTAGCAACGATGCATGGATACAACGTGCATAGATGTGCTGTTGCACAGCGAGTATCGTATCGTGCCGTGGTGTACTAGCAGCATCATACATGTACATTTAAGCAAATCAAGACGTGCATGTATAGTAAGTAATGTCACATTAAAGAATGTATTTAAACTCAAGCTTGTGTGGTGCGTCGCCGGCTTCAGTGCCACAGCCTAAACTTTATGTCAAAAGAAACATTCTCATTTCCGGCGCTTTCTAACATTCCCCTCACTCAGTGAAGTTTGGCTAGCTACCGCAACTAGCTTCCTCGTAGCAAACTTCTTTTGAATTAGCCAATTCTCCCTAAATGGATGTCAAGCTTATTTATGCTTTTGGGGGCATATTTTCAGTTAGCAGATGGTACTGTTTGAAATCCATCTGAAATACTGCCGGTGACAACGTTGATACTGTGACAGACCTTTCTATGTGTAACGGGAAAGGGGGTGTTTTGTCCTTCGGGAGTTGCCGTAGGCGTGTTGCTAAAGCAAGCGTGAGGAAAAGTAAGTGAAGGGTGTTCGAATGCTATGTCAAGAAGAGAAGCAGTAAAATACACATTGTGCTTATGTCAAATTAACCCACAAACAGACAGCTACATTACAGTAGCTTGTTTCAAAGGGGGTTCTTAATGAATTATATGAGTAGGCTAAATGCTTGAAAAATTTCACTAGAAGAGAAAAACTTAAGGGGACGGACCCACCTGCAACCGACGCAAGCAACCACACCCTACAATTTCCCCAGAAATTGTACCCTCTCTAGTTCAATTATACAGTTTGGTCCGGATTTGAGCATTGGCGAAACTGAAGGTGTCAGAATAAATACAAAACACGCGTCAAAGTTGTCATGTGTGAGTCTGGCCAATCATGAAATAGCTGTGTCATTAGAACCCATGCAGTTATTCTTGAGAAAATGCGCTCGGCTACACAGCCGGCTGTTCTCGAATCGATCTCACAGTACTTTGATGGATACGTCACAGTGACCTAGCCTTGGCGCTGTCTCAAGTCGGACAAAAAGCTAACCAGAATTCACTGCTTCAAGTCAGCCGGCTGCAGCGCTGCATGAAGTCAAACACACCCAATGTCTAATATGGGGAGAACTTTTACATTTTTTATTTTTTATTTTTTATTATTCAGATCAAATACAAACAATCCAGGCACTTTAACATTAATTTCCATACCAATGAATACATTTACTGCCTCAGTTTGAACAAGAACAAAACCAATAGACAGATATAGACAATACTTGACAACGAATAACAAAAACAATACTTACTTTCAAATTATAACTACATAACAAACACAAAGACAAATAATATTACAAATATGGGGAGGACTGCCACTCGGGGAAACTTCCGGGTTCTGAACTGGTTGCAGTTCCTCTCTGGTTTCATATGAGGGCGCTCACAGGCGAGTGCAGAATGAATGGAGGTCTATGGAGCTATACCCCTCAAAATCCACTTTTCTCAGGATCAATTTTTTTGTCTAGTAATTTGAATATTGCATTCGAAAGGGGAGGCAAAGAAAATACACACTGCTGGGTGTTAGATTTTGTCGTCGCTTTTTTGTTCTAGATCAGGGGTCACCAAACTGTGCCCGCGGGCACCAGGTCGCCCCCAAGGACCACATGAGTCGCCGGCAGGCCTGTTGTAAAAATAGCACAAATAACCGGTGTGCATGGATATTTAGCCACCTTTGTTGGCTAAATAAAATGTTTCATTTTTTTCTGTTGCTATTCTTTTTGGATCACACTTGCATTTATATAGATTTGAAAATGACAATATCTTAAAATAAAAATAAATGCTTTTATTGATAAAAGTAAAAACCAGTATTGTGCGCCAACAAAACTTCAGTGTTCGTGGAGAGAGCTGGCGGGCGCAGCGAAGATGGGGAGCTGTATGCGGTTTCTTACCCCAAAAACATGGCAGAAAAAATAAAGAAAACATAATTTTCACAGTGAATGGGAGGAATAGTAATTTTTTACGTCTGTGAAAGAAAGCTGCGTGTGTCATTTGCGGGGCGAATGTGGCGATGGCAAAGCGGCACAATGTGGAGAGACACTTCACTACGTGTCACAAAAGCTACCATGCTAACTACCCATTGGGTAGCGCGCTACGGGCAGAAAAAGCAACATAGTTCATGATTTGTTAAAAGGGTTTGTGAGTGGCTAGTGAAAATGGGAAATTTTTCCTATGAAATGTTGTGGAAATTATCATCTGAAAATTTAAACAATTGCTAATTTGAATAGAAATAGTGTTGAATATTGATATTATCTGTTTCCCACCTTGTTAAGTCATTGTTGATAATTATTGTGAGAAATCATTAATGTGATCAGTGTCTTCACATGGATGAGTATAATTAATCATTAATAATAATATATAACTAAAGGTAAACTGAGCACATTTATTATTTCAGAAGAGTGTATCAAACTGGTAGCCCTTCGTATGACTCAGTACCCATGAAGTAGCTCTCAGTTTCAAAAAGGTTGGTGACCCCTGTTCTAGATACACGCTGTGATGTCGCAGCCACGTAAGGGCTGTTATCAGCGTGGGTCCAGCCACCGCCCACAAAGGACCACCGGTACCCTGGACAGCTCCTCCCGAGTTTGCACCTCTCATTACGCACGGCTGGCGAGGGATAATGAGAAGACACACCTGCACCAAATTAGACCTCGTCAGCCGTGCCATAAAGGGAGAAGCGAGACAAATCCAAGGGGCGGATGAGAACACAGTGCAACGACGAAGGACTAGTGAACGCATAAAAACAGCGCTATCTTTTTTGTTTCCCCCAGACTCGGCTGACGAAAGCGGGCCGGGCCCCCTCCCTCGCTAAACGAGGGCAACCGAACCACGGACCAGTGTTCCATGTTTTTGTTTGGTTTTGCCGACTTTGTTTCCCCACTGTTTTTTTGGCTACCGGACTCTGTCTGCCGTGTAATTTAATTGCATTAACCTTTTAAGGAGTGAGTTCTAAATATTACCGACGCTTCCACCAGAGTGAGTTATTTTTCCAAAACGGAAGCTAGCTAGCTTTAGTTAGCTTCCGTTACCTAGCAACCTAGCATAATACTCGTAGCAATGCTACTACCTGCTAGTGTTACTTGTTAGCCTCCTAATTGTAAATTTTGAAGCCATACTATAGCGTTTGTCATATAGTTTTTGTCTATCGGAAAATATTCGGTTGGAATGTTCAGAATCACACGTGTGATGGTACTCTGTGGGGCCCGCTTTCGAACGATCACATATGTGTGACGCTACTCCTTAACGGGTTAAAAACCCATTCACGCTCCGCCCGACCTCTTTCTTTGCCACAGTGGTGGAGAATGCGGGCATCGAGTTAAGCCCCGGCAAATAAGATGGAACAGCGATGAAGCCGATCTCCAGGCCAAGAGGAACGCCCTGACGTACCTGTCGACCCCGCTACTATACTGGGCCACCTTCTCAAAGCGTCCATAGACCAACAGCGGGTGACAAACCTAGGCCAACTGACGGGAGGGTGGCTACAGACACAACACACCGATGCACGGCGCACAGCCAGCCAGGTCCTGACCAAGATTACGGCCAACGATGACATTGAGGCTTACCTCCACACCTTTGAGGTGGTGGCGGGCCGTGAAGGCTGGCCACAGGCTGATTGGGCTAAGGTGCTTGCCCCGTTCTTGAGCGGAGAAGCCCAGCAAGCCTATTACGCCCTTATAACGGATGAAGCCGAGGACTATACGTGCCTGAAGGCAGCCGTGCTGGCTCGGGCCGGGCAATCCCCGGGAGCAGCAGCCCAACAGTATCAGACCTGGAATTATGTCCCCGGGGTTCCTCCTCCCATCCAAATGGCCCAGCTCCAGCGCATCGTATACTGTTGGCTACAACCGGAACGGCGTGGTCCTAATGGTGTCGCAGACCAGGTCGTCATGCACCGTTTCCTGAGGGGGCTCCCTCCTGCCGACCGGAGAGCGGTTGCACAGCA
Organism: Osmerus eperlanus; assembly: GCF_963692335.1. Taxonomy (NCBI): domain Eukaryota; kingdom Metazoa; phylum Chordata; class Actinopteri; order Osmeriformes; family Osmeridae; genus Osmerus; species Osmerus eperlanus. The sequence continues at coordinate 8,115,260 of NC_085024.1, forward strand.
AGACCCCAATATGATACAGGAAATGGTCCTGCTGGCGGAGTGGGCGGAAGTGGCCAGGTCCATGACTTCCCTTCGCCCAAAGGAAAATGGAACCCCCATAGGGCCCTAGGACGCCACCACTCAGACCAAACCCCCCATGCAGCCCAAAGATGACACCGAGCCGGTCCCCTTCCCGGTCTTACCCCTTAGACGAGTCTATGCCAACCGACTCTGGGGCCAGGAGCCCCAGACCGAGTCAGCGTCCCTGGGAGGTGGGCTGTACGCTACACGGAGAATCCCACGAGGGGGCGCCCTTGGTCAAGATACAAGAAAGACCGGTTCAAGCCCTTCTAGACACCGGCAGTTCAATATCCCGGTGCGCCCCTCGCTGCTACCGCGGGGGCAGCGGATCGAAGGCTCGCTGCCGGTTTCCTGTGTTCATGGTGACACCCGGGAGGTCCCTGCAACGGCACTCGAGGTTTCAGGACGGCCAGGCAGATGGACCCTGCGAGTGGGCTCCCGGTTCCGTTTCTCCTCGGCTGGGATTGGCCAGGCTTGGAAGAACTACAGCGCAACCCCAAGCCCCCCCGTGCCCTGGCCCATCAGTAGTGTCCTACCTGACGGAAGAAGAGGAAGCAGATGGTGAAGGTGAGCCTGACATGTCCCTTATCCTTCTCTCTGACCTCTTCCAACAGGCCTCCCTCCGGGGTTCCTTCCAAAGGGAACAACAGGTGGACGAGAGACTGAAGCGCTGTTGGGCACAGGTCAGGGAAATATAAGGGAAGCCACGCGGCCCCACGCCGCTCCCTGCAACGTACTTCTCTATCTCCAACGGACTCTTGTATCACGTCACCCAAGGAGGTGAGGAAGACGTACACCGCCTGGTGGTACCACGGGGAAAAAAAACGCTCACGGCCCTGAAGCTGGCCCATTCGCATCCCCTTGGGGGCCACTTTGGGACCTGCACCTGCGCACCTCCGTATACCACCCCCAGACAGACGGCCTGGTCGAGCGCTTTAACCAAACACTCAAGAAAATGCTCAAAATAGTGGTGACGGAAGACAGCCGGGACTGGGACCTTATGATTCTATACGTTCTTTTCGCCGTAAGAGGTGCCCCAGGCGTCCACCAGATTCACTCCGTTTGAGCTGTTGTATAGCCGGCGGCCACAAGGACTTCTGGATGTTGTGAGAGAGGCCTGGGAGCCAACAGCCATCCCACCTACGGACGGTGATCGAGCATGTGCGGGACATGGAGGAGAAGATCCAACGTGTACAACCAATAGTAAAGGGACACATGGAGGTGGCGCAGCGCGCCCAGCGGAGAGCTTACAACCGACCCGCCCAGCCACGAGAGTGTTGACCAACACCCACGACCGGGTGTTGGTCATGATACCAGATGCTCGGGGTAAGTTCCTCTCGGCCTGGCAAGGCCCGTACATCGTAACGGAGAAGCTGGGTCCGGTCACCTACAGGGTGCACCAGGCTGGGAAGAGAAAAGACACCCAAACCTACCATGTCAACCTGCTGAAACGCTGGGAGGAACCCGAACCCCCCCCCCCCCCTCTGCTTTCGGTCTTGGGTAAAGACCTCACCCCCACACAGCGCCAGGAGGTGAGGGAACTCGTAAGCCAGCACCAAGACGTGTTTGACCCTAACCCGGGCTACACCCCACTACTACACCACAACATCTTTACCCCACCGGGAGTACGGGTCCGGTTGAAGCCGTACTGTTTACCCGAAGCCAGGAGGAGGCAGTAGCCGAAATGCGCTGTCTGAAAGTTACAGAGGAGTCGCACAGTCCCTGGTCCAGCCCAATAGTTGCTGTCCCCAAGCCGGACGGGAGTCTGCACATCTGTAACGAATTCCGCCGGTTAAACAAAGTCTCCAAGTTCGACGCATACCCCATGCCCAGAGTGGATGAGCTGATGGAACGGCTCGCTATGTGTCCACTCTCGACCTTACCAAGGGCTACTGGCAGGTACCCCTGAATCCCTCGGCTAAGGAGAAAACCGCCTTCAGCACACACAGTGGCCACTGGCAATACAGGATGCTACCCTTCGGCTTACATGGGGCGCCTGCGACCTTCCAGCGGTTAATGGACGTTGTGCTGAGGCCACACAGGGAGTTTGCTGCCGCCTACCTTGATGACGTTGTGATCCAGTCAGGGACCTGGGCCAAACACATGGAGCACCTCCGGACGGTGTTAGGAGCTTTACGACAGGCGGCACTAACCGCCAACCCCAAGAAGTGCAGTCTGGCTCTGTCGGAAGCAAGCTACCTGGGGTATACAATCGGCAGGAGCATGTTAAAGCCACTACAGGCCAAGGTAGAAGCGGTGCGTAACACTGTGGAGTCCTTCTGCTTCCTGGGCACTATCCTCTCCCAGGACATCAAGTGGGAACTGAACATTAGGTCCCTCACCAAGAAAGCACAACAGAGGATTTACTTCCTATGGCAGCTGAAGAAATTCAACCTGCCAAAGATAATGATGGTGCACTTCTACACAGCCATCATTGAGGCCATCCTCACCTCCTCCATCACCATCTGGTACACTTTTACCACTGCCAAGGACAAGAGCAGGCTGCAGCGTATCATCCGCGCTGCTGAGAAGGTGATCGGCTGCAATCTGCCTACCCTCGAGGGCCTGCACACCTCGAGGAGCCTGAGGCGAGCAAGGAAGATTGTGGCTGACTCCTCCCAGCCTGGACACACTGTTTCAGCCACTCCCCTCCGGCAGAAGGCTGCGGTCCATCAGGACCAAAGCCTCATGCCACACAAACAGTTTCTTCCCATCTGCTGCTAGCCTCTTCAACAAGGCCAAGGATTCACACTGACTTGACCACTTATCACTTTATCTGCACAAGACACTTTGCCATATTGCATGTTGCCCTATTTGTACTATAGCCATTTTATATTTTATTTCATTCTAAATCTTTTACATTTTTAGCCCCTTAGTATTAGTTAGACTTGTACACAATTGTACATTTAAGATTCTTATACAGTTAGGTCCATAAATATTTGGACATTGACACAATTTTCATCATTTTGGCTCTGTATACCACCACAATGGATTTGAAATGAAACAATCAAGATGTGCTTTAAGTGCAGACTTTCAGCTTTAATTTCAGGGTATTTACATCCAAATCAGGTGAACGGTGTAGGAATTACAACACATTTTATATGTGGCCCCCCCCTTTTTAAGGGACCAAAAATAATTGGACAACCTAACATAATCATAAATCTAATTGTCACTTTTAATACTTGGTTGCAAATCCTTTGCAGTCAATGACAGCCTGAAGTCTGGAACCCATAGACATCACCAGATGCTGGGTTTCGTCCCTGGTGATGCTCTGCCAGGCCTCTACTGCAACTGTCTTCAGTTCCTGCTTGTTCTTGGGGCATTTTCCCTTCAGTTTTGTCTTTAGCAAGTGAAATGCATGCTCAATTGGATTTAGGTCAGGTGATTGACTTGGCCATTGCAGAACATTCCACTTCTTTGCCTTAAAAAACTCTTTGGTTGCTTTCGCAGTATGCTTCGGGTCATTGTCCATCTGCACTGTGAAGCGCCGTCCTATGAGTTCTGAAGCATTTGGCTGAATCTGAGCAGATAATATTGCCAGAAACACTTCAGAATTCATCCTACTGCTTTTGTCAGCAGTCACATCATCGATAAATACAAGGGAACCAGTTCCATTGGCAGCCATACATGCCCACGCCATAACACTACCTCCACCATGCTTCACTGATGAGGTGGTATGCTTTGGATCATGAGCAGTTCCTTCCCTTCTCCATACTCTTCTCTTCCCATCATTCTGGTACAAGTTGATATTGGTCTCATCTGTCCATAGGATGTTGTTCCAGAACTGTACAGGGTCTTTTAGATGTTTTTTGGCAAACTCTAATATGGTCTTCCTGTTTTTGAGACTCACCAATGGTTTACATCTTGTGGTGAACCCTCTGTATTTACTCTGGTGAAGTCTTCTCTTAATTTTTGACTTTGACACAGATACGCCTACCTCCTGGAGAGTGTTCTTGATCTGGCCAACTGTTGGGAAGGGGTTTTTCTTCACCAGGGAAAGAATTCTTCTGTCATCCACCACAGTTGTTTTCCGTGGTCTTCCGGGTCTTTTGGTGTTGCTGAGCTCACCAGTGCGTTCTTTCTTTTTAACCCTTGTGTTATCTTCGGGTCATTCTGACCCATCAGTCATTGTGACCCACCGTCGTATTGCGACAACTTTACCGCATACAAAAACAAAGTGAAGCATTTTCTTTTAACCGTTGGGCTGTCTCAGACCCCCCACATTGCGAAGGTTAAAAGAAAATTATTTTTATTTGTTTTTGTATTGGGTAAAATTGGGTAAACACAACGATGGTTCGTTATGAACCTTTGGGTCATGTGACCCGAAGGCAGCACGAGGGTTAAGAATGTACCAAACAGTTGATTTGGACACACCTAATGTTTTTGCTATCTCTCTGATAGGTTTGTTTTGATTTTTCAGCCTAACGAAACTGAAATTAAAGCTGAAAGTCTGCACTTAAAGCACATCTTGATTGTTTCATTTCAAATCCATTGTGGTGGTATACAGAGCCAAAATGATGAAAATTGTGTCAATGTCCAAATATTTATGGACCTAACTGTATGTTTAATGTGTGCACCTTCCTGCCACAGTAAATTCCTTGTCTGTGTGAAGTTTATTGGCGAATAAAACCCATTCTGATTCTGAAAAGTATTAAAGATGGAAAGATGTAGAAACAGAAAAAAGTTTGAACAGTGTTTCTAGCTCTCTCGTTAGATATAGTGATGAAGAGCGTTGGCCAATCGGATTGGTTCCCTGTTTCTTGTAACGTAGCAACCGTTGGTCATTGTCAACATTTCTAACCTAGGATCTAGGTTTCAGTTTCAAGATGGAGGAGAAAATAATCATGTGTGCCTGCACACCCAGTCCTGTTCAGACACTGAATTTAAAGATTAGGTTTTCTAAAAAAAAGTATTGCAGACGGAGAAGATTTCTGTCAAAATGGCTCAGTGAAATCGTCTTGATTAAGGATAATTTGCCTTACATAATCATACAAATATTTATATCATTACAAAGCCCTACTTGTAGTCTTCAAAATGGTATAAACAGTTCAGGTATATTATTTGAAAAAGTATGCATATTCAGGCAGGAAAGTGTTAAACAGTGTAAAAATTGACTCGGTGAGAAACAGTTGTCAGTTCTTTATGACGTCACACTTTAAACTTGAGGGGGTCGTGTCCTCCCCCATATTGAGAAAATACCAATGTGTTCCCCCCTATATACATCCGAAAATATATGTTCTCCTTTTATGAACCATGTCAATGTCTTATTTTTCAATTTATTTCCGTTTGTTAAGAAAAACATAAGTGTGTTAATCCCCCCTCCTTATTGTACACTTCGGTGATTTCGTTTGAATCCACCTTGTGTCGTTCTGCGTTGTCATGGTTACCTAACACTTTTTCGTCAGTCAGTTGAGCGCAAAGAAAGTAACGTTAGTTAACTTGTTGGAGAGGAGGTAGAGTAATGGAGGATTTGAGGTTACCTAAAAAGCAAATAAAACGAGTAGCCTCATAAAAGCATGAGTCGCTGTTTTTCTGATAAAATGACATTTGGTCACAATGCAGGCAGTCACTGTCTCGGAAAAATTTCACTATTCCTTTAGATGTGAATTCAAATGGCAATGTAGTCCTCGAAACTATGTTCTAAATGTGCGAATTTTCATATATAAATATAGAATTTTAGGCAATGCACGTAACAAAAAAATATATATATGGGCAAGGGTATTCATTTGGACCCCCCCAATGTCTAAACCATGGTTACACCCTTGAGCCCACTCATATTGCATTCATTCATTAAGAACCACCTTTGAAACAAGCTGTACCCCCTTGAAACAAGCTGAACCCCCTTGAAACAAGCTATTCTAAGTAACAACGTTGTCACCGGCAGTATTAGATGGAATCGCGATTGAAACAGTACCATCTGCTAACTGAAAATATGCCCCCAAAAAACGTAAATAAGCTTGACATTCATTTAGGTGGAAATGGCTAATTCAAAAGAAGTTTGCTGGAAGCGATCATTTTCAGTAACAATGCCAAATACAACCATTTAATCTTAGACTAGAGCCCTGCACGGTGGAGAAGCCGACCTTGGTAAATTATGCCACGAGCTGCAAATTTAAGCCTTAATGGGATTGTTTGAATGGGCCGGAAATGAAAAAAGTTTCTTTTGACATCAAGTTTAGGCTGTGGCATTGAAGACAGCGACACACCCACACAAGCTTGAGTTTAAATACATTATTGTATTATTTGTTCTCTCACATATATATTATTGGGTGTGCTTTGTAAAGAATATGTTGTGCTTATTAAAGTTATGCATTGTGCTTATTAAAGTTATGAACTTAGAAGTGTGCTCAGGCTTAAACATTGGGTCTCACACTGGGTGTGGGAAGCAGGCTGTTCTTTGTGTCTCTATCTCTTCATTTTCAGAAACAACCTTGAAACCGGGTGGAGACGGCACCCGAGCAGGTGGGACGCGTAGGCAAGAACAACTCCCTGATGCACGAGAGAACAAGCTCAACCCTTTTTTAATACTTGTGTGTTTCAATTGCACTGTATAAATATATGCTGGGGAGGGACAGATAGCCAGTTGGACTTCGTGAACCAGCCCAAACTCTGTTGCGGGTAGGGAAACTTAGACAACCCCAGAGCTCTGTACTTGTTGATTTCCAACTGCTGCATTAAAGCTGATATTATCGGACCTCTGCGACTCCAGACCACTCTTTCTAGAACACAGATTTGTGTCATTGGATACCATCATTACATATTGGAATAGACACATAGATTTTGAATCCTTCAACTGGTGACCCCGACGCTGAAAAGAGGGAGTCCAGAGGGTTCCGGCCCGACCGACGGATCGGGGGAGAGACCCATACACCGGTGCGAGGAGACAGACGTAATCGTCAGAGGCCTCAACATAAAAAAAGGTAAGCAGACACCTGTTAATTCAAAGTACTGCTATTCGGAACTGAGAACCAAATTTAGACGATTACTATGTTTCATCGTACCTAGTCAAACCAACAGTGGTGGGAAATCAACCGTTTTTGTGTTTTGTCCTTGTCCAAGGGGAGGTTAGAGTCCTTTCCAGGGGTTAGAGTCCCTAAACTCGTTGTCCTTGTCCAAGGGGAGGTTAGAGTCCTTTCCAGGGGTTAGAGTCCCTAAACTCGTTGTCCTTGTCCAAGGGGAGGTTAGAGTCCTTTCCAGGGGTTAGAGTCCCTAAACTCGTTGTCCTTGTCCAAGGGGAGGTTAGAGTCCTTTCCAGGGGTTAGAGTCCCTAAACTCGTTGTCCTTGTCCAAGGGGAGGTTAGAGTCCTTTCCAGGGGTTAGAGTCCCTAAACTCGTTGTCTTTGTCTTTTTCACTGTCTATTTGTGTGGAGTCAGATTGAGTTTAATAAAAATAGAGAGGAGTGTGGTGTGTCTTTTCTTTGTCCTCTCCGGTACCAGAGGGTTACAGAATTGAATTGATGTGAAAAAGTAATATTTGTGTGGAGTCGGGTTGAGTTGAACGGTATTTTAAACATATCTGTGAAAAAGTAATATTTGTGTGGAGTCGGGTTGAGCTGAACGGTATTTTAAACAGATCTGTCGTTCTTTAAAAAATAAAATAAAAAATAAAAAGATCCAGTAGGTGTCCTCCAAGGACCATAATTGCCTTCGGTGCAAAGTCTAACAAGTTTTTAAATTTTGAAATCACTCACTTTTATCAATCTCGTGCTTTTTTCTTTGACCAAGAAGTTACAGAAATCCCGAGGAGAGTTGGAGAAAGGTGGGGGCTAAAAGAGTCCTGTTACTTGAGATCTTACAAAGGTGATCCCAGAGGGTATAGTTCTGCATAATTATGTGAGTATTAATGCTGATAGATGTGTTCGTTTAGATGAATCCCAAGTTTGGTGGTTAACAAATGCGTGATCAACATTTGTTATAATTCCTAGCCAAACAGGGAGGTTTTTTTTTTAAGCCTTTCCGACCAGAACTTGGATTTATGGGCGGAAAATCTGTGATGTGTGATGGTATTCAGTAAAAATGCAGAAATTGAACCCCTGGTTTATAAATTGGTTCTAATACAATTGGAAGAGTTATACTAGAGCAAACCAGCTGTGTTGGTCAAAGAATGGTTTGAGGAAATGTATGTGAAAAATTATGAGGAAGCAATTGGAAAGTTACATAAAGGATTGGTTTAGAGAGGATCATGGAAGGTTATGAAATAAAACAAGAACGTTTTGTGGATGTGAAGAGATGATTGGTTTAAACACTGATGTTTTGAAGAGGAAACTATGAATATACTTTGATGGTATATGGGATAACATTTTAAGTCAAAATAGTCAAATCTAGGGTTTTTAAGAGTTTTGATAAAGGTATTAGATATAATTTGGTTAAAAATGAGAAAGAGAAAATAACTAAATGTACTTTTATTTGGAGTTTAATTGTAATTTGGTTTTAAGTTTTATTTGAGAGTTTTATCAAAGCCTGGCATACTGTTTGGGATAAACAGTTAGGCTGTGATAATGTTGTATTGATAAATGGTATTAGTGCATGAAGAGGATTATTATAACATTCAGTTCTGAAATAATTTGGGAAGACTCATCAAGTCTGATAAATTGTGGTTATGATGGTTTGAGCTAATTGGCTCGTTTTGAACTGCAGCAAAACGAGTTATGAAGTTCTACCTATCTGACCTTTATAGAAAATATATTTGGGATAAATGTTTGGTTAATAGCTGCATTAAGAACATTATTTGGTCTATATTTCATTTAAGAAGCATACAGATTCTGGTTTGGCATAATGAAAATTGCTTTTATCATATCTTTGATAAAAAGAGGTGTGATTTGGTAAAATAGAGAATCTAAAACAATATTGGTCTTAAACTTAACTGTTTTAAAAGACAGAAAAGGTTTTTTGAAGTGAAAGAAATTAGACTAACAGTTGATTTTCTAAAGAAGGGAACAAAGTGATGATGTATTGTCTTATTAGATGCTGTTACATGTGTTTGCTCAACAATAAGAAAACTGAAGGGTCAATACTGCCTGGTAATTATAGATATGTTTACAGTGGATTGAAATCTTTCCCAGTCCTGTACCAGATGCATTAACAACATTTGAATTGAATTATAGAAGATCATAATTACACAACTTAAACCTAATGCTCACGAGAAAAGAGATGTCTTCTGCTAAATTCTGTTCCAGGTGAAGCAGTAAACCAAAGAGTGGAGGAGTCAAACGAGGAGATTGGGTATTGATTAAAGTTATCAATGAAAGGAGGGATCTTATGAAAACTTTAAAATATCCTGTCTTATTACTGGTTTTTCTATTTGTTTCGAATTTATTTTATTTTATTACAATTCTAAAAGCTTGGCTAAAGTTGTATGCATGTGGTGAAGGGGGCCTGTGAGCATGTCCAGGTCTGCCGTGGATACATGGATGTCGAATGTCCACTCTGTGGAGTGACGGTGGGTTTTCCCCTATAACATCATTAGGGTTTTCCCACTGTGTCCAGTGTGTCCACACCACTTGGCCATAACGCTGCATAGTCTCATCATTATTGTTGATTTGTATGTCAACATTGTGTAATCGGTAATGGGATATTTTTTTAATTTGGGTTTGTTGTCACACCTTACTGTTCGCATCTCATTTGACTCAGTTACTGCTTGATCATGGGAGATAAGGTGATGCTGGGACTGTAACTCTTTTCTGCTTCAGGAAGAGTCAGACCGGCGGGTCTGACTACCTAACCCCTGTTCTAAGGCCCCATTCCCCTGGAGACCCTGCCCCATCTGCCCCTATGCCCCATCAGACCTAGGAGTGGTCTGGCCCCCCCCTTCCCCTTGAAGACCCTGTCCCACCTGCCCCAATACATCATCAGATGTTCTGGGAAGCCTGTTGTACATTTATGGACAGGACCATTCAAGGTCATCGAGAGAACCTCGCACGCCCTAAGGGTGCTGGGGAAAGGAAGTACGTGGTACCACTGGAGCATGTGTTGTGCTGCTCCAGAATCCAGTCGTACGTTGCAGGAGTTGGTGGAGAAGGGCCAGTGAACCTTTTGCTATTGCTACGAATGTGAGAGTCCAGAAAAGAGGGTTACGACTAGGCCAAGAGTGATACTGCTTGACCACACTAGAATTGTACTGGACTAAGAAGGTTTCCGCTATTTTACTTAAGAGTGTGCTATATCAACATGATTGTTGCTGTATCCCATGTATCAGGTCCCTGTGTAACAGGATCATTGTCTCGGCTGAGGAGAACCCGACGAAGGGGTTCCAAATGCCGTTGCTGGCTGACCAGGACGAGGAGGCGGTGGTTGGTCCGGGCTATGTTGATTGATCTCTGGTGTTTTCAGAGATCAAAAGAGGGATTAAAGAATATGTTGTGCTTATTAAAGTTATGCATTGTGCTTATTAAAGTTATGAACTTAAAAGTGTGCTCAGGCTTAAACATTGGGTCTCACACTGGGTGTGGGAAGCAGGCTGTTCTTTGTGTCTCTATCTCTTCATTTTCAGAAACAACCTTGAAACCGGGTGGAGACGGCACCCGAGCAGGTGGGACGCGTAGGCAAGAACAACTCCCTGATGCACGAGAGAACAAGCTCAACCCTTTTTTAATACTTGTGTGTTTCAATTGCACTGTATAAATATATGCTGGGGAGGGACAGATAGCCAGTTGGACTTCGTGAACCAGCCCAAACTCTGTTGCGGGTAGGGAAACTTAGACAACCCCAGAGCTCTGTACTTGTTGATTTCCAACTGCTGCATTAAAGCTGATATTATCGGACCTCTGCGACTCCAGACCACTCTTTCTAGAACACAGATTTGTGTCATTGGATACCATCATTACATATTGGAATAGACACAAAGACTTTGAATCCTTCATTTGCCTTCGGCAAGGGCACAACCTTTGTTCTCTCACATATATATTATTGGGTGTGCTCAAGCCTTCGGCGAGAGCACAACCTTTGTTCTCTCACATATATATTATTTATTATTATTGTTTATTTTCGCCCCCCTAAAACTCAGTCAATATTTGGCCTACATACACAACGGCGGTGTCAAAAGGTTCGTCTTGGTAGCGATTGCGTTGCTTCTATTGGAATTTACGTTCCGTTGCATGGTTTGGGCTTAAGTTAAGTTTTTGTGGCGAAAAGTGAAGCTAACGGTGGCTAATTTGCTAGCCACAGTCACTGATGTTACTAACGTCACTACGTCACTAACGACACGAAAACTCGCGTGACTACCTCTAGCAGAACATTAGTTTAGCAGCTCGTTAACTTCTGGGAGATAGCTAAGCTAACTGCTTTACTGCAAGGCAGCTGCAGAAACGCCACAAGCAAAGAGGCCAGGGTGATAACTATTTACTCATTTTACTTTGTGATATGACACACAATTGTGACGTGTAATGTACAATATAAGCTGATTTTATTAAGGAAGTACATCTACTTTCGGAAACAGTAGTCTACTATGTCACTGAAGTATTAGCATCATGACATTAGCCTCTGTTGCCCGGGCAACACATACTACAGTGGTCTATGATGCATCTGTTTTCAATCGTTAAAATAAACATTCCTCACAAATACATTTTCGTTGTAGGATTTATTATGACATTACATTACAAGTAAACGATTTGTGGGTGAAATTATCATTACCTGTGGTTTCAAACCAGTGTTGCTCACTGCAAGGCTGTAGCCTATGCGAGACACTACAAAAACATCTAACCTACACAGCTGTAGGAAGTCAAACGGCGACAGAACATGTTCGGCACTCCCCTTACTTAAATCAAAAGTCTATCTAACTACTAACCTTAACTTCATTGCCACAGCCTAAACTTTGTCAATCTGTTCATGAAAATAAGTAATTTCAGGCTAAACCGTACAACGGAACGTTAAATCAAATTCAACCAACGCAATCGCTACCAAGACGAACACAGCAGTAGTCTACTGTACTGTACAATTTACCGGGGCAGCTTCTCCACACAGGGCTATATCGCACTTGGCGTTGTTACTGACAATGATCGCTACCAGTGAGCTTTTTATGAAAGCGATTTTCCACTAAATAAATGTCAAGCTTATTTACGTTTTTGGGGGCATATTTTCAGTTAGCAGATGGTACTGTTTGAATCGCGATTCCATCTTCTACTGCCGGTAACGTTGTAGAATAATCTTCAAAGGGGGTTCTTTATTCATGAATGAATGCAATATGAGTAGGCTAAATGCCTTAAAATATCACGAGAAGGGAAAAACTTAAAAGGACGTTTAAGTCATAGAGATTAGGTAAATTTTTACACCAGTCTGCCAAATTTATTCGTTTTGATTCAACAATGAGGCTGCCTCTTGCAGGGGAAATGAGAAGACATCTATTTCATTCTACACTTCACTCGTATTTTCAGTTGTAAATGAGCAGCAAAAAAAAATATTTTAAATCTATGTAATCTTTATAAATAACAAGTATGCATTTTTATATAAAATATACAGAAATATCAGTTGTAAAAATGTCATAAAAAAACGGACCCCCCTGTGCAACCGACACAAGCAAGCACACCCTACAATTTCACCAGAAATTGTACCCTCTCTAGTTTAATGTGAAATTACTTACTGTACTTGCAAGTCTTGAATTACTTAAATGGATGATGCTGCCAGGACTGTGCGCAACAGTCTTACTACATCTATGCACATCGTATTTATGCGTCGTTGCTAACATGTGCTGACGGTTTGACGTTAGGCTTGCACTGATTCCCTTTGGTGACAAAAGGCACTTTGACACAAAAACTTTATTTCAACTTAAACCGTGCAACAGAACGTAAATAAAAATACAAGCAACGCAATCCCATACAAGACAAACCTTTTGACACCGGCGTTGGCTATGTAGTCCAAATATTGAGGGATCCTTAGGGGGGCGAAAATAAATAAAAAAGAATAAATATATGAGAGAGAACAAAGGTTGTGCCCTTGCCTAAGTCAAAGCACGCCCAATATATATAGCTGTAAGCAGCAATGGTGGATTCCTCCAAACATTGGGAACCATTGAAAAATGTATATTCTTCACAAATTGTCACTGTATAGAAAAAATCAACACAACAACTACCACTGCCTAAACTGACATGCAGATCAATGATTTCAACAACCATTAGAACATGGTTCTAACATTACAACAGTCTAAAGGCCGATTTATACTACTCCGACTCCGTTACGGACACACAGACGGACGGAGTTGGACGGATTCGTTGAATTTATAGTACTCCGAAGTCTGTGGGTGCTGAAAACAATTCACCGCCAGAAGAGTAGGTGGCGCTGCACTGCGATGCTAGCTAGGTTATCGAAAAGTCGGAGCAAATTTACAAATTAGCCGTTTCATCATTAAAATAAGCACATTTTCAGCAACTACACTGCCCATTTCTCGTCACATTTGAATTCAGATTCTGATTTACATGTACTGTTTAGCTGAAATATGAATTGTAAAAACTTACAGCAATGGCGGTCAAAGGATTCTGTTTGTCTTGTTGGTCACGGCAACCCCGCCCCTGACGCAGTGGTTCTTAATACGGACCAATCACAGCCAAGGGGTATCCGTAAAATGACGGAAAGGATGGACGGATACTCAGGAAAATCAGGAGGTGCACAGAGAGGGGCTCGGAGAGGGCACAGAGAGGGCGTTCCTCATCGGAGAGGGCGTTCCCTGTGTCCGTGAAAACGCAGTAGTATAATTCGGCCTTAAGGAGGAACCCTCCCTCACCAAATTGCTTTGGTCATGCTTTCTTAAAAGTTTAGTCTTTAGTTTAATTGTGCCAAAGAAGACGATAAAATGACCAAGGTGTGTTTGGTTGATTCAACTTTATAGTTCTGAAGAAGAAGACCTTCTGTTTCTTTTAACAGTAGAATTAGCTGTGGCTAAACTATCCACAGAATGACTACTAGTCTATAATGGCTACTAGGCCAAGGAGTGAAGGTGGGTGCTTGGTCAGCCCACCCTTTACAAAAACCTTCAAATGTGTGTGTGTCTCCCCAAGCTCGCGCGTGTGTCAAGGGTTCTGTCCCCTTGTGTGTGTGTGTGGAAATTTTGAGCACGCGCGGTGAGGAGCAGAGGGAGAGAGGATTTGGGGAAAAAGCCCTAGAAATTAGCCAAGCATGCATATTTCAGATTTGTGAACTAAACATTCTCAAGAGACTTCATATGAACTTATGATTGAATCAGAGCATTAGTTTTTGACCGGCGATGTGTAAAGCATTATTTTAGCGTTAGCGATAAATTCGATTTGCTTTATATCAATCATTTTTGGAGATATGAAGTTGCCTTTGCACATGGTAACATGTTGTAGTGTCTTCCTTGTGACATACCAAGTTTGGTGTTGATATCTCAAAGATTTGCTGAGATATGATCCAACTTCCTGTTTGGTTGCTTTGCTGCCGATTTTGATTGTCTCACGTGGCCCATGTTTGGTATGGTAGTTAGTAATGGTCTGCAGTTTCAACATGCCAAATTTCACAGCTTTTTAAGGTACTGGTCTAGGGGCTGCCATTGACTCCCAGAGGACAACAATAATAATACCACCAATAACATCAGGGTTCTTGTCATAGAATTTTAGGACATAGTTACAATGTAAATTATGTGTTTCATATAGACAGTGAAGTGTAAGAGGCTGAGGCTCTGTAGGATACTTTGCTCTGTAAGGAAATAAGTCAGATTGTCTTAAGGTATTTATGATACCTAACTAAGAAGCCAGAGGCACGGAGGTTGGGGGATTCTTGAGTTCCCGTGGCCTAAAGGGATATGTTTTAGATTAGTTAGTTGACACAGTTGCTCTGACCTTTTGGCCAAGGAGATTGTGTCCTGTGTTCTGTTTGTGTTTCATTAAAGGTATCTTTACTATCCTCATTTAGAGAGGGAGCTGTGACATCAAAGATCTGTGGGACACTTGGTGTGGAGTCAAACTGTCACTGAGTAGTGCTGGCCAATCACAGAGACCGCTATATTGATTGATTGAACACCTAGAAGATCCTCTGTTCTCAGTTCAATATAAGGCAGTGTTTTATGAACGTTCTCTATCACTCTACCGAACGACCTGTAGTATGTCCTTCAGGTCATGACTGATAAGAGTACTCTGTTAATTCTTAATTTGTACAAACTAAATAAATTGTATTGAAACCGCCATTCTTGACTGTTCAGATCTACACAGTGCCACTAGAATTTTCTTTCACAGTTCTCCTACCGGAGGAACAATAGGTTTCCTCCTTACGGAGGAATCCTAATAATAAAACTAACAATAACAATAGGTTTCCTCCTGACGGAGGAATCCTAATAATACTAACAATAAATATAGCTGCAAGCAGCAATGGTGGATTCCTCCAAACATTGCGAACCATTGAAACATTTATATTCTTCACAAATTGTCACTGTATAGAAAAAATCATGCTGCAGACTTACCAATGGGATATCAAATCTGAAATGTAATACCATCAAGATCCACAAGGGCCTTCGCTTCAAGCCAAGGAATGAGTAGGGGCTTGGTCAGCCCACAATCTCCTGAAATGTTGTGTGTGCGTCTCGCCAAGCTTGCGCGTGTGTCAAGAGAAAGGTTGAGTGTGTGAGAATGTGGAGCGCGCGCGCTGAGGAGCAAGGGGAGACATTTCATTGGAAATATCCCTAGCAATTAGCCAAGCATGCATATTTCAAATATTCACAATAAATCTACTTTTCATCTTACAGTCAATTTCAAGTCAGTTTTTTGCGATAAATTAGATTTCCTTTATTTCAATCATTTTTGAATATATTAAATTGCCTTTGCACATGGGAACATGTTGTAATGTCTTCCACGTGACATACCAAGTTTGGTGTTGATATCTCAAAGATTTGCTGAGATTTGACCCAATTTCCTGTTTGGTTGACGATTTTGATTGGCTGTACCGGACCGTATCGTTTTGAAAATCAAATATCCTGGTGCTGAAGTGGTCTAATGGGAGACATGAAACTTGGTGTGCATAAAGAAGGGACTGTCCTTAATGAGTGTGCCAAATTTCACAAAATGTTACCATATGGTTCTAGGGGCTGCCATTGACTCCCATGGTACTAAAATAATAATAAAACTAATGTAGGGCTGTTTTGGCAGCCCCTTTTTCTCACTGGTCACCCAGACACTCGTCTGGAACATCGTTGATTTTCATGAATGCTAAAATGACAATCACACCTTAATGACACACCTCTGGAAAGGTGGTCTCAACAGTTGAAGAGGAAGGTGGACCGAGGAAGACTGAAATTATCATTAAAAGTTGTGTTCTTGTAAATATTGTTTGAAACAGTTTTTAATGTCATGTTTGATATGATTTTGTTTCTTATTTTATGTATTACATTCTAGAAATAATTGTATTCCTGTAACATGTACATTTACAGGGTTTACAGAGTTTGTGCTTGCAGCAGACCAACATGTGTTTAACATATTCCCTTGTCTTGCAAGGGCACTACTTGGTCTACTGCAGCCTTGATTAATGATCCAATTTGAATTTGTATGCATTAGACAACTTTTCAGTCATATGACCGGTGTCCCCATTTTAGTCAGGTTTGGGAGTATATAGGAAGAAGTTTTTACCACTCAGTTTGAGTTCTGTTTACGATACAGCTCCGGTGCGTTAGGCGCCTAGTCTTCGTTGTGAATACCTTTGTTAACCATTGCTCTGAAGGTATGTTTTGTATTTGATGATATTTCATTATCATTATATTGATTATCTTAGATAATAAACTATTATTGTGCATTTGAAGTTACTTGTTCTCCTTGAAACGTATCTATCACGCTACGGCGGTGAAAACTTTGATCTAGTCTGGTTGATGCGGCTAATACTGATTATAAACATAGACTTTTGAAGTAGGTTTTAACTTAAGGCCTCTGAGTCACTTACGGTGGATCTCCACGCTCCGAAAGAATTTACCGGAGCCTCTGAGTGATTGGTTTACATACTAGGTCTACTATGGTTATATCCATATTATAGTAATGATAAACGACTGATTAGTGAACACGCATACTTTAGGGTCGATGCTCTGATCAAGCAGACGATTTTTACCTACGCCAGAGTTTCATGTCATTAACTGTTTAGCGCTCAAGGTTACAGGTAACGCACTTGTGCACATTTCTAAAATTGGAGTCAGATATTAACGAGTCAATTATCTCCCTGAACATCTAACCAGAATTGAATTGGGTTTCCCAAGCCGGGGACAAACACCAAGCGTCTCCGGCCTTACGATCCTCCAACCTAAACTAACAATAACAATAGGAATCCTAATAAGAAAAGGTAGAAACATCCAAGGTGGCTTTGCAGCTTCACTGCTTGGCCACCAATAGTGTTCCTCAATGTAAAATTGCAAAGACTTTGAATATCTCATAATCTACAGTACAAAATATAATAAAATTATTCTGAGAATCTGGAGAAATCTATGTGTAAGGGACAAGGGGGAAAATAAATACTGCATGCCTGTGATCTTCAGGGGCCGGTTGCACAAAGCACCTTAAGTTTTTTCCTTAAGTATGACACTTAAGGGTAGATTTCTCCTTAGCTAAGGGATTTACTTAAGGGGGTTGCACAGAATCCCTTAAATGGTTTCCTTAGCTAAGGTGAAACGTTAAGGGATTTACTACATTAAACGTGATTTCACAGCAGTAAAATTCGACCGTTTCCACGGTGACCGCGTCTGTTCAGTTTTATCGTTAGTAGGCCTACATCACCTTACAAGAGCTACAGTAGAGCTAAAAATGGAAGAAAAAAAGGCAAGAAAACCGAATTGGTCAGAGGAGGAAAAGATTGTACTTCTACAGGAATATAGCAAAAGAAAACACATACTGAAAAGTAAATTCGATCCGCACATAACAGCCCACAAAAAACTACGAATGTGGGAGGAAATAGCAACCAACATAAACTCACGAAGTTTGATCAAACGGTCAATTTCAGAAATTCAAAAAAAATATGATAACTTAACTGTAATGTCCAAAAAAGAGATCACGCATTTCAGGAGGGAGTCCAACAAAACTGGTGAGATCAACTTTACTTGTAGGTGTAGCTTACTGTAGTTGCTACACAGTAACGTTTTGTAACATTTATTGTTACAGTAGCTAGTCGAGGTAGACTAGCCGACCCGTAAATAGCCTTCATGTTTAGACTGCAGCAGCACAGTAGCCTATACAGAGTGCTATAAAACAACTACATTTACATAAAATACATTTTGTTTGGAATACATTTTCAGGTGGTGGTCCACCTCCAAAACCACTTTCAGATGAGGCAGTGATGGTAGCAAACATCATTGGTAGCGACTCACCTACTATGATTGGGATTACTGGCGGAGGAGAGAGCGGTGGTCAATTGGAAAGGTAGCGAGTCATTAGTTTATGCCTAATTCATGATATTATTGTTAGGGGCATGACTGTGAAGTAAAACACTAAAACCCTCTTCAGTGAGCCAGATGATGAAATCATCGAAAATAATGATGCAAGTAACGTTGCAAACGCAACGACTGTCCGGTGTTGCAGCCCAGCGAACCCTCACCCTCGGACACGAAAAGTGTCAAAGTAAGAAGATATCTAACAAAGTAGCTCATTCAGTTATCGAATATAATTCTTCTTGAAGTGTAGTTAAAGTTCACATAGCCCTATGTTTTTATATCCATAAACTCGGCCATGTTGCGGATTAAAAATGAACTAGAGGTACCTTAATTTTTCTTCCTTAGTTTGGTTGCTAAGGTCTTTCGTGCAACGCTTTAACGAACTTTAAGGGATTCCTTAAGTATAAGACGAAGTTAAGGAGAAAACCTTAAATACTTAAGGGAACATTTAAGGAAACCTTAAGGAAAATACTTAAGGGTGCTTTGTGCAACCGATTACATTTTAAGGAAACCTTAACTCTGACTTTAAGGAAAATCTTAACTTAAGGTGCTTTGTGCAACCGGCCCCAGGCACTCAGACGGCACTGCATAAAAAAATAGGCATGATTCTGTGACGGAAATCATTGCATGGGCTCAGAAACACCTCCAGAACTCCTTGTCTATGCACACAGTTTGCCTTGCCCTTCACAAATGCAGGCTTAAGCTCTAATCTTGCAAAGAAGAAGCCATTTGTTAACATGATCCAGAAACACTGCCATCTTCTCTGGCCTAAAGCTCATTTAAAATGGACTGAGGCAAAGTGGGAAAACTGCGTCCTACGGACTAGAGGAGAGAAACCATCCGGTTTGTTATCAGCGCTCAGTTCAAAAGCCTGCATTTCTTATGGTATGGGGGTGCATTAGTGCCTATAGAATGGGCGCTTGCGCATCTGGAAAGGAACCATCAATGCTGACAGGTATGGGTTTTAGAGGAACATTTGCTTCCATCCGACATTTTCAGGGAAGGCCTTGCATATTTCAGCAAGACAATGCTAAACCACAAACTGCGTCTGTCACAACAGCAAGACTTCATAGTAAAATAGTTTGAGTACTGAACTGGCCTGCCTGCAGTCCAGACCTCACCAGACCACCAGTTGAAGACATTTTGTGGATCATGAAACGAAAAATATGACAAAGAAGACCCAGGACCGTTGAGCAGAAAGAACCCTGTATCAGACACAAAAGGTACAACATTGCTCTCCCACAACTCCAGCAAGTGGTCTCCTCAGTTCCCAGACAGATACAGACTGTTATTAAAAGAAGAGGGGATGCTACAGAGTGGTAAACATGGCCTTGTCCCAACTTTTTCGAGATGTGTTGCTGCCATCAAATTCTAAATAACCGTATTTTTTCCTTAAAATGGTACATCTCATCAGTTTAAACATTGTATATGTTTTTTATGTTCTATTGTGAATAACATATGGGTTTATGAGATTTGCAAATCATTGTATTCTATTTTTTATTTTACACGTCCCAACTTTTGGGAACCCCAACTGGAATTGGGGTTGTACTACACATAACAATATATAATCTTGGAAGGATGCCCCTGAAAATAATGTGTACAGAATGTTTTACAAAGTATAGTATTAATTAAAACAAACTAACTACAATCGAAATCTTTCAGGCATGTCATGTTAAAGTTACGGTTGTTAAGATGTTGGTCTTATTCTCTGTCTGTGGTCCAGACTGGAGTGTGTGATGCAGACGTGGTAGCGGTGTTGCTTTTGTCAACGAAAATTATGACTAAATATCGTCATCAATGAACCTTTATAAAGTGACGAAAACGAGACGAGACGCAACGTAAATGCTGGTCATGTGACGATGACTATAATTAAATGTATAATGCAATATTTTTGACGAATAAAAACGAGATGAAATGTAGTTTACAAAATAAAAACTAGACGAAATGTTATACCGTTATTTCATCTCGTTTAGTCGCATTATTATTATTAGCTAACTCATGAGGCTGTGCTTAATATGTCTCAATTTAACATTAGCTTTAGACGTTAGCTTTAAACGTTAGCCACTGGAGCTGAAACCGACTGAGAGTCTGAGACAAACGTGTGTGACTACCGTGTGTGTGTTTGTTTGTGAGAGAGTGTAAAGTGGGTTACCATGTGTGACTAGTGTGTGTACTGTGTGTGTGCGTGTGTAATTGTTTGGATGAGAGAGTGTAAAGTGGGTTCTTAGTTCCTACCTGACTGACTGCATGTGTACTAAGCATCCCTTGTTGGCAAAATACTGTAACAAGTTTTGTCATTCACATAGCAATCACACTGAACTGAATTTGGCATCAACAACATGACTTTGAATACCTTATTCTAGACCAATACATGGTTTTGGCATTAACATGCCTCCCGAGACTACTGCTTACACTACTTCTGTTTTGATTAAAAAGAGACTAAAATACAATTTTAATTGACTTAAACTAGACTAAATGTCATCAGTTTTCGTCGACTAAAACTAGATGAAAATAGACATGCATAAGTCTGAATAAAATAAGACTAAAATGCTCAGATTTTTTGTCAACTGAAACTTGACTAGACTAAAAAGAGTATGAACATGACTAAAATTAATAAAAACTCAAATGACAGCTTGACACAAAGACTAGACGAAAACTAAAATTAAAACAGGCCGCCAAATAACACTAGTGGTAGGTGTGAAACCAACCATGGCAGACAGGTGGGGGCCTGTCCATCTGTAGCCTCTCGCCCAGCCTGCAGGTCAGGATCTCACTGCCCAGTAAGGTGAACCCTGGCAGACAGGAGTACCTGATGATGTCCCCTGTGGATTAAGCATAGTAGCTTGTTGTTAGCACTCAGGTTTGTTGGCCTCAACCACAATTACACTGAGGTCATCAACAAGACACTATATAATGAAGCCAGACAAGTGGGGGTGTGATGCAGATATTTAAAAGAAATCCACACAGAGTTGGATGTATGTCTGCCCGTATGGAAAACTTGGTGTTCTGATAACCTGGAAAATTCCTTCTGTGCATTTCTCCAGCTAGTCATAACGTGCTAAACAACATGTCAATAAAAGAATAGATAAATAAACAAATGCCTGACAATTAATCACTTCACTTTATATAAAAGCGTCAGCTAAACTAAATCAATACAATACAAATATTTTCATAAAAGACAGGCAAGTCCCAAACCAACCAATTAACAAATGCATAAAACAGTACATAAATGTGGTTAACCTATTTCAAACTTGTCATCATCGGTGAGGACATCCGCATTGGCTACAGACGGGGGTGCCTGGCAGACCCTTAGCTGGTAGACTGAAGATAAAACCAAACATGGACGTTAACTCAAGCCAGTTTGAATAGCTGCATCCACAATAGGCAATAAATTGTCAGCTATCACAGAACATGATCATCAAAAAATAAATGGTAGTTCACTTGAGATCATAGATATTTAACAAATTAACTTTTTAATTGACTTTTTAAATTGCGTAGTGCATAAATTAAATTGATTATTTAAAACCGGAGACGATTAAAAACAATCTCATGTGGTGTTTGGGGAGGGGCGGCTAGTTCTAGTTCATCAAACACAATGGAACGATCAAATTCAATCTATATTTTTCCAAATCTGGAGACACAGAAGTCAAAGAGCAACACGTGTAATGAGTAACAGTCACTAAATCTAGAGCACTTCTTCTGAGGACACACACCATGGTAACTGAGGATGAAAAAGCCGCTATTGCTAAAATCGCTGTGGAACTTAATGAGGATTTGATTGGCGGTCGTGTAGACTCCATCCTGGGTGGAGCTTCCACTGAATTGGCCAATCTGAGGTGAGCCTTGGTCTGGACCATCCCTGTTGAGACAAGACCAAGCACAGAAGACAAAGAAAAAAAGGGAACTTATGAAACTTTTGGAAATGGAGCACAAAAATATAGCTTTATTTCTTCACTGTTAGTGTCAAATATTGGTATTTCCAAAGGAAACAACCAAAGAATAAACATTTCACAGACCAGGTTACCACGTAGCACATGAAAGTGGGGAACAGTACAAGTAGTCCTAATGATCTTCTGTGATCTATGATCCTATACCCTCCTCAGGGACCCTAATAGGAGGGTTATTATTGGCAAAGCCATTGTTGAGGCCAGTGAGTGGGATTTCCTCTCTGGCAAACCTTTTTCATTTTATAACTGGGCTACTTGGGGTTTTAGGTGGGGGTCTAAATGCACCTGGATTAAATGCTCTTACCAGAAACGGAAAATAGAGAATCTTACCAAACAGTGATGTAGTCATATATAGGCTCAGTGTTGATGATGGTGAAGTTAATGTAGATCCCGTAGCCTGGAGGCACCCTTACACTCCACAGGCAGTCCTGAAAGTTGGGGTAGTCTGCTGGATGTCCTGGGGAATAGATGGTGCCATTCATAGACGTAACGTTTCCTCCACACAGAGCTAGACGAGAGGAGGACAAGAGGAAAGGAGATACAACCAGGGATTATGTCAAAATAAGTGGCTGAAGTTCATAATTTTTCAGGTATTGAGTACGTAGTTCAGCTGTCATTTTGAATGACTGGAGTGGAAAGTAGAATTTACCCCAAATCTAGAAAAGATGCCATGAAAGTGTCTGCCGCCCTTGAAATACCACTAGTAATAAAACTAGCTCTACTGGCAAACTGTTGTAAACCAACCATAACCATGCCTTACTTTGTAAGTGTCCATACTTCTACAATATATATTGTGGTGTATTACAAAAACTCTCCAGAGACATTTCAATTGGGCTGTTATTGCATGTCGTGAATTTGTTAACAAGGAGTGATTTTAATAATAAACTCCCTTGTCATAATTGATCAGTGTCTATAAAATCCGACTTTGAACTGACAGTCAAGGCTAAGCATAGCCTCAGGTTTGCGAACCCAGAAGCTATCAAACACAACGCCCACACTACTATAAATGTAAATATAGTGTAAAAGAGACCAGAACCAATCCCATTTACAAATGAAAGAAAGTGACTCTAAGGATCAGTTTCTCTGACAAAGAAAGCATTTAGTTGTTTTAAGGCAGCCCATCAACACTAATCTAGGATCAGGTTGCCACCTGGCCAGACTGCCTTGACAAATTGGTACATTAGGCACATTAGATGGTCAATCCCTCACTTAGTATACAATAATCCTACATTTGTATGCATAGTTACTCCTAGTCTTACAATGACATTCTCGATTCTATAATGACACGTCGTCAGGACACGTCGCCTCTTTGAGGATAATTATTGTTTTACCATCGCAGTGTGGCACCGGGTAATTCCAGTTCCGACTGACTCCGTGCTGACAGGTAAGCGAGGTTTCGCCCAGCAGTGTGTACCCTGGCAGACACTCGAAGGAAATGGTCATGCCCACACTGAAGTCTCTGCCAATCACAATGCCGTTGCGGAACGGCCGAGGATCAGGGCACCTCTGGAGCTCGTAGGCTGGGGACAAAACAGGAAGAACAGCCGTGAGAGAGAGGCGCAGGCAGAAAGAACTCCTTTTGTTCATTTGTTTTTTAGGGGGTCTGGAAGTGTGTGTGTACTATTTACATGAATTAACCTCACAATTGGAATTATGTGCATATTAACTACCTCACTATATGGGAAGTGCATGTGTATTTTGTTGTTCACTAGGGTTGGGTATCGTTTGAATATTATTCTGATTCAGTTTCTGGTTCTGCTTATAGGTTCCTCAGTTTGACGCCAAAAAGGTGAAAAAAGGAGTACAAATGTTTTGGTAACAAATATATCCTGAACATTCAGAATGCCCAAACAAAGGAAGCAAAATGCCATGATCCATGTTTCTCTCTGTTGTTGTGACATGTTGTGACAGAAGTCAAGATAATGTCCTAATAATGTCAGGAATCTCTGTGTATCTGTGCATCTGCGTATCTGTATTTTGAATGGGATTTTAGGGCAGCGAGTTTCCCACAATTATCTCGAGAACCGGGCACTCTGCAAAGTTCATATTTTTCAGGTGTCCTTTTTATAATCCAATGGAGTGCAGTGCCACGATTGACGTTGTTTGGATAAGCATTTTGACATTTCCAAAAAATAATTAGCTGCCAGTTTCATAACGGATCTTTTTCAGCCATGTTAAGCTTGCACCATACGCTTCACTAGTGCATGCAGTAGGAGGCTGTATCAGAGGCTGTATGATAACTTCAATTAATTTTGTTTAGTTCATGAACTAATGTGATGAACAAAGGCATTCGCAACGAAATGAAACTAAGTGCTTAAAGCACCGGAGTTAGTAGTAAGGAAAATAGGAAAATTCTGTTTCATAATTTTGAAGCGAAATTGCTTTTACAACCGATATGGCCAGGTTAATGCTGACTGCTGGCATAACATCAAATCAGCTGCTTTCAAAGGGGTTTCTTTATGGATGAAATGCAGAATGGCAATACAAATTGATATACTATCAGTATGGATCATTGCATTTTGTTACATAAGGTAATCTTTTTACTGATTTCAAAACTGCCTGCACATTGCAAATGTGCACAAATTCTTAACACCAAATCAACTATACATTATAATCACCAGCTGCATCACGGACACTATTCCTACCACTTTAGCCTCCTTGGTCGAAATAACTGTACATGAAAGCGCTGTATGGTGAATTAAGCTCACAATTATGACAACTGGCTCAACCATTGTGCATGTAATGCCTTCTTTTATGAACTACATGTCTAGATTTTTGTGGTGGACATTTGGTCAACATAACATAAGCAATTGAAAATGTAGGAAACTGCAAACAAATGAAGGATACATAATTATTTGCATGAATGTACCACAGCATTGGCAATTTGTTTAAAATTATGATAAATTGCTTGTATGACGTGCATAAGTGACTAGAATAGATGATGTGGAGGTTGAACAAGTTCTTCAGCAATGACAGAGAATTTCAATTGTGATCGTAGAAATATAGGTACATCACCAATTTTATCACGGGCACTATGCACTATCTATAGTTCCATTAATCTGTATTTGTGTGTTTCACTGACATCTTAATCAAGGGTAGGGCTGCAACAAACGATTATTTTGATAATCAACTAATCTAATTATTATTAGAACGATTAGTTGACTAATCATCTATTTTTTCACTGATTAATCAGTAGGCTTTGAATGATTATTCAGCTTTTTCAATTTGTTAAAACATTGAGTTATACTTATTCTAACAAATAAATAAAACCAGGAAATCCCTTCAGCTTTTGAAAAAAATATTTTTATTGCACTTTGAGCCAACTGAACAGGTCAATCTCTTTTTGTCCAATTACTCACAGTTTTTCATTGAACATAACCCTGTTGTCTTACAAATGAAGCTCTTAATGCCGCTGCCTAATTTAAGAGATTTTTTTACATCCCTAGCTTTATGTCTGTGTGAAATACTGCGTAATGCGTTTTTATCAACTGGTGTCGCTACTGGCCATCTTGCTTAGTTCCAGCTGGAGCCTGGAGTATGTACCTGCAGAACCAGAGAGCTGCAGTTTCAGGACCGCAGTTTCAGGACTGCAGTCCTAGGACTAGGGATGGGTAATCGAGAACCGGTTTTTGTTTAGAACCGGTTCCCAGTGAATCGATTCCTTGGAATCATTAGCAAAATTCCTTAACGATTCTGTTAACGATTCTCTGTGCCGTTGCGCATGTGCGAACTTTTATAGTCTATTCAGACAGACTGCAGCAAACATGGCAACTAGGAAGAAGCGTTCTAAAGTTTGGTTGTATTTCACACGACAAAATGACAACAACGCCACTTGTAACGCGTGTAAAAAGTCTATTTCATCGAAGGGAGGAAATACAACAAATATGAAGAAGCATATTGAACACACGGAATGAAGTTGCTGGAACGTCATGTGTTCGATGCATGCAGCAGCGCAGCTAACGTTCGCGCTTCATCTCTAACTATCTAAGGTAGAGCTAAACTGCTCAAAAGTGATCACAACAAGCAATTTGCCTTTATTGTGTGTAGTCGATCTAGTTGTTATCTTCTGTCTCGTTGTTTGAAGCATACATTTTAGCTCCGGCATTCGTCTCCCATTAGTATTGATCTTATTGATCATTTCACGTTATCGGGGCGGCGTGTGTTATCAGCAAACGTTCGCGTGTCCCATTATTAAGACATTTAATTCAGTTAGCAAGTTGTTTAACTCAAACAACCATAACACAGTACATATGGTATACAAAGCTGCAGTCAGATTTGGCGAAATTGTTAGCTTGGATGTTATCTTTATATATAGATGGGGTCTTGATGATGATGCGCACGCAGCTTCAAGGCAGAAAGACGCGTTCCATTTCACTTTTACTGTACCTACACTTTTAATGTTCCCGCCACCCCCCATTTCTGAATAAAGTTCGACTGGTCTGATTTGTTGATTTCTGTTGCTATGAAAACCAGTTTAACCAAGCTAACTAACATTCTTTTTAGCTAGCTTGCATTATCAATGGCTAACAAAACATTAGTAAAAATAGCTTGCTAATCGAGCAGAACTTGTTAATGCAGGAGACTCAAAGACCGTAGCACGTCACTAGCATCTCGTCATATCACGCAGTCGGTGCACAGCTAGATAATCAGCTGTCAGCGCTCTTGAGTACCCAGCATGCAGTGCGGCATGTCAAAAAAACGCAGACTTGTGGAAAATAGTTCGGTTACAACGGCCATGAGAGGGATTTCAGTTGTTGTCTTCGTTCAGTTAGATGTTTGTAACTTTATTGTTTGTTAGTTAATATAATCTTGTTGGTCACCCTGAGTGTGCATGTCGTGTAGTTTAATGGGAACAGAGAGTCGGCCGTGTTACCATCAGAGGCTTCACTTGCAAGGAGCAGGACGTGGGCTGTACCATATGTAGTTGCCTATGAGTTAGCCTATGGTTATTAAACCTAATTGGCTTTATGGTGACATCGTTCTGATGTAAAATGTGCAATTTTACCTTGAAATGTGAACAGTTTCCTAACCTTTGTCCCAAAGCTCATACTCTGCCCTTTCTACTCATGCAATCTCGTCAGCTGTTGCGTAGCAGAGAGGACAGAGAGACTGACTTGTGACCTTATGCTCATGAGTTCAAATCCCCATTCAGCCTATTGCAGGTAGTAGCATTGCTACGAGTATTATGCTAGGTTGCTAGGTAACGGAAGCTAACTAAAACTAGCTAGCTTCCGTTTTGGAAAAATAACTCACTCTGGTGGAAGCGTCGGCAATATTTAGAACTCACTCCTTAAAAGGTTAAATGTCAAATCCAACTATAAATGTATAAAAGAGAGTTCCAATCAAATCTGAATTTGTTTTAAACCTAGAGGTTTAAAAGGCTACCTTTGCCTAAACTGACATGCACCCACTCAGAGAACTGAGTTTCAACATCCATTTACACATTTAGTCTCTATTTGTTACTCTACTCTTAAGGCATGTTTAACTTGGGGGGGTGGGGGCTTCACAGGGTGTCTACAGGTATAAACAAGTTAAATGTAAGACCTTTTAATACCACTTCCAAATGAAATTAAAGACCAAACTTACGATGGAAATACAAATCAAAAGTGGAAATATACAGTAATCTTTCCAAGTAAACACTGATGTCTGTTCAATATGAACAGTATGGTAAAATGACAATAATCGGTTGAGTTTAAGAACATTGACTAAATGTGTGTAATGCGAAAGGATAACACAAAAATGTAATTGCTGTCCTAAATTATATTTATTATTACACTATGGTGGAAATGGTGGAGCAGAAACTAGCAATTCCACGAATACCATGGAAACAAAGGCAAATGTGTGAGATGTACTGATGTGGAGCACATATCATCCAAGAAGCAGTACTTCTCTTGAGTGGTTTTTATTCAGATGAATAATCATTGGATTCAGGTCAAAAGTCTATCACTTGAACTGGTTTCATCACTTAAGACACTCAAAGTCAGCAGCTTGGCATACTGGGACATGGAAAGGATTAAACATTTAGACTTTCATCAAAGTAAAAAATGCTGGTTTGTCCTTTTTCATCAATGTCCTCAAAAAAGCAGTCTGCAGAGCTACTGTGTCTGTGGGGTGACTGTCTCTGGAGGGCTGGCAGGCAGGGGCAAGCAGGGCCTGCAGGCAGGCAGGGCAGGCCAGCTGGATGAAGCTGTCCTGGGGTCAGGGCTGAAGAGAAGCTGTCCAGCTAGAGGGGTAGTCCAGCAAGGGGTCTGTGTTGATCTCAGCATCCTTTATTGAACTCTGTTGAGCAGGCCTCTGCATGACCCTCCAGACCTGTCAAAGTGAAGAAAGGATCCATGTCAGTTCAGTTGTGAAAAGCTTTTTCCATCTACACTTGACACAAACTATAGTTTTGACTGTGAAATACAGTGGCATTACTTGAACTTGAATCCAAATGTGTTTACCCAATGGAGACCCATGCAAAGTCACTCAAAACACGGGTCAGATTCCAGGCTCTGGCAAGAGTATTTAGCTCTAAACTGGTCAATATATACACATCTGACAAAAGACCAGCTCGACCTTTGCCTGTAAACAGTGATTCTGACTGTCAGAGACCTTTAAATAGCCTGACTTACTGAAATTGGCAAAACTAGCCTGGCTAACGTAGGTCGCTTTCTCAAGGCATATGACGACTGAAACAGGCTCGCCTTGAAAAATCAGATATACTGGCTATCTTTAGCAGGCCCTTGTCTACAAAAAGCAGTCCTCCCTGACGTTTTTGGAGTAGAATTGAGTGAAATACAAAATTGTTTACACACTGCCAGTGGGCGAGCAGAGTCTGACTCTGAGGCTAACGTCAAAACAATGTACCCCCGGGACGCAGTATAACTCCAATTGCAAGTCCACAAATCACAAAAATAATCGGAGCATCTGGCTAAAAGCACAATTCCCACATCTCCTAAAGGCTGCCCTCCTCGACCTTTTTCGTGTAGACCTAACTGTAAAATGGTGAACTTATGAACATGACGCGACCGCCTAAGCCTATGCGGTCTCCCTGGCACATAGGCTTATTACAAAGACTTTCACGCCCTAAATCAAAATTCTGAGCCGACAGGTCTGTGGGGGATTGCTTTTTCTCCAAAAGGCTGCCCTCCTCGACCTTTTTGATGAACAATTCGCCGAGATGCAAAATGATTCACTAATTAAAAACAGAGGAAAAAAGCTAGAGCTAGCTACTTTTCGAGTTCGGTTTTCCGTCACTTCAGACACACGATCTAAAGGTCTAAAAGTGCTAAAACCTTCACCATAATTCAAGAGTAGTGTACTTTCACGAACCCAATCTTTGATTCTAGCTTAAAATGTGTAAAAATAGGTGATATGACTTACCGAACGTGGCTGCCTCCAACACTATCAGGCGACTCCAGTTGAAAACAACAATGGCCGCCGAAAAAGAATTTATATTCGTAACGGCGAGCTGCGATTGGAAGCAAAATGAAACAGGAGCTAAAAACCGAGGGTGGGGGCTTGGTCAACACACAATTTCAAGAAAGCATGTGTGTGTGTCTCGCCAAGCTCGCTCGTGTGTCAAGGGGCAGGATGATTGTGCGCGCGCTGTGGAGCCATTCAATTGAATTCAATCATATATTGACATATCAAGGTGAAATTGCGTATGGTACTTCAGAATGATGTCAACTTGAAGGCACTAACGTTTGAAAAACCATCAGTCAAAATTATATTTGATTTATTAACACAAATATACAGTTAGGTCCATAAATATTTGGACATTGACACAATTTTCATCATTTTGGCTCTGTATACCACCACAATGGATTTGAAATGAAACAATCAAGATGTGCTTTAAGTGCATACTTTCAGCTTTAATTTCAGGGTATTTACATCCAAATCAGGTGAACGGTGTAGGAATTACAATACATTTTATATGTGGCCCCCCCCTTTTTAAGGGACCAAAAGTAATTGGACAATTGGCTGCTCAGCTGTTCCATGGCCAGGTGTATGTTATTCCCTCATGGGAGTTCGTTATTTACATTTACATTTATTCATTTAGCAGACGCTTTTATCCAAAGCGACTTCCAAGAGAGAGCTTTACAAAGTGCATAGGT
The DNA here is from genome assembly GCF_963692335.1 of Osmerus eperlanus. NCBI lineage: Eukaryota > Metazoa > Chordata > Actinopteri > Osmeriformes > Osmeridae > Osmerus > Osmerus eperlanus. The sequence goes on from NC_085024.1 coordinate 8,145,703, forward strand.
CACTGATCATAACAACGAGATAGCCACAAAACATTGCGAGTAGCCAAAACATGTAGCACACATTGTGAACAACCAAAATAAGTGCCAAAGGGAAGAACCATAAGAGCATGTAGTTAAACAAGTTACAATTAAACAACATGAACTGCTATAAGTGCAAGTGTACCTGTGGAAAAAAAGCAAGCAACAATAATAAAACAATATATCACAGCGAGTACAAAAATGTAAGTCAGTTACCACTAACCACAAGAGCAACAAGTCTCTAAGCAAGAGTCATTGTGATCCTTAAGGAAACTAACATCGGGTCAAGCGAACCATTCCTAAGTACTGTTGTACTCCCGGAACAAGTGCGTCTTGAGCCTTTTCTTGAAGGTGGAGAGACAGTCAGTGTCTCTGATGGAAGTGGGGAGTTGATTCCACCACTGGGGGGCCAGACAGGAGAAGAGCTTGTGTTGGGACCGGGCGGTCTTGAGCGGTGGGACCACCAGGCGGTTGTCTGAAGAAGACCATTTCATTGACAAGGAGCAGATAAAAGGTCTAGAGTTCATTTCAAGTATGGTATTTGTGTTTGGAATCTGTTGCTGTCAACTCTCAATATGAAGTCCAAAGAGCTGTCACCATCAGTGAAGCAAGCCATCGTTAGGCTGAAAAATCAAAACAAACCTATCAGAGAGATAGCAAAAACATTAGGTGTGGCTCAATCAACTGTTTGGTACATTCTTAAAAAGAAAGAACGCACTGGTGAGCTCAGCAACACCAAAAGACCCGGAAGACCACGGAAAACAACTGTGGTGGATGACAGAAGAATTCTTTCCCTGGTGAAGAAAAACCCCTTCACAACAGTTGGCCAGATCAAGAACACTCTCCAGGAGGTAGGTGTATCTGTGTCAAAGTCAAAAATTAAGAGAAGACTTCACCAGAGTAAATACAGAGGGTTCACCACAAGATGTAAACCATTGGTGAGTCTCAAAAACAGGAAGACCAGATTAGAGTTTGCCAAAAAAACATCTAAAAGAGCCTGTACAGTTCTGGAACAACATCCCATGGACAGATGAGACCAAGATCAACTTGTACCAGAATGATGGGAAGAGAAGAGTATGGAGAAGGGAAGGAACTGCTCATGATCCAAAGCATACCACCTCATCAGTGAAGCATGGTGGAGGTAGTGTTATGGCGTGGGCATGTATGGCTGCCAATGGAACTGGTTCCCTTGTATTTATCGATGATGTGACTGCTGACAAAAGCAGTAGGATGAATTCTGAAGTGTTTCTGGCAATATTATCTGCTCAGATTCAGCCAAATGCTTCAGAACTCATAGGACGGCGCTTCACAGTGCAGATGGACAATGACCCGAAGCATACTGCGAAAGCAACCAAAGAGTTTTTTAAGGCAAAGAAGTGGAATGTTCTGCAATGGCCAAGTCAATCACCTGACCTAAATCCAATTGAGCATGCATTTCACTTGCTAAAGACAAAACTGAAGGGAAAATGCCCCAAGAACAAGCAGGAACTGAAGACAGTTGCAGCAGAGGCCTGGCAGAGCATCACCAGGGACGAAACCCAGCATCTGGTGATGTCTATGGGTTCCAGACTTCAGGCTGTCATTGACTGCAAAGGATTTGCAACCAAGTATTAAAAGTGACAATTAGATTTATGATTATGTTAGTTTGTCCAATTACTTTTGGTCCCTTAAAAAGGGGGGGGCCACATATAAAATGTGTTGTAATTCCTACACCGTTCACCTGATTTGGATGTAAATACCCTGAAATTAAAGCTGAAAGTCTGCACTTAAAGCACATCTTGATTGTTTCATTTCAAATCCATTGTGGTGGTATACAGAGCCAACATGATGAAAATTGTGTCAATGTCCAAATATTTATGGACCTAACTGTAACTGTATTGTGGCAATGTGGACATTTACATAAATACACTTCTTTCAGCTATTTTGTATTGCATTACTTATTCAATTTCACCCTATAGAAAGACATGTATTCTACAAATCTGTAACAATTTCAAGTCGATTGGATCTATGGTTCATGAGGCGAAGGGTTTTGAAGGTTGTACCAAATTTGGACAGTACAAGAAAATTCATAAGTCTGACAATATGGGTCCTTGAGGCTTTTCTGTTCCCCATGAGCAATAAAGCATGTCTACCAATTTACAGGCATTTTGGGCTAATGAGGATTTGGAGAAATCACGTAGACTTTGGGTGTGTTTTATAGCGCCACTTATGGGCATACATGGGCCATTAGCGGTCTGGGAGTAGTGAGTGACCTGTTGTATCATTGGGCCAAATTGGAAAAAATTGGGTCAAGGACTTTTTGAGCTATTGAGCCATTTAGCGGAGAAGAAAAATAATAATAAGAATACTAACAAAAACAATAGGTTTCCTCCTACCGGAGGAACCCTAATAATAAAAGGTAGAAACCCTTAAGGTGGCTTCGCCGCTTTGCGGCTTGGCCACCAATAACTACTGTTAGGGAAATCAGTTTGTTTTGTTACGCGTTTCTGGATTTTTAAAATATTTTTTTATATCGTCCGATATCGGAATATCGGAATTTTAAATCACCAAATATTTGTATCGGTATCGACCTTAAAAATCCTTTATCGGTCGGGCTCTAATTTTTTCCCTCACTTTAAGACCTTGACTAGGATTAATTTGATCTGATATAGCAACATCAACAGAAAATGCGAGTACGCGCAAAATCTTTCAAAATCAGACCCACACCCTTTCAGACAGAGCTAGTTAGTTAGAGCTAGAGACGTTCACTGACATGCTAGAGACCCTGAATTTATTTTGACAGACTGTTACAGCATGTTACGAACTGACACATTACACTCATTTTTTTTTGTCAAGATATCAAAATTATATTCAGGGCTACACTCAAAAGGTTTTGGGCTGCGGCCCTGGCAAAAAAGGCTGGTGACTCCACTGTTCCAAACCCTTTCGTTCACATGCTGGAAAACAAAGGGTGCATACAGTTCTATATTTGGATGAAAATCTGTGGTTACATTATGGTCATAGTTTGAGTGGTTGACCCCCATGGAAATAAAAGACACTCAATTCTACCTCAAGGGTGATCCTCACCCTCGTAGACAATGTGGAACCCAGGCTTGTTCTGGGAATAGTCACTGTGGAAGACCAAGCTGGTCTCATGGGTGGTGCTGAAGAGAGACTCGGGCACAGAAAATCCACTGAAGCGATCGATCACAGAGCCCCTCTCCGGGTCCCCACTGCGAACCTCTAGATAGTCATGTACTGCTTCGGTAGAGAAGTTTAAAAACTCCAGGTGGATGCCTAGAAAACAACAACGCACAGTCCTTTCAAGCGATGCTTTTAGTCAAACAAAACAAAAAAGTTTCAGCCTTTGTGAGAAGTATTGTAGTAGGTATTATATGATGATAAAGAATGAGAATGAGAATCAGGGCATCTACATCTCCACAAAATTATGACAACATCAAAAACGGCAGGAAAAATATTTGCTTGGTAGGAAACAAACCAAAGCCAATGGGGAGTTGGACTCTCCAGCTGCAGTCCAGGCTGCTCTGGTAATTCCCTGGAAAACCGGGGCTCAGGATCACACCGCTGAACTCTGTCATGGAGCCACCACACTGAGCTAGAGATACCAGCCAAGGATAACATGTTAGACACACTGCTGAGAGGGTGGAAAAAATGTATGCGTATGTGTGTGCGTGCATGTATGAGAGTGTTTCACTGAGGTGTTTCAAACGACAGCTCAAAAAAAAGCACATTCTTCCTTTCTTGAAATGGAAAAAATTTAGTTAATCAACAGCACCACTGCACTGCAGTGGCACTGATCAATTTACCTCCCTCTGTGACACATTCTTATCTGTATCTCAGAATGACTGCACGGCAGTGAAGGTTAAACTAATTCACTTGTCTATTGCCACATACTTCTTTTATGTAAATACCCATGTGTAATGCACTTACAGTCACAAGAGTCATAGATAAAAAAGAAAAGTCTGAAGTCTGAATATTTCACCATCCCTCCCTTTGGCAGCCTGGACTAAATGTGTACCGCCTCTGCGTCTTCTGGGATTGAAGTAACTGCCATGGGGTTTAATTGTGGTTGAGACTTGTAGACCTGCCTGTGTAAAATGAGAGCGCGTATGGATGAATGGGCACACAGCCTGCTGCTTTCCTGTGGGTTTATCCGCAAAAAAAAAGAATGCAGTCTCGAGCTGATTTGTGAAGAGGTACCAAATGACAACCACAAGCATCCACCAGGCCTAGGATGTCTGTAAGCCTGGATTTACTGCTGCACTGAATTGTAAAACTAGATGTGTGTGTGTGTGTGTATAGGGAGAGTGCTGCCAAAGAGAAAGCGAGCTACACCCCTGTGTAATCCTGAGAATCAGTGTGGAAATCAGCAGTGGAAGAAGGAGGAACTGCATGGCTATACTCATCAGACAACGTTGAAATCAAAACAAGATGTGTTAAGGAGCAAAGCCTTATTGACTGGCACAGAGATACATACAGATCAAGGGCATAGGTTTGCATAGGATCCATAGGGACTAGTCACGACCAAAGTTTGGGAAAGACACAATTGTCCCCACCAATATTTTGTTAATTTAAAAAAATATATATTTTGCACAATATAATTGCAAAACTCATTCGCATTATTATCTATACAATGTTCGTCGCCCAGAAAAGTGAAAAATACATTTAAATTACAATTACAATTACAATTAACCAATGCACCCTCGAGCCTGCGAGACAAGATGATGTCATTTAATTGGCTGAAGTGACAGTCACAGAAACACTTCATGAATCGTGAGAGCTGGCAGTAGTCTGACACGGTAAGCTACTAAATACGCCAGGAAATAATAAAGCCTCATATTAGTATTTCGTTTGGTCTCAGCATTGATATTTTTGACCCCTTTGTGCTTTGTAGATAGGAAAATGTCACCCAAAAAGAAAATAGATATCAGAAGTTTTTTCACCACCCAGAGAGTAAGTAGCTATCAAGAAGGTCATTGTTAGTTAGCTAGTAGGAAAACTTAGCCTGGTCCTAACCAGACCCTTGTACATTTCATTTGTACAGAGGGTCTGGGATCGCTCATAGTTATATTACTAGAGGCAGCTACTTTTGTCTTCCAAGATGGCGTCCCCATTCATTTCTATGAAAAGTGCTCAGTGGCGCAGTGAGGCAAGCGAGAGCGCAAAACCGGACCGCGCCATCTTTCCAGTTCCTGCTCTTCTGGTCTAGCGTTAAACAGTGGCTCGAATGTCTAATATAGATCTATATATATATAATATATATATCCTTAAACAGGCTCTGGTGGCTTGCTTTTTTCCTAGCTCCGAGACTCGTGCACGCTTGCAACTAGCTGTACACGTCATACTTTGCAACAACCAGTCGCGAGCGTGTGAGCTGGAGCTAAGCAGACCCCCACCCCTCGCCCCTCGGCTTGAGGCAACGGCCCCAGCACAAAAGGGAACATCAGCAAATCGCTGATTTACCTGAGCTGAATGAGAACAAGGAGAAAGGACTTGATAATCTACAGTTGCCTGCCTTTATTGTAACACGTTTTACAAATGGTTGCACATATACATGACGGTTGTTTGTAGAGTTTATTTCCGTTATTTTAAAGCAGATTTAACCATTTTGTAATGAACGCTATTATACTCATGGCATGACAAACGTAATTATAGCATAGCATAATTAGTTATAATATCGTGGCATGTTACGGCGTCATTAGAGATTGTTGACATGTTCTGGAGCAAAGACGAAGATGAATAAATCATGTCTGATAACCACAATATTGTTATGGTTGTTATATTGTTAAAAAGTTAACACCACAACGATGGCATTAACAATAAGCTAGTAATAATAAGTGACACTCATCATCATTATAATAGTAACATAGGTATAGGCTTAATTTAGTTTCCTTTGCCGAACAACGACGGAGCCAGATTCAAGTTGACAGTTTCTTTAATCCGACACAATACATAAGCAGTCAAACTAAAAACATGAAGCAAAAAGAACAACGTCTAGGCCCTGCACGTACAATACTACAGTACTAATAGTATTGATTTTCGTAAAGTTCACATATAGCTTCTTGATCGGACTTGTACCACATTCTGACAGTTTTCTGCAATGCCTTAGCTCCAGCTCACAAGCTCGCGACTGGTTGTCGCAAAGTATGATGTGTACAGCTAGTTGCAAGCATGCACGAGTTTCGGAGCTAGGAACAAGCTTCTGCACTAGTGATGGGAAGTTTGGATCATTTTACTGATTCGGTTCTTTGAATCTCGTTCAGCAAAATGAACAAATCTTTTTTCGAGTCATTCGTTCATTTCAACTGGGAGGGGGGGGGGGGGGGGGTTGCTCAACATTTTATAGCCAATTCCCTGGCCTAAATACGTCCACTGCAAACACGTATCATATTCTCATGTTAGTGCATGTAAACCAGCAGATACTATTTTAAAAGAAATTCCTGCATTAAAATAATGTATCATGACAGTTTGTATGATTTGAAATTGTCATTTATTATCACACTAGCATTTAATTATCACAGAAAACAATTACGCTGCACTGAACTATAAGTAAAGTATTAAAAAAGGGAAAATAACAAAACCTGTAATTATGACTTGTGAACGAATATCATTCACGTCTTACTAAACCTAGTCACTCGCGAAAGTGAACGAGGTAAACAAATCCTTTCTGTTTCCTCTTCTGAGCCTGCAGGTCACGTGAAAAATTATCCAAAGATCCGTATCCGAAGACCCAGTCAAAATGAACGAATCGTTTCTGTTTTTGCTAGCTACCAGTACTGAGCCTATGCAGGTCACGTGAAAAACGATCCAAAGATCCGTATCCGAAGACCCAGTCAAAATGAACGAATCGTTTCTGTTTTTGCTAGCTACCAGTACTGAGCCTATGCAGGTCACGTGAAAAACGTTCCAAAGACTCGTACCTGGCAGATGAACGAATCTTTCCTCCCAACTGTGTCTTCGGATCAATGTTTCGTTCTTCTGACAACCGGGTCTTCGGATCAATGATTCGTTCATCTGCCGGGTATGAGTCTTTGGATAATTTTTCACGTAAAACGTGAATGATTTTCGTTTACAAGTGATAATTATAGGTTTAGTTATTTAAACTTTTTTTTTTGTCCTTGGCCACGAGAAAATGATCGAATCGCTCTCTGAGACTACTCGTTACTCCCGAGTCATACTAATGATTCGTTCAAAATGAACGAATCGTTCACGAACGACACATCACTATTGTGCACAAGACCGGACGAGTCGGTCTGGAAAGATGGCGCGGTCCATTTCGCGCTCTCGCTTTCCTCACTGCGCCACTGAGAACTTTTCATAGAAATGAATGGGGACGCCATCTTGGAAGAAAAATCTAGCTGTGTCTATTAATATATAAGTCAATGGAGCTAAGGCATTGCAGAAAACTGTCAGAATGTGGTACAAGTCCGATCAAGAAGCATGTGAACTTTACGAAAATCAATACTATTGGTACTGTAGTAGTATACGTGCAGGGCCTATACGATGTTCTTTTTGCTTTGTGTTTTTAGTTTGACTGCTTAAGTATTGTGTCGGATTAAAGAAACTGTAAACTTGAATATCTGGCTCCGTCGTTGTTCTAGCTCGGCAAAGCAAGCTTAACTAGAGGGTACAATTTCTGGGGAAATTGTAGGGTGTGCTTGCTTGCGTCGGTTGCAGAAGGGTCTGTTTTTTAATGACATTTTTACAACTGATATTTCTGTATATTTTATATAAAAATGCATAGCCTACTTATTATTTATAAATATTAAATAGATTTAAAAGCAAAAAAAAATCTGCTCATTTACAACTCAAGTGAAGAGTAGAATGAAATAGTTGTCTTCTCATTTCCCCTGCAAAAGGGAATGGTGATCAGCAGCCTCATAGTTGAATCAAAACAAATACATTTGGCAGACCGGTGTAAAAATGGACCTAATCTCTATGACTTAAACGTCACTGTACGTTTTTCCATTCTCGTGATATTTTCAGGCATTTAGCCTACTCATATTGCATTCATTCATTAATAAAGAACCCCCTTTGAAGCTTATTGGGTGTGCTCAAGCCTTCGGCGAGAGCACAACCTTTGTTCTCTCACATATATATTTATTATAATTTATTTTTGCCCCCCTAAGCCTCAGTCAATATTTGGACTACATAGACAACCTAGGTGTCAAAAGTTTCGTCTTGGTAGCGATTGAGTTGCTTGTATTTTTATTTACACTCCGTTGCACAGTTTAGGAGGTTAAAAAGTTTTTGTGGCAAAAAGTGTATTTTGTCAACGAAGGGTACCAGTGCTAGCCTACGTCACTACGTCAGCACACGTTAGCAACGATGCATGGATACAACGTGATAGAGACGTTCTAGCACGCAAATTGGAGCTTGGATTATGAGTGAAAAATGCCAAACCCCCAAATTACCAACAATTGGGTTTTGTTGAGAAAGCAATTTCGAGTGGAACTGCCATCTCGGATTTTTTATTTAGGTCGTGAAAGTCTTTGTAATTTGAGCGAGTGCGGGTTGCCCGTGAGACTGCCTAGGCGGCAGCCATGCAAGCGTCATAGTAGTTTAGTATTTTCGTAATTTTATAGTTCGGTCAATTCTACACCAAAAAACAGAAGGAGGGCAATGTTATGACGATATGACTATTGTGAAGACAGCCAGATGGTGATATGTTAATGTAGGTTGCTGTAAAAACTTTGATTGGTTTGCTACGTGAGAGCCCCGTCAGCCTCCGTTGACGATTGCGTCAGCTGTTGTCGATCTCTGATGAGTATTTTCTTAATTTCGTACCAGGGTCAATTCTACATCAAAAATCAGAAGGAGGTCAGTGTTTTAAAGATATGGCGATTGCGAAGATAGCCAGCGGGTCAGCATATTTTTGTGATGTGTAAAACTTGGAATTTGAGTGACACCACGGCTTGTTTTGACGTTAGCCTCAGTCAGACTCGGCTCGCCCACTGGCTATTTTCAGTTAGCAGACGGTACTGTTTGAATCGCGATTCCATACTGCCAGTGACAACGTTGTTACAGTAGCTTGTTTCAAAGGGGGTTCGCAGCTGTTTCAAATGGTGTTCTTAATGAAATATGCAATATGAGTAGGCTAAATGCTTGAAAATATCACTAGAAGGGAAAAACTTAGAGGACGGACCCACCTGCAACCGACGCAAGCAAGCACACCCTACAATTTCCCCAGAAATTGTACTCTCTATAGTTCTAACAACGACTTTACCGGCAGTAGCTATCTCAAGATGGAATCGCGATTCCAATAGTACCATCTGCTAACTGAAAATATACCCCCAAAAACGTAAATAAGCTTGACATTTATTTAGGGGAAAATCCCTCATTCATAAAAATCTCAGTGGTAGCGATCATTGTCAGTAACAACACAAAATGCGATATAGCCCTGTGTGGAGAAGCTGCCCCGGTAAATTGTACTAACGTCACTGTGTCCAATCCCGACCGCTGTAAACTACTATTGTCCAAACCCGAACGGGGTTTGGACACTCAGTTTCCGGTCTTTTTGCCAGCATTTTCTTTTGCTATCGCCAGCAAAGTGTAAGTAGTATTATTTTAGGCATACCAAACAATCTACGTGTAAAATTTCATGAACATATATGGACGTTTACATGTCTAAATAATATAGGAAAGTTACTTTGGCAGAAAGACCACTCGGCGACACTCGGGCGACGATCTTTACTCTGACAAGTGTGTCTGTGTTGTCATCGTACTGCTACTATGGGTTAGCATATGAGTGTATTTCAATGCTAGCTTAACACTACTTTGTCTTGCCAATGAAAATACACGATCATGTGTGACGTGATCTGTAGTCGAGGGGAGGAAGGGATGGGGACTAGCAAACTTTGAGAAGAGTTCAACAAAACATCCAGCAGGTGGTGGTATACAGTCAAATTGAGATTATAGTTTGGAGTTTTTTATCTTATTGTGGAGGACATAACTACGTCCCCGGATATGTTGACAGCATTGATGGTCAGTTTGGTGACCCTGGATCAAGTTAATATCCCCAGAAAAACAGCAGTGGCCAGTGTTTAGAAGTGCGGTCGGGTTTGGACAAGGGTAGCGCACGGCTAATTTACCGGCGGCAGCGTCTTTTGACCGGCTCTAGTAAAGGCTAAGCTAACTCTAAATTTTTAAACAATATTTAGCTCGAAAGGTAAGAAGTTAAAGCTTAACGTGAAATCAGTAAATCAGCTGAAAACGTGATACGATTATTTTTATCAATATTTGAAGTGGCATTTTATCAGAATGTTAGCTAAAAACCGGTCGGGATTGGACACAGTGACGCTACTACAGTACAGTACTAGGCTGTGTTTGTCTTGGTAGCGATTACGTTGGTTGAATTCGATTTAACGTTCCGTTGTACGGTTTAGGCTGAAAATAATTATTTTCATGAACAGATGGACAAAGTTTAGGCTGTGGCAATGGAGTTCAGGTTAGTAGTCACTAGTCAGATAGTTTCACCTATTGAAAGACTTGATTTAAGTAAGGGTAGTGCCAGAGAATGTCTAATATAGAGAAAACTGCCACGCTCGGGAAACTTCCGGGTTCTGAACTGGTTGCAGTTCCACTCTAGTTCCATAGGAGGGCGCTTAACGGTCGAGTGCCGAATGAATGGAGGTCTATGGAGCTATACCCCTCAAAATCCACTTTTCTCAGGATATTTTTTTTTTTCTAGTAATTTGAATTTTGAATTCGAAAGGGGAGGCAAAACAAATACACACTGCTGGGTGTTAGATTTTTTTGAAGTCGCCTTTCTGTTCTAAAAAGCCTTTTAAAATGTCATTGACGTCATACACATCGTACGACCAGAGATATTGTTTTACGGCAAGCTCTGGTCACTTCCTTTTTTCTCTCGAGCTAACACAGCTGACAGGTTAGGCTCTCCTTGTCAATACACATGCTAGAAAGAGTTTTGGGTTGCTAATGTTGTTGCTAATGTTGCTAATGCTCTGACATTCTGATTCTGCTTTCGAATGCCATCAAGCGGGATCTCTGGTCGTAGTCAGTCCTTCACTAACCAATCAGCATTCATTAGCAGAATGCTAGCGTGTTATGGGCAACAACGACTCACCCTGTAAGAAATAGAAAGGACATAAGTGCTTGTTCATTCAATTTTCGATCCATGTTGAACATATAAAAGCTACAATAAAATCTGAGATTTCTCAACGACAATCAGGTGAAAGAGACAAATTTAGCCGTTGAGCTCCATAGACTTCCATTCATTCTGCACTCGACCGTGATCACTCCCAGTGGAACTCTGGTGGAACTGCAACAAAATCGGTACAATGGGGCTTAACAGGGAGTGGCCAGGCTCTCCTTAAACAGGCTCTGGTAGTGCCGAACATGTTCTGTCGCCGTTTGACTTCCTACTGTAAACAACTGTGGAGATGTTTTTGTTAGCTACTAGACTAGACTAGTGTGTCTCGCGTAGGCTACAGCGTTGCAGTGAGTTACACTGGTTTGAAACCACAGGTAATTATAATTCCACTCACAAATCGTTTACTTGTAATCTAATGTCATAATAAATCCTACAACGAAAATGTATTTGTGAGGAATGTTTATTTTAACGATTAAAAACAGATGCATCATAGACCGCTGTAGTATGTGTTGCCCGGGCAACAGAGGCTAATGTCATGATGCTAATGCTTCAGTGAAATAGTAGACTACTGTTTCCGAAAATAGATGTACTTACTTAATAATATCAGCTTATATTGTACATTACACATCACAATTGTGTGTCATGTCAGAAGGTAAAACAAGCAAATGGTTATCACCCAGGCCTCTTTCCTTGTGGCGTTTCTGCAGCTGCCTTGCAGTAAAGCCGTTAGCCTAGCAATCTCCCAGAAGTTAACAAGCTGCTAATGTTCTGCTAGAGATAGTCACGCGAGTTTTCGTGACGTTAGTGACGTTAGTAGCGTCAGTGACTGTGGCTAGCAAGTTAGTCACCATTCACTTTTCGCCACAAAAACTTAATTTCTACTTAAACCGTGCAACGGAACGTACTTAAAATACAAGCAACTGAATCGCTACCAAGACGAAACTTTTGACACCTAGGTTGTCTGTACAAATATTGACTGAGGCTTAGGGGGGCAAAAATAAATAATAACAATATATGTGAGAGAACAAAGGTTGTGCCCTTGCCGAAGGCAAAGCACACCCAATAAATATAGCTTCAAGCAGCAATGGCAGATTCCTCCAAACATTGCGAACCTTTGAAAAATGTATATTCTTCACAAATTGTCACTGTATAGAAAAATCCATGCTGCAGACTGACCAATGGGATACCAAATCTGAAATGCAATACCATCAAGATCCATAAGGGCCTTCACTTCAAGCCAAGGAATAAGTGGGGGCTTGGTCAGCCCACAATCTCCTAAAATGTTGTGTGTGCGTCTCGCCAAGCTCGCGCGTGTGTCAAGGGAAAGGCAGAGTGTGTGAGAATGTGAAACGCGCGTGCGCTGAGGAGCAGAGGGAGACTTTTCATTGGAAATATCCCTAGCAATTAGCCAAGCATGCATATTTGAAATATTCACAATAAATCTTTTTCATCTTACGGTCAACCTTTTTCAGATTTGTGTACTTAACATTCTCAGGAGTCTTCATATGAACTTGTGATTGAATAAGATTATCAGTTTTTGACTGGCGGATGTGTAAAGCATTATTTTAGCGTTAGCGATAAATTTGATTTGCTTTATAACAATCATTTTTGGAGATATGAAGTTGCCTTTGCACATGGTAAGATGTTGTAATGTCTTCCACGTGACATACCAAGTTTGGTGTTGATTAGGGATGGGTATCGAGAACCGGTTCTTGTTTAGAACCGGTTCCCAGTGAATCGATTCCTTGGAATCGTTACCAAAATTCCTTAATGATTCTGTTAACGATTCTTTGTGCCGTTGCGCATGTGCGAACTTTTATAGTTTATTCAGACAGACTGCAGCAAACATGGCAACTAGGAAGAAGCGTTCTAAAGTTTGGTTGTATTTCACACGAAAAAATAACAACAACGCCACTTGTAACGCGTGTAAAAAGTCCCATTATTAAACTGAGCATATCGATTTTTAATCCATTATTAAACTTAGCATTTTAATTGTTTAACCTTTTAATAGTCCTGTTAAATGTGCCTGAAAACGCCTAAACAACATACCCAAAGTACATTGAAAGCTGTTGTTGAACCATTTGGAGTACATGCATGTAAATGGTCTCTTTTGAAAGGTGACACTGAAGTTATTTCCCCTGTTGTTAGGACCCCTGTAGTAAGTCCTACTGGTGTTGAGTAATAGAAGCTTGAACACAAGGAAGCTGAAAGTTTCTATCTCCGACTAGATTTTGTTTTGAAAACAGAGGCCCGAAGAGGCCTAGAGGTGTTATTAGCTCATTTCAGAGCCAGTCAAAGCCAGTTTGAGAAATTCGTTTAGAACGAGTGTGTGTGTGTGGGGGTGCAGGACGCACAGACCTAGTTGGCTGTAGAGGGGAGAATCGATAAGAGAATCGCTAAGGAATCGAATCGATAAGCAGGAATTGATAAGGAGTCGGAATCGTTAAAATCTTATCAATACGCATCCCTAGTGTTGATATCTCAAAGATTTGCTGAGATTTGACCCAACTTCCTGTTTGGTTGCTTTGTTGCCAAATTTGATTGGCTGTACCAGACAAACGGTTTTGAAAGTAAAAAATCTGTTGAAGAATTGAGTGAGGGTTGCTCTGACGATGATACATGCCAATTCTGGGGAAGATTGGCCAAAAATTGTAGGAGAAGTAGCAAAAAAACGTGTTTCCTAAATCTTTATTGTACAGAAAAATCCAATATGGCGGCTGTTATAGGTTCTTGAGGCTTTTTTGTTCCTCATGAGAAATAAGTCATATCTAATGAATTTCAGAATTTTGGGACAAATGGGATGCAAATGGCATCACTTTGAAAATTGGCAAATTGGGGTGTGGCCTGTAGCGCCACCTTCAGTCTAAAGTGGCCCATGTTTGGTATGGTAGTTACTAATGTGCTGCAGGTTCACCATGCCAAATTTCACAACTTTTTTAATTACTGGTCAAGGGGCTGCCATTGACTCCCATGGAACTACCGAATGACAGTACCGAACTACCGCAAATGACGAATGAAACAGGCTTGGTTAAAGAAATCCGAGATTCTGGCTATCTTCAGCAGGCTCGTATCTACAAAAGGCAGCCTCCCTGACGTTTATAGTGTAGAATGGAGTGAAATACAACATTGTGCACACTGCCAGTGAGCGACCCGACTGACTGAGGCTAACGACGTCAAAACAGTGTAACGGGGACGCAGTCTCACTCAGATTGCCAGTTTTACACAAATCACAAAAATAATCGGACCAGCTGGCTAAAAGCAGAATTCCCATATCTCTTGAAAGCTGCCCTGCTCGACTTTTTAGGTGTAGAATTGACTGTAAAACTGTAAAATTATGAATTTTGTGACACGACGTGCAGACATGGCTGCCCAGTAGACCGCATTCTCACTCAAATTTCAAGACTTTCGTAACCCAAATCAGAATTCTGATGTGACAGATTAATGGGGAATTGCTTTCTCTCTTAAAGGCTGTCCTCCTCGACCTTTTTGGTCTTTTTAAATCGTACTATTTGTATAATCCGTGTACTTCTCTAGCCATTATAAAGGCTATCCTTTCCTGGTTTTCTGCAACCACATTGCGTGATTTATTCATCTTCGTCTTTGCTCCATAATAACATGTCAACAATCTATAATGACGCCGTAACATGCCACGATATTATAACTAATTATATTAGGCTATAATTACATTTGTCATGCCATGAGCATAATATGCGTTCATTACAAAATGGTTAAATCTGCTTTAAAATAACGGAAATAAACTTTACTAACAACCGTCATGTATGTGTGCAACCAAACGTAAAATTTGCTACAATAAAGGCAGGCAACTGTACATTATCAAGTCCTTTCTCCTTGTTCTCATTCAGCTCAGGTAAATCAGTGATTTGCTGATGTTCCCTTTTGTGCTCGTCCCCTGTTTGTATCCGCGAGCACGTTTCCAGGCAACTGATGTTGCAACAGCAAATAAATGGGGTGCTAGTTTACCCATTTCGGATTGGTTTCAAACTTAGCAAAAATCAGGAAAAATTATTTTATGAAAAAGGTAGTAGTATGAGCCAGGTTCGATAATCTAACAAAAATTATTGGGGGAGATAGTTTTGTAAATGTTGACTGGAGTTAATAGACTAAAAACGACCGGAAGAGCCGGGTGCCTAACCGTAAATGCAATACCACCTACATCCACCGGGGCCGTTGCTTCAAGCCGAGGGGC
Source organism: Osmerus eperlanus (assembly GCF_963692335.1). Taxonomy (NCBI): domain Eukaryota; kingdom Metazoa; phylum Chordata; class Actinopteri; order Osmeriformes; family Osmeridae; genus Osmerus; species Osmerus eperlanus. The sequence continues at coordinate 8,161,041 of NC_085024.1, forward strand.
GAGGGGTTGGCGTCTTGGATCGCTCCATTGACAACCGTTAACTTCCTTGAAGGCGGGTACTCTGATGAAAATTAAAACTATTGGATCTGCTCAGAGCCACTCTGATCTGCCATAACCAATCGCTAGCGTTCGCCTTAGCCAACTCCTTCACCACTACTATAACGGAGCTGCCGTAGCTGGAAAATCTAACTTTTCCCGAACCCCGTGGGGAGGAGGGCCACAACATCTTGGCCACCAACAAAACTTAGCAAAGATTGTTCTTGCTCCGGCTTTAACTTTTGGATATTCGGCAGCGTTGCCACAACGGACCGAATGAATGGCTTTGCTCGCATCTTTCTCCACTGCCATTACTGAACTACAACTCAAACTAGCACACAACATCAACGTCATCGTTCTCAGCCACTCTCTCTGTTTGCTGATTGGCCCTACAAAAAATGTATTAGAGAAAACCGACATGTGTCGAATTCCCAGACCTAGTACAAAAGCAAAATCAAAATTGAGCGGAAGTACGTAGGAGGGCAGAGCCAGGCTAAGGAAAATTACCCACACAGTGGGTAGTTTCAGGGTAGTAGAGCATGTAACTTTTGCTTGTATTAAATCTGTCCCTAGCGTCTGCAATATTTCGACCAGTGTGTTAGCAGCAGCTGGTCTTGTTGAAGCCAGAAGGATATACCTAACCTACCCACATAATGGGACCGTGCTAGCCTAGTACCAGCAGGCAAGCAACTCAAAAGTGATATTAACTGGTAATAAGTAGGCTTATATGATCCCTTGGATAGTAATATGGCTATCCCTGTAATCTCTACCAATGTCAGCAGTCAACTAAGCATGGTTAGTGTCTGTATTAAATTCATGAATTACTGTGCAGGAAAAACAGCACCGTGAAGCTACAGATGTAGAGAAGGTTGGTGATGAATCAGCATCAGGGGTTCAGGTGAGAAGTTGAATTGTCCATTTTGTTAAAGATTGCATTAAATTGCTGTTTTTTAGAGATGTTTAGACAGGGCTCGAAATTAACTTTTTGGCTTACCAGCCAAAATGGCTGGTAGATGAAAAAAATTACCAGCCAATAATATTTTTTACCGGCCAAAATTAAACCTGGCATTTCAGACTTACTCTGAAATTGTTTGACATAAACAACCTTTACCTATGATTTTAATATCATTGTAAATCACTCTCAGAATGGATTAAACAAAATCAACCAATTTTACTTTTTGAAATAATGTATTAATTCAGGGGGTTCCAGGGGCTTACTAGCCTACTCCTCTTGCTCAATGTGAGATGGTTTGTCCTTGTCCATGAGGTTTGTTCTTCGCATCGGACTAGCTGGCTAAGAGCAGAATTCCCATATCTGTTGAAATGCCCTGCTTGACTTTTTTGGCGTAAAACTTTTGTTGTAGAATTGACCGAACTGTAAAATTATGAACTTTGTGACATGACGCGACCAAGAAAGAGACATGACTGCCGCCTCGTAAGACTATGCGGTCTATCTGGCGACTCACTCACTCAAATTTCAAGACTTACGTGACCCATATCAAAATTCTGATGTGACAGATCAATGGGGAATTGCTTTCTCTCTTAAATGCTCGACCTTTTTTGTCTTTTTAAATCTAACTATTTGTATTATCTGTGTCATTCTCTAGCTTTTATAAAGGTTATCTTCCCGGTTTTCTGCAACCTAGATGCGCGCACAACTGTTCGTGTTGGCGTTGCAAGCTTTTGTTTTTACCATGACGGGCGCGGTAGTCGGGAGCTGTACTCCGCAATTTCACTCGCCAAATGGCGGAGCATCGGACACAATTTAGTCGCCAGCCCAAAAATCTACACGCCATTGGCGCTTGGCGGGTGCCAATTTCGAGCCCTGTTACCCATGAATGTTATCATTCACACTTATACTTGTAGGTAGTAAAAAGGTGCTATAAATTGGGATGCCCAAATGTATGCATCATATAATTAATGCTGGGCAGTGTCCCTACCAAAGCTGAGACCAAACCTACGCCCTTGATACAGATACATATCCAGACAGATACATATCCACAGATGAAAATTAGACCTAAACAGAACAATAACATAATGCTAATTGTAGCTGACAGTCGATGGTCAGATGCAACAGATGTGAATATCTTGTAAATCCTTATTAAATCTTATGTCAATCACTATTCACTATAGATTTATGGGATTATATGGACTGTTACCTAGACAAAGTGGCACAGGGTAATTCCATCTTCTTACTGGCCCGGGCATACATGTAATGTGTGAATTACCCTGTTGGGAGACATAGAACACGCATACAAACATGTCTCATATTTTAAATCACATGGTGATTGTGCAGACATCAAACACAGGGCATGAATGCATGTCAAGCTTAGTGCACTACCAGATATACCATTATGCAGCGTTTCAACAATCCACCCTGTGTGTCAGTGTTTTGATCATGTTAACAGTGGGTGGATGAGCTCCTACTGTGGTCTATGCGGTTAACAGAACATAACCGGGGACATTAATTAATCCCCCTAATTCCATGTTCTGTGTGATATTATTTTAACTTTAATAGGAAGTTTAGTTTTTGAGCAATAAAATGTCATCAGTGTAGAGCAGGGGTGTCAAACTCTGGCCAGCGGGCTAAATCTGTAAATCTGGCCCGTGGTGTATTTATATTTGGCCTGCAAGATAATATCACATTTCTATTTGAGCTGGCCCGCCAGTAAGGTAGTGGTGGGCTGTCAGGGCCAGCAATGTCTTCTCTGCTGGCCTAAACAGTGACTTGCGTTGCCCCGCCCCCCCCCCCCCCCCCCCCCCACACACACACACTGCGCTAACGCATGCACCTCTAATACTACAAATCCCAGATTTTTTTTCTCCAATACATATGAAATATGGCCCGCGACTTTGACCAGTTTTTAATTTTGTCCCCTGTGTATCTGAGAGCTTTCTGATTAAGGGGAGCCTAGGTTTATTTCAGGGCATGCTTTCTGAACAGGGTGCTAGACTAGATATTAGGGGCTAGGGGCAAAATCAGAGACAGTTTCAGCCTAATAACTGGAGTCTGCTTCTGCCTCTCACCTTTGGGGTCCGCCCACCTTCAGCACAAAAGCTATAAATATCCTCGGATTATGAGTCGACTTCCTAACCACAAGTGTTTCTGACATGGTTTGAGTTTCTCACCTGCAAAGAGTAGCCTTGGTCGCACTGAAAGGACACCATATCACCCACAGTGTAGCGATCCCCCACTTTTGTACTGTGGCTGGGGACTTGAGGCTCTGGGCAAGAATCCAAACCTATTGCTTAGAACAGAGTCACAAACACACAAGTGGCGACAGCAATCACTCATCGGCAAACAAGGGAATGTTGGTAAACACAGAACAACAAGCACTCCAAAAATTTAACCAGAGTATGTCTTTCTGGTTGCTGACTACTAACACTTAACACTGAATGACAACAAATCTGTGTAATTAGAGTGAAATAATGATAATGATTATACATTCTGTATCTACATGTGTAATTAAAAACTAAAGGTAAGATGGTCCCAGATACCGAATAAGTACAGACAAAATAAAGCCAGAAGGATGAGAGTTATGGAAGCAAATCGTGACCAAAATTAAAATGAAAATTCATTTCCAGAAATGCTTTTTCATTTTAAGACTGTGGCTGCATTATTTGACTCATAAATGAAATTAGTAATCAATCATCCTATTTGCATTTTAATTTTCTTCTTCAAGAGTGCTCAATCTTTCACTTAATTAAAATGAAAAAGAAATAGACATTTGAGGTTTAATTTTCAAAACATGCCCCAGCAAATAGATACCAAAATTCAATTTGAAATGTAAAATTTGAAAATGAAAATGCATTTCCAGAAATGCTTTTTCATTTTAGGAATGTGGCTGCATTATTGGACTCAAATTTGAAAATGAAAATGCATTTCCAGAAATGCTTTTTCATTTTAAGAATGTGGCTGCATTATTGGACTCAAATTTGAAAATGAAAATGCATTTCCAGAAATGCAAAATGAACGAAAAAGCATTCTGAGCGGCGCAGCAGCTTCTTCAGCTCCCTGCTGACCGAGCTACCCATCTTGTTCGGTAGGGGGCGGTGTGCACATCTGCATTGCATTACATTGCAAATGTGCCGGGAAATTGATTGAATTGCCGGGTCTTTAGAGGACCCATCACATACTGAGCAACTTGATGTCAAACAATGACTAAAACAGTGGCAGAGCTACTATTAATGTGAATCCCCGCAAAGCAGCTGGGCCGGACTCTGTCTCTCCAGCCACCCTCAAGCACTGCACTGACCAGCTGTCTCCGGTGTTTACCTACATCTTTAACACCTCCCTTGAGACATGCCATGTGCCAGCCTGTCTCAAGTCCTCCACCATCATCCCTGTGCCCAAAAAGCCAAGGCCAACAGGACATAATGACTACAGACCCGTCGCCCTGACCTCTGTGGTAATGAAGTCTTTCGAGCGCCTGGTGCTGGCACACCTTAAATCCATCAGTGACCTTCTACTGGACCCCCTGCAGTTTGCCTACAGAGCCAACAGGTCTGTGGACGATGCAGGTAACATGGCCCTCCACTTCACCCTACAGCACCTGGACTCCCCAGCATCCTATGCCAGGATCCTGTTTGTGGACTTCAGCTCTGCCTTCAATACCATCATCCCCGCCCTGCTTCAGGACAAGCTCTCCCAGCTGAACGTGCCTGATTCCACCTGCAGGTGGATCACAGACTTCCTGTCTGACAGGAAGCAGTGCGTTAAGCTGGGAACACAAGTCTCTGACTCCCGGTCCATCAGCACCGGATCACCTCAGGGCTGCGTCCTTTCTCCTCTGCTCTTCTCCCTGTACACCAACAGTTGCACCTCCAGTCATCCGTCCGTCAAACTCCTGAATTTTGCGGACGACACCACCCTTATTGGGCTCATCTCTGGTGGAGACGAGTCTGATTATAGGTGGGAAGCGGCCAACCTGGTGACCTGGTGCAGCCAGAACAACCTAGAACTCAATGCTCTTAAGACAGTGGAGATGGTTGTGGACTTCAGGAGGAACACAGCCCCACTCACCCCCATCACCCTGTGTGACTCCCCAGTCAACACTGTGGAGTCCTTCAGCTTCCTGGGCACTATCCTCTCCCAGGACCTCAAGTGGGAACTGAACATCAGCTCCCTCATCAAGAAAGCACAACAGAGGATGTACTTCCTTCGGCAGTTGAAGAAGTTCAACCTGCCAAAGACAATGATGGTGCACTTCTACTCAGCCATCATTGAGTCCATCCTCACCTCCTCCATCACCGTCTGGTACGCTGCTGCCACTGCCAAGGACAAGAGCAGACTGCAGCGTATCATCCGCACTGCTGAGAAGGTGATTGGCTGCAATCTGCCTACCCTCGAGGACCTGCACACCTCGAGGACCCTGAGGCGAGCGAGGAAGATTGTGGCCGACTTCTCCCACCCTGGACACTCCCTGTTTCAGTCACTCCCCTCCGGCAGAAGGCTGCGGTCCATCAGGACCAATACCTCACGCCACAAAAACAGTTTCTTCCCTTCCGCTGTTGGCCTCTTCAACAAGGCCAAGGGACCACACTGACTCTAATGACTTCCTGCTTAAAACACACTGCTTTTTGCACTGCATTACAAAATTGTATCTTGTACATTTGTATTTTTTGTAATATTTGTATTTTTATATTGTAATTTACGGCAACTTATATTTTATTTTATTGTATATTTAATTATATTCTAATCCCACTTAGTACTGATAGTTTATGTACCCTTAGTATAGATAGTCCACATATTTAAATTTTAGGTCCCTATATGTTTATTGTATGCACCTTCCTGCCAAAGCAAATTCCTTGTCTGTGCAAACTTTCATGGCGAATAAATCCCATTCTGATTCTGATAAATCTGTGACGGCAGAGTATGCAGCCAACCTCTCTATGACTTGTTCTACTCGGTCACGGGCATCAGACTCAGATATATTATTGGATTGTACCTGCTCAGTTAATTCTAACAGTGTTTGCACAATTTGAGGGAGCGCCATGATCTGTGATGCGTCCTCTAAAGCAGTGGTCTCCAACCTTTTTTGCGCCACGGACCGCTTTCATGTAAGACATATTTTCACGGACCGGCAGGGACGGACTGGGAGGAAAGATAGGCCCTGGATAGCAGCGCTGCTAATGCATGCTCATTCTGGGTTTGATGTGATCCTAGTTAGTGACTTCCACACCTGATGCGAGCGCGCGGAGCGCTTCCACACCTGATGCGAGCGCGCGGAGCGCGCGAGAAAAATAGTTTAGCTGATTTGAGCGAAAAATAGTTTTTGGAGTTTTATGTCAAATAAACATAGCTGTTTTTTCAATTGACAAAACCATGTCTAGTGAATGTGATGTATTTTTGTCTCTTAATTTTTCAGCCCCATCTTTACGTTTCTTAGCCTGGTTTTCCATCGTTATATTGTTACTAGCTAGCTTTCGATGTGTCAGTCCCACTGTTGTGTGTGACTATAAGCTACGACAGTGACACCTGAAGTGCGTTCCTTATATCCAGTTTAGGCCTATTCCATAATTTTGTTTGATTGCTGTCACGGCAGAAAATCCCGCTTGATGTTGGAAATGGAAGCAGGGTTTTCAGTGCTTTAGTGGCGATCTCAGGATAGCCTTCATCCAAAACACCGATAGAGTTGTTGTCTCAAACAGGCTTAATTGAGTGGTAACTATCACTTGTCATGTGTCAAGAGGAAGAGAGGCGCATGATACCGCTGAATAAAGCCCACAAACTTGCTAAAAAATGAGTAAACAAACGTCTTTGCAGAGCTTTTTTGCTCAGGGGAAAAGGCCCGCGGAGAAGGAGAGAATCCGGTCATTTTTCAGAATAAAACGTCTTTCAGACTCTGATAATCAATTAAAAGGAAATAATGTTATTAATTATTTTTTGTGCGGCCCGGTACGAAATGACCCACGGACCGGTATCGGTCCGCGGACCGGTGGGCACCGGTTGGGGAACGCTGCTCTAAAGACCCGGCAATTCAATCAATTTCCCGGCACATTTGCAATGTAATGCAATGCAGATGTGCACACCGCCTCCTACCGAACAAGATGGGTAGCTCGGTCAGCAGGGAGCTGAAGAAGAGCGGCTACTGACGTCACTCTGCTGCGCCGCTCAGAATGCTTTTTTGTTCATTTTGCATTTCTGGAAATGCATTTTCATTTTCAAATTTGAGTCCAATAATGCAGCCACATTCCTAAAATGAAAAAGCATTTCTGGAAAAGCATTTTCATTTTCAAATTTTACATTTCAAATTGAATTTTGGTATCTATTTGCTGGGGCATGTTTTGAAAATTAAATCTGAAATGTCTATTTATTTTTCATTTTAATTAAGTGAAAGATTGAGCACTCTTGAAGAAAATTAAAATGCAAATAGGATGATTGATTACTAATTTCATTTATGAGTCAAATAATGCAGCCACATTCTTAAAATGAAAAAACATTTCTGGAAATTCATTTTCATTTTGGTCACGATTTGCTTCCATAGAGGGTCACAGAAAACAGCCATCTTAAGAGGAAAGACCCAGTATCAAGGGCATCTGAAGTAAATGAACATTTGACTGTGAAGTTATTCTATAAATAAGTTATTCTATGAATAACATACAGTACTGTACATAGAACAGGCTAGAGAAACACAATGGGTAATGGGAATGGAGTCAGACTACTAGAATGGTGGGAGGGTGAACACATGCAGAAGGGCAGCTAGAAATTTCTTTCTCCTCATACCTGTGTACTCGAGGTGAAACCCCGTGGCTGACAAGCTGATGTCTGACTGGAAGGTTAGGTACAGGTTGTTGGATGTGCTGTTTAGCAACTGAGGGATGGTGGTGCCTGAAACATTCCACAGGACCGAGAAGTAAGTGCATGTCCCTGAATCCCAGATGTAACATTAAGCCTGTTTCACACTCTATGGTAGCTACACCTACACACAGTGCACGTGGTGCGTACTTGCAATATGTTGGGAAAATACGCAGAAGGGTGTAGTCATTGTGATTGCCAGTTTGCATTGGCTATGCAAAAAGAGTCTAAATCATGCTTATGCCTCTACATTCTATTCCATCAAGATGAAATGGGTTGTGAAGTTATAAGCATGGTGAGAAAGCTATGTTAAGCTATCAATTTCCATACTGTTTATACCATAGCTTGTCGGATCTCCACAGATTCGCACAGGGCTATGAGCCCAGGGTTGATTTTAGGATATATCAATAGATCCCAACTGAGCAAAGCCTGAGACCAAAGCCCTCTTCCTCTCCATGACTCCCTGTCTGCTCAGTTTCTGAGGTTTTGAGAGCTCGCTCTCAAAGGACATGCCAAATGTCATCTTTCCCTGTCATACAGTGAGGAAAATAAGTATTTGAACACCCTGCTATTTTGCAAGTTCTCCCACTTAGAAATCATGGAGGGGTCTGAAATTGTCATCGTAGGTGCATGTCCACTGTGAGAGACATCATCAAAAAAAAAATCCAGTTTAGGTCTGGAGACTGGCTAGGCCACGCCAGAACCTTGATATGCTTCTTACGGAGCCACTCCTTGGTTATCCTGGCTGTGTGCTTCGGGTCATTGTCATGTTGGAAGACCCAGCCTCGACCCATCTTTAATGCTCTAACTGAGGGAAGGAGGTTGTTCCCCAAAATCTCGCAATACATGGCCCCGGTCATCCTCTCCTTAACCCTTGTGTTATCTTCGGGTCGTTCTGACCCATCAGTCATTGTGACCCACCGTCGTATTGCGACAACTTTACCGCATACAAAAACAAAGTGAAGCATTTTCTTTTAACCGTTGGGCTGTCTCAGACCCCCCACATTGCGAAGGTTAAAAGAAAATTATTTTTATTTGTTTTTGTATTGGGTAAAATTGGGTAAACACAACGATGGTTCGTTATGAACCTTTGGGTCATGTGACCCGAAGGCAGCACGAGGGTTAACCCTTGTGTTATCTTCGGGTCATTCTGACCCATCAGCCGTGTGACCCACCGTCGTATTGCGACAAATTTACCTCATACAAAAACAAAGTGAAGCATTTTCTTTTAACCGTTGGGCTGTCTCAGACCCCCCACATTGCAAAGGTTAAAAGAAAATTATTTTTATTAGTTTTTGTATTGGGTAAAACTGGGTAAACACAATGATGGTTCGTTATGAACCTTTGGGTCATGTGACCCGAAGGCAGCACAAGGGTTAATACAGTGCAGTTGCCCTGTCCCATGTGCAGAAAAACACCCCCAAAGCATGATGCTACCACCCCCATGCTTCACAGTAGGGATGGTGTTCTTGGGATGGTACTCATCATTCTTCTTCCTCCAAACACGTTTAGTGGAATTATGACCCCAAAGTTCTATTTTGGTCTCATCTGACCACATGACTTTCTCCCATGACTCCTCTGGATCATCCAAATGGTCATTGGCAAACTTAAGACGTGCCTGGACATGTGCTGGTTTAAGCAGGGGAACTTTCTGTGCCATGCATGATTTCAAACCATGACGTCTCAGTGTATTACCAACAGTAACCTTGGAAACTGTGGTCCCAGCTCTTTTCAGGTCATTGACCAGCTCCTCCCGTGTAGTTCTGGGCTGATTTCTCACCTTCCTTAGGATCATTGAAACCCCACGAGGTGAGATCTTGCATGGAGCCCCAGTCCGAGGGAGATTGACAGTCATGTTTAGCTTCTTCCATTTTCTAATGATTGCTCCAACAGTGGACCTTTTATCACCAAGCTGCTTGGCAATTTCCCCGTAGCCCTTTCCAGCCTTGTGGAGGTGTACAATTTTGTCTCTAGTGTCTTTGGACAGCTCTTTGGTCTTGGCCATGTTAGTAGTTGGATTCTTACTGATTGTATGGGGTGGACAGGTGGCTTTATGCAGCTAAAGACCTCAAACAGGTGCATCTAATTTAGGATAATAAATGTAGTGGAGGTGGACATTTTAAAGGCAGACTAACAGGTCTTTGAGGGTCAGAATTCTAGCTGATAGACAGGTGTTCAAATACTTATTTGCAGCTGTATCATACAAATAAATAGTTAAAAAATCATACATTGTGATTTCTGGATTTTTTTTTTAGATTATGTCTCTCACAGTGGACATGCACCTACGATGACAATTTCAGACCCCTCCATGATTTCTAAGTGGAAGAACTTGCAAAATAGCAGGGTGTTCAAATACTTATTTTCCTCACTGTATCTATTAACAGCTCTGTTGAGCTTTCAAGACATCGCTTCAGTAGGGGTCGATTGAGATGCAGAATGGGATGAAGAGTTGTAGATGTCTACCTGAATAGCTCCCAAGCCTGGGGGCATTACTGTCAACCCCGTCAAAAAAGTCCAACGAATCCCAATTGTGCTCTGTGGCGAAGGTTATGACCTGGATCTAAGGACATGGTAAAACAGATGAGCAAGAAAAGAGAATATTGCATGAAAACATTGAAACACCTTTCATTAATTATTAGACAACCTTTCGATTAAAGATGTATCCCTCCTGCCAAAGTGTTTCATCAAATGTAAAATGTTCGGAGGTTTCCAAGTGTTTTTTTCTCACTTGAATGCCGGTTCCCTCCGGCACAGAAATCTTCCAGGCGCAGTTCAGATGGTTGGCGTAGGGTTCTGGGTATCCTGGAGATAGTATGGTCCCCCTGCGAGCAGTCAGCACCCCTCCACAGGGGACTGCTCAACAGACACGAGTTCACACAAGGACGTGTGGGGAAAACCCACACACACACGTGGTGTGGCACATACGAGAAAAAGCAGAGGAAAGAGAGGATACCATTTAGACTTTAGCTAAACCTATGTATCAGATATATCAATAATTGAAATAATTAAATGCTAAAAATTAAGGTGAATGGGTTTTTAATAAATGCGTCTACAGTACTACAGTAATGTTTTATGTAAATGTACTAGTCCGTATAGCTATATGCATAAAAATATATTACCGTTTTTTGTGAGTGTGTGCACTAATAGACTATTTGAAAAGCAGACAAGTATGTTCGTGATTTGTTGAGATGAATTGTTACCGTCACCACCAGTTATGTAAGTCATCACTACTACTTGAGGTTTCCAGAAGTATTTTTTTGACAGAGAAGGAGGAGGGTTGAAAATGGCATTCAAAATCTTTTGTCCATTTTTCTCCCTTATAAGAATTGTGTTTTGTAAATGTCCCTCGAAAAAAAAAGTAGAAAAGGTACATTTCCTGAAGAAAATGTGTGTTTACTGAAAACAGTTGAAACTATTTAGTTTTGATAGCTTGAATAGAGATGAAGGTTTAAAATAGGTATGTGCCATAAACAGTGTGAAAGTATATTGTGAAAGTATGTAGGTGCGAAAAAGTGTTGAAAGTATTTAATGACATCACAATAGAAAAATATTTATTTATGCATTGCAATATTTTCTCACTGTTGAAAAAGGAGAAAAAAGAGTGATGACAAGAGTATCTTATTTAATTTAATCAATTTTAAAGCGTTACAAGTATTAAAGATTGAAAGATGGAGAAACAGAAAAAAAGTTGGAACAGTGTTTCTAGCTCTCTAGATAGAAAATTAGCAAAAATTAGGGATGCTCCGATCTGATCGGCGCCGATCCATATCGGCCGATATTCCCATTATCGGTTTTGATCGGCGTTCTCAAAACGGCCGATCAAACATGGCCGATCAGATGACATAAAATCTGCGAGAACTACTATCAGAGACGTTTCAATAAAACGTTAGATATGCATTTCAGGCCGCCAATGGTAAGAAATTATTCTTTAACCTTTAGATGCGTGAGTTCTAAATATTTTCGACGCTTCCACCAGAGTTTGTTTTCCAAAACGGAAGCTAGCTAGCTTTAGTTATCTTCCGTTACCTAGCAACCTAGCATTATACTCGTAGCAATGCTACTACCTGCTAGTGTGACTTGTTAGCCTCTAATTGTACATTTTGAAGCCATACTATAGCGTTTGTCATAGTTTTTGCCTATCGGAAAATAGTCGGTTGGAATTTTCAGAATCGCACATGTGCGACGTTACTCTGTGAGACCCGCATTCGAACGAAAACAGTCACGGACAGCCACTGCTTTTTGGAAGGCCAATAAAGACCTCTTTCCTGCTCTCGCACAAGTAGCACAAGTCTTCCTCTCCGCACCTTGTACAAGTGTAGATAGCGAGCGACTTTTCAGCACAGCAGGACATATTTTAGATGAGAAGAGGAACAGGTTGACTCCTAAAAATGCTGATATGCTTATATTTATCAAGGCAAATCTTCCAGTGATGCTGCTTAATCAGAAGTAAGGTTTGAATACTCTAGTATGCCCCCTCTCCGAGTGAGTGAGTGCGTGCGTGAAGTGAGTGAAGTGAGAGAGTGAGTAAAGGATGTGAGAGTGAGTGAGTGAGACACTATACAGATAGATATACATGTTTTGTTTTTTTTTGTTTAATTGCTGACTTCCTGTGCACCTTTTATCTTTATTCTGTCTGTTATCTCCTCCTAAATGCAGACAAATTGACATGAAACTGAATGACTTGAAACATATTGGATATTTGTCTATAGCCTGTTTATGTTGCAGTTAAGTTTGTATTATTTTTCCACAGGAAAGCTACTGTATAAGCTCCAAGTTCTCTTGAGATCCTCTAGAGTGGAATGTTGCACATGTGATTCTATTGTTGTGATTTTTATTTAAAGATTTATATCATTATTTTAATATTTATTATTATTTACATATTTTATAGTAAGCGAGAGAGCTTCTACACTGGAATGTTGCACGTTCCCTGCAATAGAACGGATGGTTGTCAATTCCTGATACTCTCTTGTCTCGTAATTTAAATACTTAAAATACAATACCAATGTTGTTAAGAATAATTAATTTCATAAATAATGCTACACAATAAATATAATGCTTCAATTGACACCGTTATCGGTGATCGGTATTATCGGATCGGCAGATACTGATTTCAGTGATCGGCACCAAAAAACCTGAACGGAGCGTCTCTAGAAAAAATAGTGATGAAGAGTATATTGCATAACAGTTATCAATACCATAGCAGATACAAGTATGTCAGCAATAACTTTGGAAAGGTGTTTTTTTGGTTAAACAGAGTGAAAAGTGATTAGGTGAGAAGAAATTCTGTCACAACAGCAAAATATTTTTCAGCCTCAAAATTTGACGCAAACATTCTGAATCATTGGAACCCTATTCATTTCTTTGCTTTCAGCAAACACACTAATAATAATAATAAGTATGCAGAATAACAGTAGTGTCTTTGCTTTCAGCAAACACACAAAAAAATCTTCCCAGAGGAGAGCTTGGTTAAATGTGTCCTTTCAAATGAAGGGTCCTACTCTTTTGTTGTTGGAGTGTCTGCCACATATCTAATGACCATGGAAGCTGCCAATAAATCAAGCCCTTGTAAGTGTTAAACAGATCAAGGACATATCAAGGACACCTTGTCCTTGTCTGGTATCTGTAAACAACAATAATTTAGCCAAGAGGCTGTCCTGATGTTTAAAACATCCACAGAGCTTTCAACGCTTCATAATACACAATCTACAGATGTCTAGCACACAGTGAGAGTGCTATTTACAATGCAGAGGCTCAGATATATCAAATTATTCAAGCAATCCAGTTCACTGCAATTTTAAACTCATCAATATTTCACAGGTGATTTCCACACTCCCACATGTGTTCAGAGGATCACACACAGGGAAACTTCATCTTGGCTCCACCTCAGGCTCTTCAGCCAGGTATAATGCAAATCACAGTTTTCGCTACACTTCCTTCTATAGCTCCATTAATCCCTTCATCTGGGCCCCGATGAAGAGGCCTCTGGGCCCAGTGTCCTAAAAAGTATCATCTGGATTCTGAAATCCCATGTTTTGCTCTCCAGGATCAAGTAATAAATCTTACTTTTGTGCTGGTTTTTCAAAGCAGAAAAAGGCTAAATGTCCAATAGTCCAATAATAACATTTAAGAACTTTCAAAGTTCGTCTTCGGTTGTGGAGGGACAAGCTTTTTGAAGCTCTCCTTTTAAGAGAATGCTTGGCTGGACCTGATGTTAGTTCCCTCCAGGATCACAATGACTCGTATTGAGAGACTTGTTGCTCTTGTTGGTTAGTTGTAACGGTTTCAAATTCTTGTACTCGCTGTGAAATATTTTTACTGTTGATTGTTTTTTCTACAGGTACACTCTTGCACTCTTGTGGGGAGTTTCATGTTGTTCAATTGTAACTTGTTTAACTGCATGCTCTTATGGTTCTTCCCTTTGGCACTTATTTGGTTTTCCACAATGTATGCTTCATGTTTTGGCTGCTCGCAATGTTTGGGGCTATCTTGTTGTTATGATCAGTGACCTATGCTCTTTTGTAAAGCTCTCTCTTGGAAGTCGCTTTGGATAAAAGCGTCTGCTAAATGCATAAATGTAAATGTAAGAGGCCGATCTCAAGTCTGGCTTTGGTTTGCGGAAGTTTGGAAAGAGTGATTTGTTCCTCTGCCAGACAAATCTGTACTTCTGCTCTTTCATATAAATAAATGTATATGTACTACATGATACAAATATGGTTTTATTTTACCAATTTCAAGTTTTATAAACATTTGTTTCTGAAATCCACCATGAATCCAACCCTTCTGTTGGGATCAGATTGATCTAGATTTTTTTTTTATCAAAGGTATCCCAGTCCTACTAAAACGTTTTGAACAACACATATTAAAGGTTTGATCCAGATCTAAACCAAGACTGGATTATGTGATCTAATCCAATTTCAGGATCCCTTTTTTATTTTGAACAACCCATTTTTAAAATTTGATCCAATCCAACAGCCAAAATTCGATCAGATCACTTCTGAACAACTGGCCACTGTCTTTACAACAACCATTGCTTTTTTCTTCATCACTTGGCACATGTAACAGGTTTGAAAAGTACATCACTAAATATCGAGGCAATGATTGAGTGAAGTGTACGGAAACCACCAACGATCACTTTGCATGGAAAGTTACAGGGTCAAAATAGCCATTATCACACTTTGGGTTGCTATGCCTACAGGACATGGTGAAGTGTGTGGAATGTATAGTGGGCTATAGTGCCCTACATGGTAATTTGAGTGAAGGAAGCCAATGCTGATCTGCATCAGGCCCTCTCCCTGTTTACCTTCACGACAAGCACATTTTCAATGAAATTACTGTAACTTATACCATGGTCTGGGTGAATACTCGATTCTGATTGGCTGCAGGGGTGTCCATTATCGGGTGATAACGGACACCTACTGCGTCATTGCAGCAAAACTGTCTTTTCACCGCTCTAAATTATTCCGCTGGCTACATAGTATATGAGCCTGTAAAAGTGTCTGAAATAAGTAACCATAACAACGGGGACGGAGTCAAAGCCTAAATTTACAATTTTGAAAGACTTTAACAAGCTAACTTGTATTTACAACAATGAGTGACTTGAATATTTATTTTAACCTATTTGAAAAATGTTACTTTTCTGAATGTAGTGTGTCAGTGTCACCTTAACCGCTCATCTCACATCCCATTCACTATTCACCTCGCTAGTCAATCTAGTTACTGCAGACAGGCTGCAGCCAACACGACAGTAGCAGCAACTCTACACATGGCCGGTTATTTTATTCTTAAAAATCTTGATTTTATTTGGGTACAATGACATGGCTCGATAGCTGGCTAGTCTTGTTGTTAAACATACTGTAAAATTATAATTACTGTTTGGAGAATATGTCAACTTTGATGCGGTCATCTCACATCCATTTTCGATTCAACTCGCTCCACAGGTTGCGGCCGTACTGTAGCCTAGTACTAGTATATGGCCGATACCTTGTTCGTGAAAATCGAATATTGATTTTGGGAGAGTGACATGGCTGGTTAGCTAGCAAATCTTCTTGTCAAACATACTGTAAAATTATATTTACTGTTTGTCAACCGTACACAATTTTATTGCCTTTTAATCTTGCTAGCAATAACATTAGCTTTCGGGCTAATAGCTCATCCAAAGGAAAGCCGGTGTTGGTTCTATGAGTTGAGCGGACTAGAAATATCAGAGTTGGCTAACATTAAAAAACGTTAGATTTTCTTTTGCAAAACGCATGAAAACATTAATTTATGTTTGGAAAAAAAATTGTTGGCAAGTGACCATGGTATAAGCGGGATAATGCCGGACGGGGAGGACGGTTGCCTCCGCTGCGCGTCGGACGGTTCACGCGTCCGCATCGTCCATTATCAGGTGATATTGGACACCTCGTCGGGCATTATCCCTTACTTAATGACTTAAACACCCAAGACCTGGAAGTGAATGTTATTGGTCAGGCATGATTAGAGACCATGACTGTCAAACAGGTGGATTTGTTGACTTGAATTAAGGTGTAGGGAGAAGGCTTACATTTATTTTCTACAGCAACAGAGCTTTTTTTTTTTTGCAAACCCAGAACTATAAAGCCTTATAAGGGTAATGAGGTTCATCAAGTGGTTTTTCCAAGACTTTTACCAAAGAGACCAAACAAACCCTCTGGGAACTTTTCATTGCTACAGCAAATAGTGCTGAAAACTACACACTTCACCAGGTTTGATTCTGTCTGGGCTTTTTGCTCAGTTGAGGATATTCAAATGTATTGTGTTCATTCAAGTGAGCATAATCAAATCAAGACATAGTAGAATGTTTTACTAGTGTTGCTAAACAATAAAGTACAATTTGAAAGCGTTTAGGAATTGTTTAGTCAACTGAATTGACTGTTGTGGTCAATTCAGTTGGTGTGAATTGAACAGCGAGAAAGAGAGGAGACAGAGAGAGAGAGACAGAGAGAGAAAGAGAGTGAGTGAAAGAAAAAACATTTTAAGCAGGTTCAGCATCAGAGGCATCTGCCATTAAAAAGGTTGGAATAATTTAGCATTTTGTTTTAGAGTTGAGAGTTTAAAGTTGCCATAAAACTATATCCATTATTCTAGATGACTGAACAGCCTGTGGAGGGATGATCAGCAGGCTTCTATCCAGCAGATAAAACCATTGTGCTTCAAACACCACTTACAGAATTCCCTATGCCATAAGTGAGTGGCTGTGGACCTCGAAACCACTTGTTCACACGAGAACCCTTTATTATACAACACTGGCTAAAGTTGTTTGCCCTTCCATCTTAGTCACACAGAACACAGTCTATCGAATTGTGTGTCCCCCTAGGTATACAGTACATGTATGCCTGTGAGTGTCCCTGTCTGTGCTTGGATTTGTGTGCGCAAGTATATCTACTTGTGAAGATGTTCGCTTACCAACACAGGTGGGTACAGTGCCGTTCCACTGTGCGAGCATGTTGGGAACTGCCTCACAGCGGATGGCACTGTCGCCATGCAGAGTGTAACCTGGGTTGCACTCAAACAGCACCAGCGTGCCTATACTGAAGTCATTCCCCACACGCTTTCCAAAACGGGGCTCGGGGACAGAGCTGCACTGGGATGCACTGGTCCTGGGGACAGCTGGGGGTATGGAAGAAGCATGACCAGATGGATGTGAGGTTACTACACCCAGGACACACACTCAGCACCAGTCTCCCACACATTATGTGACACATACTGTACAAGGCTGTCCCTCAGCCTACAGAATGTATTTCAGGCCTGACCACTGATCTATACATGGGTCATCAACACAATATTGGCTACAATAAGAACAAATAATGAAAAATATGAAATAATATCTATGAGAAGATAATAAGGCAATAGCTGTTCTACTGACTGTTGTTAATATAAGCACAGGAAATTCTTGAGAATACGGAATACATACACACAGATTGAAGATACAAAAATAGTGTGATGATCAGTCATTCTTTTGTCCGTTGCAAAACAAAATTGTTCCTGGCCCCGAGCTGGACCGGTCAGCCCACACAGTCAATAGAACTGAGCTGAGAGCACTTTTCAAAAAGGGATTGACAAATGTGCTTCTAAGATTGTAGGAGCTCTCCCCAAACCAGCTAATGCACTCTGTGCAAGGATATTCTGCACACAAAAAGGGTGCCTTTTAAACAAAGATATTTGAAAGCATGCGTTAGAATGGAACTTACCTTGGTAGACAAAGTGAAATCCCTTGGCAGTCTCTGTACCCACAGTGGTGAATTTGATGGTGATTTTGTTGCCAGAACTCAAAGGCAATGTTTCTCCTGACAGGAGAAAATGTAATTTAGCCCTGTGCATGTGCTCTTTTATAATCACAGTGTCACATTTGTAGCACTTCATCGTAATTGTAACACTTTAAATAAATGGTGTACTAGAATAGGTTTACAGGCGTTTTTGTTTATTATTCTTTATCATGTCAGTAAAATAAAATTGCAGCCTTCCACCTGAGTGAAATCCAGAGATGGAGGAGAGCAGGGGTGGTTCTAGGGACTGCCTATCGTATATCTCCACAACATCAGTGGGTAACGTCTGGAAAACCACAAACTGGCCAAAAAGCACTGCAGAAGGATATAGTGAAAAGCATTACTGGTCAGTACAAAATATGCTGTAATTACTGTGTAGGCTTTGTCAATTTTCAACAAGTGTGGCCAGAGGAAGCCAGAAAGGAGTTCAGCACTGTGCCCAAACTCAGCAGGTAAACCCTCATGCACACCTGAGAGCGATTCCTGGGGAGTTCAAAAGGGCTGGGACGGCAGCCACATGGGAGACGAAGTATGAGAGAGACACTAACTTCTGCAAGTGTTTGCCCCCACAGGCAGCGAGGCGGAGGACTGGACCTGGACTGAAGCACCTAGCCGGTACTTCCCCAACTGGTGAGAACCAGGTCGCAAACCCCGCCAGCAGACGCGAAAGCGGCTCTCAACGAAGAGCTCTTTTTGTTTTGTTTGTGCCTTAGTTCTTTGAATAAACGCCCTTAGGGATCACCCTTCCTCAACGTCTGCATGGTCTCCTCTGCTTTGTCACACAAGGATAGATAATAAATCCATCAGATCTACATAAAATAAATCATCCATCTATTTCCAATAATAATGGCAGTCAATATTTAATAGTTTATTCAACCTTTATGTTATATTCTTCGCCATAATAATGTATTTAAGAAATATGACTATTTTGGGAGTCAGAAGAAATACCAGGTCTAATCTCACCTTCTGGTGCACAGGCATCATCTGATAGCTAAACACTCTTTGACCTAGGTGATGAAGATGGTTGAAAACCAGAGGCGGGAGTTCAGTCTGAGAAGGCCAGACAGGTACCATCCTCCCCCTCTGACAGAAAAGTTAATATGTATAACTTCCGAAACACATGAGGCCAGTGATCCCACTTCCCACTCTCCCCGCATTTTATACTGTTGTCAACACATGCGAATAAAATGGGTATTGGAGTGACTGATAATAAATTGCTGGAACAGAAAGCTTTGGCACATAAACTGTATATGTTCTGTATATGTTTAGTGTTTTGCACCTCCCTGCCACAGTAAATTCCGTGTTTGTATAACATACATGGCGAATAAACCGAATTCTGATTCTGAAACAACCACTCATGTGTGCTATTAATAAGACGAGATGGAGGTAAGAAAGAGAGAGAGAAGTGAGAGGGACACTGCTAATGAAGCTGCCACCAGTTTAGCCCAGAGCCACAGAATTAGCTAAATGCCTGCAGGTGAGAGACTAGGACATCTAAAATATGTTACAGGCAGTCATAACAACATAATAAATGCTGGAGGTAAGAAAAATTGCAACATATGTTTGACCTTATGGCTATGAATAATTCAGATAAACCTGTCATCTTTGCGACAATATGGAGTTTTCTGGCCCTCCCCAGTAGTGAATAACAGGAGCTAGCCTGCGTGTGTGTTCCAGATATAAAACTTTTGAGAGGGTACACAATACAATTTCTTCATTTTTTAATAAAGGTGACTCACTCGCTCTTCGTTGTGTGTAGAGGGAAACATATTGAATATCAGCAGCAGAGAAGAATGACATCCAGGAGGCGTTAACTAAGCCTACACACGGTACAGTATGGCTGGGGCTGAGGCCTGTCTCCTCAAGGGAAAACTCAGCGTAACAATATTAACATAAATAACAGAACCGGGCTTTGCAGAGATAAGCTTGCACCTCCCACTTCAGCTCATTCCTCTCTCTAATCTAAAGCCATTCATGCATTAACCCATTCTGCCTCTGCACCGTGATCACATCCAGCTATTAAGTCAATAAATCATTGTAAACTTGCTACCTAATTTATGTGACGGGATGATGAATCTTTTGTACTGTGTGGCTGTGCTAATGTATGCGGACATTATCGGAGTGATATTACTGGGTTGTATTACTATATTAGTGTAATCTGTATTCGTCTGGAATTTTAGTCCAGAGATAATTACTGGTGATGGTAATAGCAAGAGATCATAATTGCATTTTTTTTTTTAACAGTTTTTTTGCGTTTTCATTTGGTAAATGATGTGACTTGTGTCTTGTTTTTGTGGTCTGTGGTCAAGATACTCATCTTTTAATGCACCCTGGGTCATTTTAATTAATCACGTTTCAAAGCAATCAAATCTGTCTCACACCGCAGTTCCAGTGAAATCACTTACGGAAAGCTCAGGAATCATAAAACAACCAAAGTCACATAACATTTTTTCATGAACCATCATCACAGTAAAATTGCATCTGTCTTTTGGCCTGCACTTTGGCATGACCTACTGTCTATTAGCAGTAGTGTATTTAGGCATAGGCAACATGGGAAGCCACCCAGGGCGGCATCTTCCCATCACTTTTCTATTCCTCATTTGCACGTCACGTCAATAATGTCACCGTGTGTGACAGTGGGTCAATGCACCGGGTCGGAGTGGGCGCACTGATTCTTTGGGAGCTAGGCAGGCTGACTGCAGGTTGGCCTCAGGTCTCCCTACTGGAAGCCCGAGGTAGGGGGAACCGTCAAATAGCGCACCTCTAACCTTGTACAGTAATGCAATTGGTAAAATTATGGGGGTGGTTCGCTCAGGGAGCCAGCCACACAAGCTAAAACCGCCACTGTCTAGGCACTATATAGTGAGAAGTTCTGTGATGGAGAGAACAAATGATAAAGCTAGGACAAACGTCTGATATGTTTGTGATGGAGTTTAAGTATGAGAAGAATTGTGACAGACATCGTTTACACTTTTTACACGTTTACAGACATCCCAACCTGCAGAGACTCATTTCCAGGAGGGGGCTTCACCCCCCGGGCGCAATCCGAATGCATGATATACCCCCTCAACCATCACGTACACTGCCCCCCCCGGGACGCAATCAGGACGCGCGATATGCACCTGTTTCGACCATTAATGACCATTGCACAGTCTCGCGCTTGCTCTAAATTCAAAATCCCCAAATTCCGGGAGATTGTATAGCATTTGCGGGCGTCCGGGAGCCGCTATGCGGGATGTCGGGAAATGCGGGAGACTCCCGGAACTTCCGGGAGACTTGGGATGTCTGCGTTTACACTGATTCTTCAGCTACTGTCTTTTAGGGATGCAGAGAAATTTCTGGCGACTAAAAGTTTGGCCAAAAATAGCATTTTCGATTTTTGGCCGAAATAAAAAAAGTCTGAAATATATGAGCCAAAAATATATTCTTCCCCTAAGTGCTCAGATTTCACTCGTTCAATCTAGCCATTATCATGGATCTAAGTAAAGTTAGTTTCAGGTTGGATATTCGACAGATATTCCCCATTAGTTTTACTGATGTCTGTAACTAACCATTTGGGACCATCAATAAAGCAACAAGTTATTTTATTAAAATGTCTGTCTTTATCAATTACTCCTAAAACTCTCAAAACGGGTTATAGCTAACCCGGAGTCAGGTGGCTGAGCGGTGAGGGAATCGGGCTAGTAATCCGAAGGTTGCCAGTTCGATTCCCAGTCATGCCAACTGACGTTGTGTCCTTGGGCAAGGCACTTCACCCTACTTGCCTCGGGGGAATGTCCCTGTACTTACTGTAAGTCGCTCTGGATAAGAGCGTCTGCTAAATGACTAAATGTAATCTAAATGTAATGTAACCCAATACCAATGACACATGTTGCACACATGTTGGTTTGTACATTTTCACACACTTTTATCTAAATTGTTCTAACATTTTTATTTACATACAGTAGCTCCTTGGTCATGTGACCTACTAACCTAAAACAATTTTCAGACTATCGGTGAATTGTCCTTGCACACCCATTAGATTTTCCATTTTCATCTCAGGTGATTTACATAAATATTTCAAACAAGGGCGATCATGTCAGTGGTGTGGAAATACTTTTGTGTGGAAAAACTACACAAGTTTCTGATAAAGACAATTGCAATCTGCAGTGTTGGTTCAGCAGAAATTTCAAGAGGGGGTACGGTGCGTATTATAATGTCAAATTTGTATACAGTTATACAAAAAACTATTTTAAAAGTATTTTTTGGTTCAGTTTTTTGGCCACGTACATCCAGATTTTAAAAATTTCGGCCAGAATTTTCATTTCAATGCATCACTACTGTCTATATGTTTTTGTTTTCAAACAGTGTTTCCCCTTTGATGGTCACAGTTAATACTGAAACAAAACAAATCTGCAAGTCATGCTGCTTTGCTGACATCAGAGCATCTTGTGAGCCTCTGATCTCTGATCAATTAGACTGCTGAAACAGTTACATAGAGCAACAGCAATAAAACCACATCAGCATCACCACACAGCACACTTAGCCTCACAAGGGGTTTAACAGGAAACTTCATGGTGCACAAACAGCTAAAGCTGCTGGTTTACTACTTGCATGCATATGGAAAATTCTAAAGTAAATTCATGCAGTGTCCTTTTAGTAACCTGTCTAGGGCTCAGCTAAACCCTACATTCAGAAAGCACTACAGCACTATCCACTGGTAGAACAGGCAAACCTGGTCCTCGTGCCTCCTATTAGAATTACATCTACCCAGAGACTGCAGAGGGAGCTATCAGACTGACTGGGATTGTGCGTGGGAAGAGCCAGCCATGCACCAGATAGCCTCAGGCATAATCTCACTCTCCAATGAGCATCACCCATAGTCAACAATGTGCCCCAGGGCTAAGGATTTCATAATCATTCCCCACAGTCCTTTTTAAATTGTTACTGGCCCTGATTTATCACTGCAGTCTGTTGGTGCTCAGTATGTTGACACTCACCATCATGTGTTCACTGTTTCACATGATGTTAAGTAGACGCATACCTATAAAGTCTGCAACTGCATCCCAGGACTAAATGCTGTGGCTGTAAAACATCTACATTTGAATGGCTTGGCTCATTATGATCTGAGAGCAAACACATCGCAAAGCGATGGAGAAAAGGACCGTCCAAGGACAGAGTCCTCGTTTGTCGTACAGAAGAAGTACAAAGAAGCCTTCCTGGACTTAGTCATACACAGTTTTTACATTGTGTACACATATTGTGTACAGTACCATAGTATAAAAAGTGAGTTCAGTCTTAAGTCATGTTGGTACACGTTTTGGAAAAGAATACTTTTAGTCATGTTAGTTGACACATGCATGCAGCGAATGGTGATACCAACATACACACACGCTTGAGTGTCCACACAATAAAACTCATTCTCTGCATTATCCCACCCTGTTGTCCTTCCTCTGAGGGCAGCCAAGAACAGTGATTAAACATATTAACTGGCAGCCAAGGCCAAGTACACACCTCATGCCTTGCCAGGGACATGGGCAGAAGAGCGATCTGTTTCATTTTTCATTTTTTTATTGGGGTTCTATGCAAGGGGGAATCAATGTAAGCAAACTTCAAGCAGTAAGGTCCAAGGTATCCAATCTTAGTAAAGATATGCCCCAAACGGGAATCAAACCCACAACGTTCTTGCTGCCACTTTGTGACTTCTTCATCTTTAGTTTACAATCTCTCTAATAATGCCAGGAATCTCTCTCTCTTTCTGTGTGTGTTTGTGTGTCTGTACAAATTAAAATGGGTTTACTTTCCCACAATCAACTCAAGAACCGGGCACTCTTTATAACCCAGCAGAGTGCAGTGCAGTGATTGATGTTGTTTGGATAAGCATTTCGACATCAAATAATTACAAATAATTACTAAATAATTTGCCACAGCTTGGCTTGCTCTCTTCGCGTCACAGGCCCTTCACTCTGATTGGTCCTCTGGTCTGCAGCAACTTTCCTATGAATACCTCGACTCGAGAATTGGGCACTCTGCAAAGTTAATATTTTGCAGGTGTCCGTTTTATAATTCAATGGAGTGCAGTAAGCTACCGTGATTGAACTAATGCAATTAACAAAGGCATTTGCAATGAAATGGAACGAAACGCAGTAAGGAAAATGGGGAAATTCTATTTTGTTATTTAGAAGCAAATTCGCTTTTACAACCGATAATCATTTGCTTTCAAAGGCGCTGGCTCCTGAACAGAGCGACAATAGAAAGTGAATATACTTTCAGATATATAGATCAGTGAATTGTTACATAAATTAATGTGTTTACTGATGTCAAAACTGCCATCACATTGCAAATGTACAAGCACTGTATGGTGAATTAGGCCTACAACTTTGACCACTGGCTCAGCCATTGTGCATGTAATGACTTCTGTTATGAACTAAATGTTTGGATATTTGTGGTGGTAAGACAATTTTACAGATAACTAATACAGAACATTTTGATTAACATAACATAAGCAATTTATAACGTAGGAAACAGCATACAAATGAAGGCTACATAATCATTTGCATGAACGTAGGCTACCACAGCATTGCCAATTTGACTAGAATAGATGTGGTTGAGGTTGAACAAGTACTTGATCACTTGAGATGACATGGTTTAACGTTGTACGAATTTACGATACAAACACACTGTCAATTGTCGTGTTATATTTATGAGAATGCGATACAAAAACTGCAAAAAATACAAACGTTAAAATAAACATTGCTATGTAATCCATGTACCAGAGCATTGGCAATTTGTTTAAAATAATGATAAACTGCATTTATGACATTCTTAAGTGACTGAAATAGATGACGTGGAGGTTGAACAAATACTTGACAGATAATTTCAGTTGCGATTTGAGAAATATAGGTGTCAAAACCAATGAGAAGAACTGTCATCACCAGCTGCATCACAGAGCTGCTTCACAGGCACTGCACTATCTATCTATGATATGTGTGTATCACCGACATAATTGCGTGCATTGTGCCCCATCTATAATTCCAGGAATCTGTGTGTGTGTGCCACCAATTTTATCACAGGGACTATGCACGATCTATAGATCAAGTAATCTGTATTTGTGTGTTTCACTGACATCTTAAAAGGTCCCATGACATGAAAATTTCACTTTAGGAGGTTATTTCACATTAATATGAGTTCCCCTAGTCTGCCTTTGGTCCCGCAGTGGCTAGAAATGTTGATAGGTGTAAACCAAGCCCTGGGTATTCTTCTAAGCCGTTGAGAAAATGAAAGCTACAACGCTCGGTTTTGAAAATCTTCTCCTTATGTCGTCATAAGAGGGAAGGTTACCTCCCCTTTCTCTGCTTTGCCCGCACAGAGAATTTGGCTCACCAATGATAACATGAGCTACGACAGTGCGAGCGCAATATTGTTTTTTCCTCGAGAGACTTCATGGCTTGCAAACGACCGAAGCATGGCAGTTAGCCCCGCCTCTTTCTTCCTCATAGCATTTAAAGCTACAGACACAGAAACGGCACATCCTGAAGAAAGCTCATTGTGGGACTGCTTGTAGTGGCTGTAATTCAGCACCAAGGCTGAATTTCGGGAAAGAAACTTCAGATATAGTATAAGGGGACCACTAAGGCCTATATAAAAGCATCAAAAAACAGCATGTCATGGGATCTTTAATCACCGACTGCATCACAGGCATTCTGCACTGGTGACTTAAAATTCCCATCAAGTTTTTCCCTTCTTGTGATATTTTTAAGCATTTACTCGTATTGCTTTTCATTTATAAAGAACCCCCTTTGAAACAATCAGATTCTAGCAACGTTGTCACTGGCAGTATCTTCGTTGGAATTGCGATTGAAACAGTACCATCTGCAAACTGAAAATATGCCCCCAAAAACTTAAATAAGCTTGAAATGTATTTCTGTACAACTGGCTAATATAACAAGTTTACTAGAAGTGATCATTACGTGTCAGTAACAACGTCCCTGTCTGAAGACTAAGGGGTCGTGTGACCGGCTATCCAGGTGTAAGTAAGGAAAACCGCCTCTCGCTTGTCCACTCCAATCGTTCTGATATTGAATGGCATCAATTGCTCTACAGGACTTATGATCATCATTTGATACCCTTCTCTCTCCCCCCTATCTGGTTAATTGCTTGAATAATATATCAGTCCCACCAAAATACTAGCTCAACAGCGCAAATACAGGGAAAACAAAGCTAAGTATACGCTAACTGGTTGGTAGCTAGTACAATAGCTGGTACATCATGTGCTTTGTAGAACTGGATTATCTGCTACGGAAGAGCACATCTGCTCCTAGATTCAGACCTGAACTCTGGACCGGTAAGTAAGTTGTACAGCTGACCTAACTACTAGACTACCGCTGTGTGGGAATCGCAGGAGCTAACCAGTCGAAGGGCATACAAAAATACAGGGTGTTGATATCACAGCCTAGAAACATAGATAGCTACATGTTGTCACCCTGGCCTGCCTGTGGCGTTTCTGCAGCTGTCTTAACGAGCCACTAAACCGATGTTCTACTATAGGTAATCGTGCGCAGGTTTGTGACATTTGTGATTGCGGCTATCTACCATTAGCTTGATAGGGATGATAGGGAGTCAGGTGGCTGAGCGGTTAGGGAATTGGGCTAGTAATCAGAAGGTTGCTGGTTCGATTCCCGGCCGTGAAAAATGATGTTGTGTCCTTGGGCAAGGCACTTCACCCTACTTGCCTCGGGGGAATGTCCCTGTACTTACTGTAAGTCGCTCTGGATAAGAGTGTCTGCTAAAATTACTAAATGTAAAAATGTAAATGATACAATTACAACTAAAGACCTTTACCACAACGATTGTACTTCTTTCAAATCTGAATTTCTGAATTTCCCCCAGCTTGGTTGAATGAGCTGCAAATTGACCACACAACTTTAATGGGGCACAGGGCTTCAGGTTGTAGAACAGGACTGACCTCCGTCACACAGTAGAACAATGAAGGGACGGGAGGAAACTGGGAAGCTGTGCCGAGAAACCATGTTTGAATGCACACTTGAAACACTATACACCTGAAGATTTGAATTTACAAAACACGGAATATGATAAATACGGATATTTAATGCATCCGTCAGTGTTGACAAGTGACAGAGACCAGGGTCTGGTAATACTCACACTCTTAAAATCTTCCAAATTTAGATTGAAGTTCTGTTGGCTAAGCATAACCATTCCATTAAAACACACATAATCCCAACAATAAACAACACATACAATAACATGGGTATCATACAAGAGCCATATGAGTATTGTAACATTCAAACCCCTGGTGGTGTCGTGGTTGAGGTCTCCACCAGCATAAACCATAGTGCTAAGAGTAGGCAGAGTGGTAGAGGGGTGCAGGTCTCTAAGATTAAAATGAAACACTTTCATCAATGATGCAAATAGAACTGTGTGGCTGTACTGCCATCTATTCATTGGCAGTGGCATGTGTGTGCCAAAATCTGATGTAATGTACCAACATGGGAACTCTTGCTCTTAAGACAGTGGAGATGGTTGTGGACTTTAGAAAGAACACAGCCCCACTCACCCCCATCACCCTGTGCGACTCCCCAGTCAACACTGTGGAGTCCTTCCGCTTCCTGGGTACTATCCTCTCCCAGGACCTCAAGTGGGAACTGAACATCAGCTCCCTCATCAAGAAAGCACAACAGAGGATGTACTTCCTGCGGCAGCTGAAGAAATTCAACCTGCCAAGGTCAATGATGGTGCACTTCCACACAGCCATCATTGAGTCCATCCTCACCTCCTCCATCACCATCTGGTATGCTGCTGCCACTGCCAAGGACAAGAGCAGACTGCAGCGTATCATTCGTACTGCTGAGAAGGTGATCGTCTGCAATCTGCCTTCCATCGAGGACCTGCACACCTCGAGGACCCTGAGGCTTGCGAGGAAGATTGTGGCCTACTCCTCCCACCCTGGACACACTCTGTTTCAGCCACTCCCCTCCGGCAGAAGGCTGCGGTCCATCAGGTCCAATACTACACGCCACAAAAACAGTTTCTTCCCATCCGCTGTTGGCACTGACTTAATTCACAATCTGCACAATGACACCTTGCACTATATTACACTATTTGTATCTGTTGTACTATTTGTATTTTTATATTGTAAATTATTTGGCTACTTAATATTTTAGTTTTTATTAGTATTAGGTAGACTTGTACCTTTAGTATAGTTAGACCATATATTTAAGTTTTAGGATTCCTATATGTTTAATGTATGCACCTTCCTGCCAAAGTAAATTCCTTGTCTGTGCAAACTTTCATGGCGAATAAAACCCTTTCTGATTCTGATTCATGGACTTATGTTCAGTTATGTTCAAGGTCTTAAATATTATATCGTAGCTTCACTACAGTGTATCCATGTCTTACACTACATATCTCTGTGAGTGTCATTCTCAAGTCCCAGGCGTGTTACTTCCAGGCCCCCCGCATACCATTAAGCACCTTTTCTGCACTTTAGGCAGTGCCAACGTTCAATGAAATATTTATGGTAAAACCTGTGGAGGACTGGACTCCCAGACAGGTGGATAAAGGAGTACATCTGAGCTGCCAAGCAAGACTGTCAAACCAGGATTAATTAATCTATCCAAAGAGTGGGGTTTTAGTGGGGAGTGGGGAAAAAATCCCTCTCTGGGAGCTCAGGACTTCTGTGGTATATTTCCATTAAGGAGATGTCCTATCACTCCTAAGATGCACTACTGAATTATGCATATTATATTGCTGTATGAAGAGAGAACTTGCTTGCTCTGTTTACTCCTAAGCAAAGTTTTGTTGGACCTTTTTCTCCATTACCTACTGAGTATTTTTCATGTCAAAAAATGCACTGGCCTTGTATTGTTTCACGCTTCCAAACATCAGTCGTTCCATCTTGGGTTGTGTTACAACTGGAATGTAAGGCTTGGAAAAGAGGCAGGTAATTCCAAGCAGTATGAAGCTTTAATACAGTATGACTTCATTTAGAATCCAGCAGTGCATGCTGTTTGACAGTGAGAAGTGGTGTACACTATGAACCTGAGTTTGTACCATAGGGTTTGCATGTTAAATAAAAGAAAGAGAGAAGCATTTAACCTGACATTTCAAGGGAGGAAACCTTGTTGTATGAATTCATATTTGCTGTATGTATTCTCAGTGGGAGAGATACATTTTTTCTATAGAATAAAGCAAAATGTCTATTTGCCCATCTTGGTCAGTTAGTCAGTCAATTCTTGATCAATCCAGCTCAGCCTTCCTTTCTCCCCCTCGCTAGAAACCTACACCCAAATGCATAATGTTATACCATTAATGCACTATATACTTAAACAGCATAAGTGTTGCTGAGTGGCATGTATGTACAGTATATCCAGATTCTGCAATATGGTAAAAATCATTGAGTAGGGAAATGGAAATGCTTACCGTAGTCCCCGGGGACAAAGATATCGTAGCGACAGGTCTGACCCTGGGTATAATTATGTGGGTAGTTTGGAGACAGCACAGTCCCCTCTGATCCTGTAGAGCGACCCCCACATGGTGCTGCAAAAGCAGACAGAAAAATCACAACTGAATCCATGTTACAATACCTGGGGAAACACAACAGCACAACACATCAGCAAATCCATTCTACAGTACCTGGCATCAACAGCACAGGTAAGAAAAATAAACAGAAAATATTACCCACTTATCTGCTGACTGATGTTATTTTAGTGGGCCTATACTAAATTAGACATTTACGAGGTAACTAGTCAGCCATTTGCAAAAGAAACTGAAGAAAGTCTGGGAGAACAGAGGAAATTATGATCTGTTTTGATGAGGACAATAGCTCACTGAACAGTCCAATTAGGAAGAAAAACATAATTTCACTCAATAGAAATACAAGCCATCAAGATCACAGTTCTTAAGAGCAGGGTTCTTGCAGGTTTCAGTAAGTCAAATTTAAGACCTTTTTAAGACATTTTAAGACCATAAAGTTTGAAATTTAAGACCTACACGACGCATCACCCCAAAAAATATTCAAATCAAAGATATTCTGAAAAAAACATTTTATTTCAATGAATTCAGTCATTGAAAAAGCATAAATTTAATTTACAGATAAAACAATCACATTAGTAATTTGTAAAGTTAGTAAAAAATATTTTTTAGGCAAAGTTTGCAGCGAGCCTTGTACCTGGAGCTGGGTACCGCTTGTAACCAACAGCGGAAATCGCTGTGATCTAGCCATGTCTCGTTGAAAGTACACTTTCCCATTTTCCACACGTAGCCGAACTTTAACAAACTCTGTGGAAGCGCAGACGTATTTCGCGGGCAGGTATTGCATTTATAACAGGATTTGTAGTTCACCGTGTACATACCAACACCAATATCCCCCAGAAAGAACTACAACACACCGAACCAACGTTCTGAGGGCAGCGTTCTGCTGGTTTCGTTTGTAGAGCTCCGCTTTGTAGGCTGCGACTCAATACTTTTTTTGCTACTTTGTCATAACTTTCTGCGGCCAGCGCTTCTGGAAATAAACGAGGGTAAAACCTTTTTTAGACCTGACTAAATGAAATTTAAGACCTCGGATGAAAATCTGGCCGTTTTTAAGACGTTTTAAGGCCTTAAATTTAAAGTTCCGAATTTTAGACTTTTTAAGACTTTTTAAGACCCAGCGGGAACCCTGTAAGAGTCTACATACCCCTTCTCCAATAACAATCCATATGTATAGTGCTTTCCTTAATTTAATTTGTTTCCTGTATTAAACTTCCAGCTTTCCCCTATGCCAGAACTCACTCTGGGATCTAGCTAAGTCCATTAGCAGCCGCACACCCACACCTGCAGAATCTCAGCTCCTCTCTTCGGGCCTCTAATGATGCGGCTAATTTGCTACCAGGCCCCTAATGCAGTCGCCTCTTGTACCTCACGCTCCCAGCCAGCAGGTGGCTGGAGCTGTACTGTAAACAAACACAATCTCATTTTGTCAGAGTAAAGCTGTTAGCAGCTGCTTGGGCCCCGTGCAGGGACACAATGCACATGTCACCAGAAAAAGCAGGAACAGAACTGAGAGTCATACAGAGTGAGGAAGGATTAGGGAATTAATCCAGGTCTCATTGTTGCGAAGCAGAAAGCATGTAATGATTGAACATATGCGGCAAAGGCAAAACAGGGGTTACCCTGGTTGAGTTGAGCCAAATCACTCAATGACAGTCAGTTGCAATATGAGTCAACTGACATTCCCAGCAGCCCAAGCAACACGCACGGTTTGGTGCTTCAAAACATACTAAATGTGTCTTTCTGCTTTTTTTCCTGTGTGATGCTACTATTATGTTGCGAGACACAATGCTAAAATAATAAGGCAGAACTCAAACACATTTATGTACACTGAGTCCATGATCTCATGGCCTTATTCACACCTAGACTACTTTTTTAGGGGCTCAAATAGAGCCTGCATTGGTGATAAGCGATCAGTGAGAAGTAATGTGTGGCCGGTATACCTTGGCAGATGGGCTTGGCTCTGTCCCACTCTGGTCTCTTGCTGTTTCCCATAATGCAAGTGAGGGTGGAGTATCCCTGCAACAAGTAACCAGCCTCACAGTGAAAAGTCACCATGGATCCCATCTTGTAGTCACTCCCCAATCTGGTCCCATTCATCACACTCCCGGGATCAAAGCAAGCCTCCCGTAGCTTGGCTGCCAGGAGAACAAAGGATTTTAAATGAATCAATGTCAGAGGGAAATCTCCAATCGGGACAACTTACAAGGCAATGTAATGAGTTGTGCGGTGTTTGATCGTGTTATTAAAACTACTTGTGTTGAGAAGATGGAAACTAATTATAACAGATGTACTGTAGATCTCTAGTATTTCTCTCAGTTTGATATCCAGATCAGAGGATACACACAGCTACAGTTTAGTGTGAATTTATCACAATGTATGTTCTCAACATTATGAAAAATGGCCATTCCCTCAGTACCTTTGTATTCCATGTGAAAGCCAGTGTAGCTAACAGAGCCATCACTGTGGAAGGCCAGATATATAAAGTTGGATGTACTCTCGATTTTCTCAGGCAATTTGCTGTCCTGGAAACTGCCAATCAGGTGGCTGTTGCTATCCGGCCCATCGTAGATATACAGGAAGTCATAATTAGGCTCAATATTGAAACTGGAAGTGGAAACACAGGATATTAAAACAATTCATGAACATCTGAATGTTAGACATACAGCATTTGTGAGAGTTTTAAATTCTAGCAAAGTGAGTCAGTTCAGTCTCTTGCATCTTAACAAACGCTGATTAAGGGTCTAACCCTAACCCTAAGAGATAAGACAGTGTTGAATCTTAGTGACATTGTGGTAGACGGAACCATCACAGACGCTAGTAACATGTTGGGAGAAAATATTTTATATTGTTGTCCTGTATCTCAATCATATTCCATCGTGATAAGGAAGCATTTATTTTCAAAATAATGAGCCAAGGTTTTTGACAAAATGTAAATGGATTTTAGAAAATTGCATTTGAGTTGAATAAAGACAGCAGTTATTTCAAATCATAACTTCCCTCCATTCCTTTTGTATTCCAACGAGAGGGTGTAATTTTGTGCTAACTCCAGTTGTTTGTGTGAAGGACAAAGTTTGGAAATAAGAACTCTTCTATTTGCATTTCTCCTTACTCTCTGTTTCCAGAAGTCTACACTACAAATAATCTTGACAGCAAAATCTCCAATGCAGCTTATGTAGACAATACATAACTTCCTATGTCCTTGAATTGCGAGCCTCTCACATTTCACAATGTTTTTTCTAAATGTTTGTGTATAACAGAGTAACTGTGAGCGAAAGTAAATACAAGTAAAATTACAATGGTAGCTGGCACATTCATGGTCAAATGTATGGGAATTATCTGAAGTTACTTCAGGGAAACATTGTGTACATCTGAGACATCCACAGACAGATTGTGACTGACTCAAATCATGAGGACAGAAACTTGGGCTACAGTATGACAATACAATCTCAAAAGTCCGTCTGAGACTAATAAGGGGAGAATATATGTAGTCTAAGATCAGCATTACCTGATGAATGCCAGTGATATGACATAGTCTGAGTGGACAGCAATGAGCCAATCACAGTCTTTGCTGTGAGGGTAGGGAAGGGGGAAGTTTGGAGATAAGATGAACCCTGAGGATCCTGTCACATTTCCACCACAAGGAGCTAGAAAGACAAAATAGTTTGATCAATATTCCTTACCTTACAATATTCCATTACATAAATTAACCCATCAAAATAGTTAACTAACTCTCCCTGAATAAGATTTGAAGCTAGGCCAGTTCATTCCAGTTTGAATGCTTTACCTCTTCATCAAACATAAGTAATGACAGAGAAAACTACCACAGTATGTCTACAGCACCCTTTTCATTGGATGTTAGCCCTACCGATGCAGCTGGGAGGGCTGGGCTGCCAGTAGTATCTATTTTCCACTTGGATGCAGGTAATTTTGCTTTCCCCCTGCAGCTCGTATCCAGTATCACAAGAGAAGGTCACTGTGTCGCCTGGCTCGCGCCCTTCCCCATTGCGGCTGCCATTCATAGGCATCCCAGGATCCCTGCAGGCTGTTGCCACTGAACCTGTCAGCAAGCAGCGGACAGAGACGACTTCATACAATCTCACTTTGTCTGTACCTGCCTGAAAAACTGTCATGGGAGAGGCCAACTGACATATGAAATAAGGAATATGGGGAGTCAGGTGGCTGAGCGGTTAGGGAGTCGGGCTCGTACTCTGAAGGTTGCCAGTTTGATTCCCGGCTGTGTCAAATGACGTTGTGTCCTTGGGCAAGGCACTTCACCCTACTTGCCTCGGGGGGAATGTCCCTGTACTTACTGTAAGTCGCTCTGGATAAGAGCGTCTGCTAAATGACTAAATGTAAATGGAATATCACAGTCAGGAAATCCTTCACTGGAGGTACAACGACTGTGTCTGTTTAAAATTGAACTAACCAAAGGCTTATGCAAGGTGAAAACTGTAATTTCCACAGGTGGAAATAAAATAATGCATGGAAACCTGTCGCAGCTAATTAAAAACAATTCATCAAATTTCAGCCAAACCAAAAACATTTTAACCAACAAACACATTTAGCTACATTCTTAAAAACAAAACAAAGACTCACTTGAGAAGTCGATGGCAAAGCCGGACTTTGTGATGTAGAAGTCAGTCTCAAACTGGATTGTGATGAGGTTGAGGGTAGAGTGGATGCCGTCAGGGAGTAAAGAACCGCTCACCTCCCTCAGGGACATCTCGTTCTCACGTGGACCGTCCCACACCTTCAGGATGTCGTGTGACGCCTCTGTGTCAAAGGCCAAGAACTGGAGACTGGGATTACAACATGGAGCCCATTAAGGTTGGAAGAAGGACATTTTGCCTCAGCTAAATAGAGTAGCGTTCCACATGTCCATAAGCTCTCTTTAAAATGTTAAGTTAATTAGGAAATCACAGAAAGGTTTAATTATATAAACAGTTGAGAGGGATTCAATAACACGTTTTAACCATTTACTATCATGATTCTATAACTAAAATATCAATACCTATAGTAACATTGTAAGTATACTTACACTTACTATGAGGGAGGTTGAGATTTCCAGGAGTAAGTGGATGTTAAAATTGATGATGTTTTTTAACACATCCTTCAACTGCCCCTTTACCACATCCACTTACCCCTGACACCCTTCCCCCCCCCCCCCCGCCATACTTTTGTAATAACCTATACCACCAACCCTTAATACCATATAATTACATAGCAATTCCTATGTACCTACAATTGGAATTGCTATGTATTTACATGATAGTTAATGTAACCTTAACATTGCCCCCAAAAAATCTTAACACTGTATTTCTCTTAATTTCTCTCCATGGTAGGTACCTGACAATGTTGCCAGAGTTGACTCGGATAGTCCAGGTACAGCGGAGGTTGTTATCGTAGGGGAAGGGATATCCTGGTGACAGTATACGGCCTGTTGGCTGACCTACATATCGACCACCACACTCTGCTGCACAGAGAACACAGGCAACACACACACACACAACCATGTCAACTAACATGAAACTTCAAAATAAACAATAGACTAGAGGACAAATATACTGAAAACAAACTGGATATAAGACCATATTGTAGTTTAGTGAAACACAATTTAAAATAGGTAGTAACAAATACAGTTAAAGAACATGATGGATTGTTGTTGAATTAATGTCTGTAACAAGCACACCTTTTTCTCTGTTGCCACCTCCAGAGAAAATGACCCTGAAACAAAGACAGTACTTGGGGACGCACATGTTGTTGTTTTTGGGCATAGTTCCTAATGAGACTATTCATTAGCATTAAATACTGCCAAGTAAACATACACAGTTTATGCTTGGATTTAGACTGCCAAAGGGGACTGCTAGGCAGATTAATATCACCATATGTCCTCATATGTACAATAGTACCGTAGTTACAATCTAACGGTTCACACTAAAAACGATTTCCACTTAATTATTGGGAATATTACATACAATAGCAACACAGATGGAGCTGGGCAGGCTGCTAACACATCAGAGAACCATTTCCTACATTGGTATTTGTTGTAGGACTCCCTTGTTAGCCATCAGTCTGCCTACCCAAACAAAAACATGTCCAACATCTGTACAAAAAAAAAGAGAAAACAAAAGAAAATACCATGCATATATTTCTATAATATCCAGAACCATATAAATGAATGTGGGTAAACATTGCATTGTTACATTTTCCTATTTTAATTAATGTATGTGTTTTTTTGTAATGAAGGGCCCTGGTTTTGTCAGGTAGAATAAAGAAAATAATCGACATGTTTACTGCTACAGTATTTTACCCTACTGTAAATAGTTTGTTTACATATATATTTGTGTTAGGTAATTAACTGCCAATAATGAAGCCCTTCCCACCAATTAGTGAAGATTATATAATGGTGTTTGGGAGGAAAACAGAATGAGGTTGAGAAGGGAGACCAGAGAACAAATATATTTCACTCTTGTTTAGCATCTTTAAATTACATTGTGCCTTAATATTATCTAAATACCTCTTTGAAACTGCCTTGTACTCATTAACTAAACAAAAAATACCACTGTTAAGAAGCTGCTCCTGTTTTTAGTAAGGTGCACTGGTCAGCTCCATCACAAGTATGCAGGGTATGAATAAGAGAACAGTGGTGGTCGCTAGACCACCTCCTTTTTGAGGAGATAAGTCTTTGATATAAAAAAGCAAGAGCCTGGTGGCATTTACAGAGGAATTCTGTACACGTTCTGAATGCATAAATACTTTTTTAGCCTAATCCATCAAAGCAAGACATCAGAGAGTCAGAGCTCTATAGCATCTACTGGAGTCAGGTAAATTGCAGGTAATAGCTTTCTCATTATTTCTCCCATGCTCAGCATGCACTGAATCTAACAACAGCACCTACTGCATATATCTGCATACACATAGTCAATGCAATGTAGAATATACTTTACTTATAACCCCTCTGTACTATAACTTTTTAGTATATCCCCAGTGTGTATTTCACTAAATAAGTTCTGATCAATAACACTAACGACAGCATTTAAAAGTTTAACAAGTCAAACCCATGTAAAAACTCAATAGTCTCACAAATTAGTTCAGCGTTTGTCTCTTATTTAATCTGCAGAACGTTTCAAGCATTGAAAACATTCTCAAAGATCAATTATTTAGACAAAACATAAGACACATTTGTAGACTCTCACAAAATGATAAGTGCTGCACTTTTTCAAACACAGCTCAATTAAGTGGAAATCATGTTGGACTCAATCCTCAGGATTAACACTGAACAGCGATGTTGACTGTCTGCTTAGCTAGCATACTAATGCTATCCAGCACACAGGCGTTGAAGGATTACCTATGCATGAGGGGAGGTGGTTGTCCCATGCCCTTCTCTCTCCAGTCATGCACTTGAGTATTCCAATCCCATGCAGGGTGTAGCCTTGGTCACAGCCATATGTAATGGCACTGCCAGCAAAGTGACCCTGGTCGCTGACTTTGAACCCAAACTGTGGCACTCCAGGATCCTCACAATGAGAGAGCTTGAAACCTCCAGTACACACAAGAAAGAAAGAGAGACAACAGGTCACATAGTATTATGACTACTTCTTGATACAGATGCAGACATGCTCATGTTATTAGTACTGTTAAAAAAATACTCTTCACACTAAAAAACTGCAAATTATCTTTGTAACTAGTAAAGGTATGTTGGAGAGTGGTCATAATGCCACAGTAGGATATAGTTCTCATTTATATTCATTGTAAATACTTATAGATTGAGGTATGGAATTAATTTTCGGTTGAGCACAGACAAGATTGAATTTAAGTACCATTATATAACACTTTTTCTGACCAGCAAGCACAATTAGAGTTACCCAATTAGGCACTCAGAGTGTGATCATTTACCAGGGTTCAGAAATAGTATGGCGCCTCATAAGAGAAAAATAAAAACAGCATAAAAAGAAAATGTCCCAATAACTCTGAACTAAATTATTCTTGACCATGGCGTTTGTCTTGTTCTTCCTTGCAGGTAGTAAATGTGGAGTTGAAAGGCGATGTGACCACCACCATACATAAACCCAGCTCTACAGATTTATGCCCTTCTTTCCCCAGCCAGTCCATGCCATAAGTTATGGCAGTATTACAAGTGTCATGGCCAGGATAAATCATGCCGGTTACTGCACACATTTTGAAAATTACCTCCAAGCTTTTGGTAAAAGAGTCATGAAAACATGACCACATTTCATGTTGAGATAAGATTTAAGCTAGTCCCTCTTTTTACCCTCCCTAGTGTGCATACACATCAGTCAGTCTCATGTAGGGAGAAGTCTTTCAGTTCTAATGACTTAACAAACACATTTTTAAATATAAGCCTATGGGGAATTGTGGACTACCTCACAAAGACAACCATCTTCCCAGAAATTTTAATAGGTACCGAAAGTATCAAGCGTTGCATAACATTAGAACAAGCATTTGTGACACCAGAATCCTTGTCTTTTGATTACAGCACTACTTCAATCAACGAAAGAAACTTAACACTTAGTACCATGTAGATCTGTTACACTGCTGAAATGGTTATAAAGTACCTCAGATTATTTTTTTTTTATGAACCTGCTCATTGGTGTTTAGGATTTGACATTTTAAAGGATGGGTTGTGTCGGGTGACTGGTGGGAAGATGTGACGATTGGAGGTTCACAATGCTCTTAGTCACAAATCTGCCTCGTTGCCAGAGATTGACTAGAAATAGATCATCAATTCTATAACTTCATAGCATCTTAAATTGTATTGCAAAATGGTGTGCCTTCAGAATGACCTTGGATTGGGAATTCATTGGAACTATTCACCTCATGTACAGTTAGATAAGCCAATGAGGTAGTTCCTAATCTATTGCTCTCATTTTACAAGGGCCTTACTTACAAAACAGAAAAAAAACATGTCCTTCATATTTCAAACAAGGTATTGTACACTGCTTAAGAAACAAAAAGAGATATAAAGAAACGGACAGCAAGACAAATGTGTCAGTGGTGGCAATGACGACCGATGCTTGGCTGATGAAAGTAATTGGGTGTGCTTTGCCTTCGGCAAGGGCAAAACCTTTGTTCTCTCACATATATATTATTGGGTGTGCTTTGCTTTCGGCAAGGGCACAAACTTTGTTCTCTCACATATATATTATTATTATTATTATTCTTTTTGCCCCCCTAAAACTCAATCAATATTTGGCCTACATAGACAAAGTAGGTGTCAAAAGTTTCGTCTTGGTAGCGATTGAGTTGCTTCTATTGGAATTTACGTTCCGTTGCATGGTTTAGGCTGAAGTTAAGTTTTTGTGGCGAAAAGTGAAGCTAACGGTGGCTAATTTGCTAGCCACAGTCACTGACGTTACTAACGTCACTACGTCACTAACGTCACGAAAACACGCGTGACTACCTTTGGCAGAACATTCGTTTCGCATCTGTTAACTTGGGGGATAGCTAGGCTAACTATAGCTTTACGGCAAGGCAGCTGCAGAAACGCCACAAGCAAAGAGGCCAGGGTGATAACTATTTACTCATTTTACTTTGTGATATGACACACAATTGTCATGTGTAATGTACAGTATAAGCTGATATTATTAAGGAAGTACATCTACTTTCGGAAACAGTAGTCTACTATTTCACTGAAGTATTAGCATCATGACATTAGCCTGTGTTGCCCGGGCAACACATACTACAGTGGTCTATGATGTAGCGTTATCTGTTTTCAATCGTTAAAATAAACATTCCTCACATATACATTTTCGTTGTAGGATTTATTCTGACATTAGTAAACGATTTGTTGGTGAAATTACCATTACCTGTGGTTTCAAACCAGTGTTGCTCACTGCAACGCTGTAGCCTACGCGAGACACTACAAAAACATCTACACAGCTGTAGGAAGTCAAACGGCGACAGAACATGTTCGGCACTCCCCTTACTTAAATCAAAAGTCTATCTAACTACTAACCTGAACTTCATTGCCACAGCCTAAACGTTGTCAATCTGTTCATGAAAATAATTAATTTCAGTTTAAACCGTACAACGGAACGTTAAATCCAATTCAACCAACGCAATCGCTACTAAGACGAACACAGCAGTAGTCTAGTACTGTGCCGTAGTAGTACAATTTACCGGGGCAGCTTCTCCACACAGGGCTATATCGCATTTTGCGTTGTTACTGACAATGATCGCTACCAGTGAGCTTTTTATGAATGAGCGATTTTCCACTAAATAAATGTCAAGCTTATTTACGTTTTGGGGGGCATATTTTCCGTTAGCAGATGGTACTGTTTGAATCGCGATTCCATCTTCTACTGCCGGGCAACGTCGTAGAATAATCTTCAAAGGGGGTTCTTTATTAATGAATGAATGCAATGAGTAGGCTAAATGCCTGAAAATATCATGAGAAGGGAAAAACTTAAAATGACGTTTAAGTCATAGAGATTAGGTCAATTTTTACACCGGTCTGCCCAATTTATTCATTTTGTTTCAACGATGAGGCTGCCTCTTGCAGGGGAAATGAGAAGACATATATTTCATTCTACACTTCACTCGTATTTTCAGTTGAAAATGAGCAGCAAAAAAAAAAGTCATTCAAAAACGGACCCCTGTGCAAACGACGCAAGCAAGCACACCCTACAATTTCCCCAGAAATTGTACCCTCTCTAGTTATCCTTTAAAATACTGATAAATAGATATTAATGGCAGACCAGAGTCAAACAAATGTATCCTATAAACAAATAGACATAAAAGTACTTTTTGCATTTCCTTGAACACATTTTACACCCAAAGTCTTCAATGTCTTACTAGAGTAGATAAGCTTGAATCCGCCTGCGGTGTGCTCCTGGTCAGAGTAAAACTCCAGCCACAGGTGATTGGAAGTGCTGGTGAGGCCCAGACCCAGCATGGTGGAGCCAGTATAGGTCCCCAGGGCCGGGGCAGCACTGTCCCTTCCATCATACACCTGGACCAGAGCATGAAGAAGGACATGAAGAATCACAGTGGTTAGAGATTCAGAACAGAATAACATATTTTTGAGAGGGAGGCTCAATCACAAGCTTGTGATTATAATAGCTGACACATCACAAAATCAATTGCTATCAAGTCCAAATAGTCCAAGACTAAGCCTTCAGTAGGCAGGGACTTTACCTTGAGAATATCCCCCTGTGCCAATTGAAAGTAGCTGGCAGAGATGTTAATGCCCTTGCCAGCCTGCACCTGGATGCTGTACACACACTCATGGCTATTGTCATAGTCTGAAGGGTAGTTAGGAGACAGCAGAACTCCCTCGTTGTTAGAGACCATTGAGCCACACTCCGCTACAAGAGGAAAGGACAGCACAGTAAGAAACACATTAGACAACAGCCAAGTTACTCTTTAGAACAGGTGTCAAGATGACTGTTTGTATTAACCAGTTATCTTTTGGTATATTTCAAGAACAAAAGTGAATACTTACACAATATTAAGGGACAATATTAAATTTTGAATGCCAAGATACTTCAATTTGCTAACTAGATTTTACAAATGTTGTAAAATGGTTTATGCAGATATCTGAATAGCTACAAGAGACAACTCCAGGCTAGCTTACTTACTCTTTGTAAAATTCTCAAAAGGTAAGGTACTTTTAACATGACATTTATCTTTGTAACTGGGAGGCTTTGACAAAAATGTATTTAAGTCCAGGTTAATTTGATTCACACAGCTAAGGTATATTTACATTTGATGTAGGCCTATATTTAAATTAGCAGTGTATTTGCTTATTCTAGATCAAAACAACAGATTCACAAAACATGCAACGTTAATAAAGTAAATATCTAAACTAAGCCTTGCCTGCTCTTCAATTCTACAGTATGATCTACACAACAGATATCCTGAGATAGGCTACCTATCCAAACACAGAGCCAATAAGTAAAAGAAGGCAGGTGACCACGTACCCACACACCTTGGCAGAGGGGCACTCCACATACGGCGGCCACCTCCCAAGCATGACATCTCCGTCACTCCCTGCAGGCGATAGCCCACATTGCAAGAGAAATCCAGCGAGTCGCCGATGCCAAAGCTGGTGCCTGAGTGCCAGCCGAACTTTGGCATGCCGGGGTCTTCACAGGGTTCCAGGTCGTACTCTAGATAAATAACAGCTGAACTTGGCACCTGATTCATTCAATAACACAATCATGGGGTTTCTTTCAAGCTTTCTTTTACGAAGATGTATTACTATGAGTAGGAAGTCCTCCCCAGGGGGGGTATTCCAGGTAGCGGGTTTAGTGAAAACTTTGAGTTGGTTAACCCTGAAAAGAGGCATAGGCCTCCTCCGGGTTTTCCGTTCCAGAAAGAGAGGTAACGAAAACTTTTCAGTATTTTCCTCATCAGAATCAGCATGGGATTTATTCGCCATGAAAGTTTGCACAGACAAGGAATTTGCTTTGGCAGGAAAGTGCAAACATTAAACATATAGGAATCTAAAATTTAAATATGAGGACTAACTATACTAAGGGTACATAACTAGCAAACTAAGGGTACATAACTAGCAATGGAATTAGATTAAAATAAACTATACAATAAAATATAAAATATAATTTGCAGTAATGTACAATATAAAAATACAATATTACAAAAAATACAAATGGTACAGGATTGTATTGTCCAGTGCAAAAAGCAGTGTTGTTTTAAGGGCTGTTTTGTGGCGTGTGGTATTGGTCCTGATGGACCGCAGCCTTCTGCCGGAGGGGAGTGACTGAAACAGGGAGTGACCAGGGTGGGAGGAGTTGGCCACAATCTTCCTCGCTCGCCTCAGGGTCCTCGAGGTGTGCAGGTCCTCGAGGGTAGGCAGATTGCAGCCAATCACCTTCTCAGCAGTGCGGATGATACGCTGCAGCCTGCTCTTGTCCTTGGCAGTGGCAGCAGTGTACCAGATGGTGATGGAGGAGGTGAGGATGGACTCAATGATGGCTGTGTAGAAGTGCACCATCATTGTCTTTGGCAGGTTGGATTTCTTCAGCTGCCGTAGGAAGTACATCCTCTGTTGTGCTTTCTTGGTGAGGGAGCTGATGTTCAGTTCCCACTTGAGGTCCTGGGAGAGGATAGTGCCCAGGAAGCGGAAGGACTCCACAGTGTTGACTGGGGAGTCACACAGGGTGATGGGGGTGAGTGGGGCTGTATTCTTCCTGAAGTCCACAACCATCTCCACTGTCTTAAGAGCATTGAGCTCTAGGTTGTTCTGGCTGCACCAGGTCACCAGGTTGGCCGCTTCCCACCTATAATCAGACTCGTCTCCAACAGAGATGAGCCCAATGAGGGTGGTGTCGTCCGCAAACTTCAGGAGTTTGACGGACGACTAGAGGTGCAGCTGTTGGGTGTACAGGGAGAAGAGCAGAGGAGAAAGGACGCAGCCCTGAGGTGATCCAGTGCTGATGGACCGGGAGTCAGAGACTTGTGTTCCCAGCTTAACGCACTGCTTCCTGTCAGACAGGAAGTCTGTGATCCACCTGCAGGTGGAATCAGGCACGTTCAGCTGGGAGAGCTTGTCCTGAAGCAGGGCGGGGATGATGGTATTGAAGGCAGAGCTGAAGTCCACAAACAGGATCCTGGCATAGGATGCAGGGGAGTCCAGGTGCTGTAGGGTGAAGTGGAGGGCCATGTTAACTGCATCGTCCACAGACCTGTTGGCTCTGTAGGCAAACTGCAGGGCGTCCAGTAGAGGGTCTGTGATGGATTTAAGGTGTGCCAGCACCAGGCGCTCGAAAGACTTCATCACCACAGAGGTCAGGGCGACGGGTCTGTAGTCATTATGTCCTGTTGGCCTTGGCTTTTTGGGCACAGGGATGATGGTGGAGGACTTGAGACAGGCTGGCACATGGCATGTCTCAAGGGAGGTGTTAAAGATGTAGGTAAACACCGGAGACAGCTGGTCAGCGCAGTGCTTGAGGGTGGCTGAAGAGACAGAGTCCGGCCCAGCTGCTTTGCGGGGATTCTGCCTCTTGAAAATTCGGTTAACTTCACCCTCCTGAATGGAAAGAGTTGTCACTGTAGAGGGGGGGGAGGTGGGAGGCCTCCTGGGTGGGAAGGCGTAGT
Organism: Osmerus eperlanus; assembly: GCF_963692335.1. Lineage (NCBI taxonomy): Eukaryota > Metazoa > Chordata > Actinopteri > Osmeriformes > Osmeridae > Osmerus > Osmerus eperlanus. The sequence continues at coordinate 8,204,769 of NC_085024.1, forward strand.
TCAGGACTGTCCAATTGTCTTTCAAATCTGCAGTAGAACTCATTCAGTTCATTAGCCAGGCGGGAGTCGTTAGTGGAGTGGGGGGCTCTGGGCTTGAAGTTGGTAATCTGCTTGAGCCCTCTTCAGACAGAAGCAGAGTCGTTTGCAGAGAATTGGTGTTTTAGTCTCTCCGAGTACAGTCGTTTAGCCTCCCTCACCGCATTGCTAAACCTGTTCTTTGACTCCTTGAAACTGTCTCTGTCCCCACTCCTAAACGCGGCCTCTTTCGCTGACCTCAACCTTCTGAGTTTAGCTGTAAACCAGGGTTTGTCGTTGTTGTAGCTCACCCTGGTGCGTGTTGGTATACAGCAGTCCTCACTGAAGCTGATGTATGATGTCACAGCCTCTGTGAGCTCATCCAGACTATTGGTAGCTGTCGTGAACATGTCCCAGTCAGTGCAGTCCAAGCACGCCCGCAGATCCTCCATAGTTTCACTGGTCCACTGTTTCGATGTCCTCACAGCAGGCTTACAGCGCTTTAGCTTCTGCCTGTATGCAGGAATCAGGTGGACCATGGTGTGGTCAGAGTGACCCAGTGCTGCTCGGGGGACCGCATGGTATGCTTTGCTGATTGTAGAGTAGCAATGATCCAAGGTGTTTCCTTCTCTGGTAGGGCATTTGATGAATTGTCTGTATTTGGGGAGTTCTTGAGTGAGATTGCCTTTGTTAAAGTCGCCTATCACAATAACCAAGGAATCCGGATTTTCGTGCTCCACACTCAGTATCTGGCTGGCGAGCACACGTTGAGCCTCGTTGACGCTAGCCTGCGGAGGCATGTAGACGCCAACCAGAATGAATTATGCAAACTCTGGTGGCGAGTAAAAAGATCTGCATGAAATTACAGCACTTTTTCTGTAAATTATACGTGTTTTTTTCTGTAGGCTATTTCTGAATGACAGGAAATACAGATAGAAAGACAATGGCAAACTGTAAATTTATAACAAATAACATAATTTTTGGTTTAGACATAGGAACCTTGAATTGTGAACTGAGCTTGGGTAGTTGACGTCATGAAATCCCAGCATGCACCAGTCAATATCAAAGACTACAAAAGCCTGCAAAAGCCTTTTTGGGGCTATCTAATTGTTTATGATCATTGACCAATGCACTTTTAGTAAAGCTCTCTCTTGGAAGTCGCTTGGAATAAAAGTGGCTGCTAAATGAATACATGTAAAGACTCCAGTGTAGGACGAAGGAAAGTTGATTAGATAGTTGTGTAGCGGCAACGCTCCTGTTACACAGAATGCCCTGCGGCAAGCTGAAAAGCTACAGAGTTAAAGGTTTAAGCTTAGTTAGATAAGCATTGTTTGGAGTTTTGTTGTTGTGTTCATTCTGTTTTGATATGGGTAATGTGATGGTCTGTAGTTTGGATACATTAAGTGTTCACCCTGAGTGTGAATGTTGTCCAGTTAGATGGCGATCTAACCTGTCTAATAATCCTAACGTGCGGCGAGCAATATTCCTCTCCAATTCGCACAGCTAGACGGCGCCGGTAATATCTGTAGTATCTGGATGCTGTATGTTGTGCACACAACTTGTTTTGAATGAAAATGTTAAATCGTTATTTTGGCTTTATTTAATATTTTATTTATTGAAAATGCTGTTTTTTTAACAGAGAAGTTCAATTAATAAAAGTCATATTTACCGGAAAAGAACAGCCTGTAATGTAATATTACAGATATATCATATATATTACAGATTGTAAATTTGGTACAGTAAAATTTAAATTATTTTACGGTTAATTCATGTTAATGAATTTTTTTTTTTTTACTGTAATTTAATGGGTTTAATCTGGCGTCCCAGGTGCCAGATTGTTCCTGTTTTTTTACAATGTTTTTTTTTACAATGTACATATTTCTCTGCATCCATTTCTGGGGCACCAGTCAATGTCTCTTCGTCATCGTAATCATCTTTCTGTGATGAAAAGCATTCTGTTGGGGGTAACTGCTACTACAACTTGAAATAGGCACCAACTGATATTTACTTTGTATCATGTCGAATATGATTAAAACCAAGGTGACGTAGAGGCTACAATCACGAGCATATAGGCCTAAGCAAAATATGCCTTACCTGTTCGTAGTATGTTTTTATATTTAATATAACATTGATTGCTTTTTTCCGGAATAGGCTATGTGCTCAGACTGACCATAAACACGTAATAAAACTTATATCTAAAGGGTGGTGAAGTAGGACTACGTTTTTTGTCGCCAGGTGCAAGGCCGTAATCATAATATATATTGGGGGACACACATCCCCCCCAATATATATTGAAATGGAAAAAAAAATGAAATGAAAAATGAAATTCGTCCCCCCCAATGTTGACTCCATGGCTACAGCCTTGGCCAGGTGCCATGGTGGATCCTAGTATCGGAGCTCCATTGATGTTGGCTTTTAAAGATCCTGTAAAGCAAATTCCATGATTTAATTCTCAGTGCATTATATACGTGTGAAATGAATTCCTGAAAGCATGTGCATGAGTTACGCCTGGGACACACTGGCTGCGATTAGTTGCGATCTGCTGCAAAGCGCCTGGAAGCGCTGCCTTTTTCCTTTTGGCGCCCATGTTATCAAATGGGACTGGCCACACTGGCTGCGAACTGCCACAATTTCCTGCGATTGTCTGCGATCTGCAGTGATCGTTTCGGCAGCTGGTCGAATCTCTTCGCGAGACGCTTGCGAAATCGGCTGCAAGATGATAAAATACACCATATTAGTTGATATATTTGAATAAAAAAACATATTAAGATTTTACTACATTAATTGTAGACTACGGTGAACATTTGTAAAGTTGTAGACTTTATTTTTATTTTTTTATTACTTTGGAGGCCTACGTACTTTGCCAATATTCAGTGGCGGAACTAGAGTTTTATACATGGGGTGGCCAAGGGGTGGCCAAGGCTACTTCAGGGGGTCCATAGTCCAGAGTCTTGGGTCACTGTTTTCATTAATATATACAGTATAATCTGGGTCTATAAGTGCTGGAAAATTCCAAAATATTTTTAGGAAAAAAAGCTCAAGCACCAGGGACTTATAATATAATTTCTGTGTTACAGAAATAACACAGTGCATCGTTTATTTACAAAACAAAGTGAATTTAAACACCCCAAAAAACACTGCAATTTGACTTGACAGGTAGCAGAAATCAAGCAGAAAAGGCCTTAAAAAATATAAATAACTTGGTGCCCAACCACATTACAAATTTACAGTATAATATTTATGTTCATGTATATTATGTTAACTAATAGCAAAGAAAAGTTTTGGAATTGGCCTAAACAAGACAAAATTAAATCTGTGTGATAAAAAACCCTTTGGATGTATACTTTTAGAATGTCAGTGTACAAGCTAGTACACAGTGCAGGTATTATTTATTATACCTATTAGCTAACACAGATGTAAACACAATGTTAGGCTAAATTGGGAACCGATCTCTTGTCTATCTGATTACCCTATTTTTCGGAAAATAAGCCGCATCGTGTATAAGGCACACCCCCCCAGAATGAGCACTTTGTGGAATATAAGACTCACTTTGAAAGGAAACAACGTTACCGTTGCGCCGGTTAAAGTTGAGCGGACCACTTCTCACGATTGATTACTTGCCATCTAACTAGACAACATTCCCAATCAGGGTGAACACTCAAATGATCTAAAGACCATAGAATTACACATTTCAAAACAGAACGAACACAACTATAGAACTCCAAACAATGCTTATTTAACTAAGCTAATGCCCTTAACATAGTAGCTTTTCAGCTTGCAGCAGGGCATTCTGGGTACGAAGAGCAATGCACAAGTATAGGCGATCTACAGCATTGTGTAACACACTTCGGTTGTGGATAGTATGTCCAGAAATAAAGCGAAGTCACTCATTTAGTGGCAGAATCCATTGTTATCTCTACACAATTATTTTAAATATAGTATAAGTTTAGCTAACTTGCAAATCCTGAGGATAGCCTACTGTGGCAGACCTTTCTATGTGACAACGGACAAGGGTGTTTTGTCCCTCGTGAGTTGCCGTAGGCTTGATGCTGAAAGCATTTGTGAAATCAGTGAGGGCTGTTCAAATAGCGATGTCAAGAAGAGCAGTGGTAAAATATGGAAGCAAATCGTTACCGAAATTCAAATGCAAATGAATTTCCAGAAATGCATTTGCATTTTAAGAATGTGGCTGCATTATTTGACTCATAAATTAAATCATAATTTAAATGAAAAATAAATAGACATTTGAGATGTAATTTTCAAAACATGCCCCAGCAAATAGATACCAAAATTCAATTTGAAATGTAAAATTGGAAAATTAATTCCAGAAATTTTAAGAACGTGGCTGCAAAATCGTGAGCACAATTCAAATTCAAATGCATTTCCAGAATTGCATTTTCATTTTCAAGAACGTGGCTGCAAAATCGTGACCACAATTCAAATTCAAATGCATTTCCAGAAATGCATTTTCATTTTAAGAACGTGGCTGCAAAATCGTGACCACAATTCAAATTCAAATGCATTTCCAGAAATGCATTTTCATTTTAAGAACGTGTCTGCAAAATCGTGACCACAATTCAAATTCAAATGCATTTGCAGAAATGCAAAATGAACGAAAAAGCATTCTGAGCGGCGCAGCAGAGTGACGTCAGTAGCCGCTCTTCTTCAGCTCCCTGCTGACCGAGCTACCCATCTTGTTCGGTAGGGGGCGGTGTGCACATCTGCATTGCATTACATTGCAAATGTGCCGGGAAATTGATTGAATTGCCAGGTCTTTAGAGCAGCGTTCCCCAACCGGTGCCCACCGGTCTGCGGACCGATACCGGTCCGTGGGTCATTTCGTACCGGGCCACACAAAAAATAATTAATAACATTATTTCCTTTTAATTGATTATCAGAGTCTGAAAGACGTTTTATTCTGAAAAATGACCTGATTCTCTCCTTCTCCGCGGGCCTTTTCCCCTGAGAAAAAATCTCTGCAAAGACGTGTGTTTACTCATTTTTTAGCAAGTTTGTGGGCTTTATTGAGCGGTATCATGCGCGTCTCTTCCTCTGACACATGACAAGTGATAGTTACCACTCAATGAAGCCTGTTTGAGACAACAACTCTATCAGTGTTTGGGTGAAGGCTATCCTGAGATCGCCACTAAAGCACTGAAAACCCTGCTTCCATTTCCAACATCAAGCGGGATTTTCTGCCGTGACAGCAATCAAACAAAATTATGGAATAGGCCTAAACTGGATATAAGGAACGCACTTCGGGTGTCACTGGAATTTCTGGAAATGCATTTTAATTTTCAAATTTTACATTTCAAATTGAATTTTGGTATCAATTTGCTGGGGCATGTTTTGAAAATTAAATCTCAAATGTCTATTTCTTTTTCATTTTAATTAAGTGAAAGATTAAGCACTCTTGAAGAAGAAAATTAAAATGCAAGTAGGCAGAAGTGCCTTGCCCAAGGACACAATGTCAGTTTGCATGACCGGGAATCGAACTGGCAACCTTCGGATTACCAGCCCGATTCCCTAACCGCTCAGCCACCTGACACCTGACAATTAGATCTAAAACAAACTTACAAAGAGCTTGGTTACACTACCAAAGTTGAATTAGTAATATTGTTAGCGATGCTAGCGTTATTTTTGCTAGAGCTAGCTAGCCTATAACATTTCACTGGGTCTTGCAGCTGTTTGATTAACTGAAATTATTATGAAATGTTATGTTCTACTAGCCATTTGCCTACTTTAGCAAGTCACTGTATTACCAAGCCCTGATAGTGTAACTGAGACAACACAGTTCAGTAGCCTAAATAATTCCTCTTTCAAGTAATAAGCCCCCGTTCAAGTGTTGAGCATTAAATTAGCTGCACGGTCTGTAGAGATCTTGAGACGAAGCCACTTTTTTGTTCTAAAACCGGATTATAAACTGCTTCTAAATATAAGCCGCACAAGCACAAGAAAACTGTAAAATCGGAGTACAAGCCTACTGTCTGTCTCAGTTTGTCTGTTATTGGAGTCGAAGTTCTAACATTAACTTACACAGCTACTGTAGGCTAATCAACATTCGTAACAAAAAATTCAGGAAACCTAAACCCAATGCAAACCTTAAAACTTACTTCAAATATTATGCCTTTTTCAATCACGAAAAGAGCTTGTGGAGCTGTGGAAATATTCTCTAATCTGCTGTCTGTTCTTATTCTTCTGTATCTCGCAACAAGCGTCTCTCTTCGATTTGAATAATGCAACGCAGCAAAATAAATTCTTCTTTCAACAAGAGGTCAAATGAGATGTCAATCAGCATCAAATTTCCAGTAGCTAATTACATTTTGGGGTGGCACCCGGGGTGGCCAATCAGATGTCAGGTGTCCAGTGCCACCCTGGACACCCCTCTGTCTCCGCTACTGCCAATATTCACCCTAAATTAAACCTAACTACACAATGTTGGTAACAAACTGCCTTTCCATGTGGTTACCCTGATGAAAACGAATGAAAATAAACGGATTGATCTGTTGAGCTAGCATGCCCGTAGTTGTTTTGTTTGTTTGAGAGAAACGAGTTGTCACACGTTGCACACAACACACACACGTGCAGATATAGCCTACCGAGAGAGAACCCCCAAGTCGAACACGTTTCCTAAATATAGCCTATGCCATGTTTATGTACCATGTGAAAAAGGAAAGCTCAGAGTAGCTGAAAGGCTTGGTGCCCGGCGCGGAGAAATGCACGTCTGGTGTGAACAGCTTTGGTGTGAACAACTTTGTCGTTTCTGATGGTAGCCGATCGTGGCGCTTCGCGGTGCTTCCAGGCGCTTCACAGCCAGTGTGTCCCAGGCGTTAGACCGTTGAACAGTTTCTCGTCCGTTTTCAGCTCAGGTTTTGTATAGGTGGAGCCAAAACCCGACTGATCTACATCACAGCGACCTATCTACGTCAGATCACAGACGGTTGCATTCTGTTACTCAGCTACACATTCTTCTGTGGTGTGATGAACTTAAAAATCTTTTTCAATTCCACTTTACAGGATCTGTAATAGTTCTCATGCCCGCGCTTAACTCGTACACAAAGTTGACTTAACAAATTCAAATCAGCTTTTCTGGAACCGAAAAGTCTTGAGTTTCCATTTTAGAGTAACTCAACTCAGAGTTCACATTTTGTTTAAACCCGCTACCTGGAATACCCCCCAGTTCTGCATCGAGCAAGGGGGTGACATAACTAAACCAGTCAATCTGATATTAGGTCATGAGAGGTAAAAAGTGGAATTATCATCAGCAAATCCATAGATGGTGATTACAGTTTCCACACAAACAGATAATTTCATGAATATTCATAAGGGCAGAAGTTACACTTAACATCAATGAGAAGCAGGCAAACATTTAGGTAGGAAGACTCTTCAGTCTGCTTTCTCTCTCCATCTCTCTTTCACTCTTGTACACTCTCTGCACCCACTCGCATTTTGTGTTTTATTTCGTAGTTCTTTCTCCCTTTCTTCCTTCCTCAATCTCTCCCTCAATCTCCCTCCCTACATACACCCCTCTCTCTCTCTCTCCTTTTGTCACCTCTCCCTGCTCCCTCTCCTTCCCATCCCTCCCTCTCCCTTGCTTCCCTTTTCCTTATTGTCTCCCTCCCCATTTTCTTAGGATATTCACCTGAATGGCCTGTTAGATGATAACTCATTTCAGAAAGACACCGTGTACCTGACCTCTTTATATCATAATTATGTGGCTTACATCTCAGACTTTGTTGTTCAGCCCAAGGACTGTTCTCATCCTTCCTTACAAATTGCACCTTACAGGTTACATTATGCACTCTGGAGGTTTAGTCCTTTAGATCTCATCATTGTACAGGAGCACATTCCCCCCCCCACCTCTCCTTTCTCTCTAGATCACTCCCTCTCTCGCCTCACTTTTAACCCAGCACTCCCACTCTCCCTCACCAGAGAAGGACATGTTGAATCCCTGCAGGGAAATGGAGAAGTCGGAGATGAATCGGAGCTGGGCCTTAAAGTTGCCATAGAGACCGGCATTGACCGGGGCAGGACGCTCGAAGCCAGTGAGGCGAGCTAAAGGCTGGGCAAAGCTGCCATTCTCTGTGATCAGCAGGTAGTCATGGTGATCCTCCAGGTGAAAGGAGTGGAAGGTGAACTGCACTCCTGTGGGGAGGTAACCAGAAGAATAAAAGGGCTCTTAATAACACTTAAGAAATGTAACAAAGCTATCCGGTAGTTAGCAGCTGACCACACTCTACTCTAAGTGCACTTTCAAGAAACACTTAGCACCAAATGAAGGCTTTACTTCAAATCTATTTACAACGCATTTAGTCAACTGAATAAACAGTAGAGTCTAGGGTCACAGTACAGTCTAGTTCGTACTATTTACGGTATTTTACATTCCACAATTCCAGAAACTCTTTGAATGTAAAAAGAATCATAAAAGTTTTGAAATTGTATGAACAAATGGTGTGTTAAAAGGATATCTCTCTAATATTGCCAGTAATCTCTGTGTGTGTGTGTCTGCCTATCTGTGTAAATGGGATTTTAAAGCAGCAAGTTTCCAACGATTATCTCAAAAACCAGGCACTCTGCAAAGTTCATATTTTGCAGGTGTGCAGATTGACTTTGTTTGGATAAGCATTTTGACATTTTCTAGCTCTTGCGAGTCAAAACGATGTGGATATAGCGAGCCGAAAACAGGCACAGGAACAATATTATTTATATCAGTGCGAAAATCCAAGTCTATTTTACTGATGAAATACGGACTAGCTAACTAAGAGAAAGACTATATTTAAAGTCGATGGGTTATTTCAGTAGGTATAGCTGGAAGGTTATTAGCTACAATTAGTTTGCAGTGCTGATTTCAAAGGGTTTCCTTGAAGGATGAAATGCTGGCTAATTAACAGAACGACAATATAAAGTGTATACTTTCAGAATAGATCAGTGAATTGTGTTACATAAATCAATGTGTTTACTGATGTCAAAACTAACTGTACATTGCAAATATGCACAAAACTCACAACACCAAATCACAACATTAAAATCACCAGCACGCATCACGGACATGGGCACAATTCCTTTCACTTTAGCCTCCTTGGTCGGTTTCTTACGGCATGGATATGGCGGGTTTAATGTTCGTACGAATTTATGACACAAACACACTGTCAGTTGTCGTGTCATATTTATGAGAATGCAATACAAAAACTGGAAAAAAATACAAATGTTAAAATAAACGTAGCAAACTACATAATAATGCATGAATGTACAAAAGCATTGGCAATTTGTTTAAAATAATTATAAACTGCATTTATGACATGCTTAAATGACTAGAATAGATGATGTGGAGGTTGAACAAGTACTTCAGAGATGACAGATCATTTCAATTGTGATCTGAGAAATATAGGTACCAAAGCCACAGAGAAGAACTTTAATCACTAGCTGTATCACAGGCACTGGACTATCTATATATAATTCTACAAATCTGTGTGACACCAATTCACGGGCACTGTGCACTAGTTCAAGTGATCTGTTGTGTTTCACTGGCATCTTAATCACCAACTGCATCACGTGCACTGTACACTAGTTCATTTAAATGTCCATTTCACAAAGATTTAAGAGATATGAAATGGATTTGTCTCAGTGTAAAAAAAAAATCTTAATAAGTAATAAATTATATTTGAATAAACCTTTTGCAGATGGTGGACTTTTGAAATGCTGTTGTATGGTGCTCTATAGAGCTACAGTCAATGCAGTGGTACAGTACCACTCGTTTCCTGTAACTCAGGGTTGAGTGGAGATTTGTATCTCTTACCTTTTCCATGGCTTACTTCCACTCCCCAGGTGCAGTTGAGAGAGCTAGGGTAGAGCTCTGGGTATCCAGGCGACAAGATGATTCCACTGGGGCCTCTCACATCCCCTCCACAGGATGCTAAAGAAAGAGGGTAGGAGAGAAGAAGGGATGAAAGGGAGAGTGGAAGGTTGGAGGGAGGAAAAGAGTGAAATGGAAAGTGGATGAGAGATAGAGGAGAAATAGAGGAGAGATTGAGGATGGATGGAGTGGGGTGGAGGGAGAGGTGGAGAAAAGGATTAAGGATGAAGGGGATGAAGGGAGGTGAGGTGGTGGGATGTGAGATGGAGTAAGGATGGGGAGGGGTGGAGAACAGTGGGATGGCGACAGGATGAGAGATGACGGGAGGATGGATGAAAACAGAAAAACAGATGGATGAAAACAGAAAGATGGAGGAGAGGTGACACTAAAAGTAAACTCCTTGATATGATCTCTAGCTTGGATGGTGACCATTGACACATAATCTACTGCAAATCATCTCATTACAGGGAGATAATGAGATAAGGTTGCTCCTCATTGGCTGATGTGCTGCTAGGTTCAGAGCCTGCTGAAGGTTAACTGGATTAATTAGATATTGTACACCATCCTCTCTCCTTGTCATTTCAATGTATTCATGAAAGTTCATCTCCCTTGAAAGGCCAAAGCTTTGTAAATATTGCATTTTCAGAGACAAAATGTCTATCAGAGAGCTATTCCGTGTGGACCTGGGTGCTTAGAGGAAGGCATTAGCAACATCAAAACTGTTCCAGCCCTCCAAATGACCTCTTGCAGACAAAAATATTAGAAGCTGAAGACATTGTACAAATGCATATTTCCTGAGATGTTATTGTAATGTGGTATTTTGGAGGATTGGGGAGATGCCTTGGGCTTTACAGCTGCAATCCCCTCTCCCTTCCCAAACCCAAGCACCACAAGCCCCCAAGGCAAATGTGGCAATTCCTTCCAGAAAAGCAGAAACAAATATTGTATAAATGAGCTAAAAAAAAGAAAAGAAAAAGTCATTAAAAGTGGATGAGTACACTTGGCAATGCATAAGTTGGAGTCTGATTGGGCTCAAGGCAAGCTAGATGGTGTCTGGCACACCTAGACTCAGGAAGCACAGAGACTAGAGCTGAAGTTAAGGCACCTTTGGGATATGACAGTAATAATATCCTATAATAATATAATAACTAATATCACATGTTCTGTAAATCTGCCTCTTCCAATTCCCACTCAATTCAAACCCCAGTCAATTGATTATTTGGTTTCCACTGCAAAGGGCAGCCTGGTAAGAGCCCACTCTTCTTTTCTCTTGACTACAGCAGTGGAATCAGCATCCTTTTCAATCAGCTGTTAGTTTGTACTCACTGAAAATATACTAACCATCAATAAGCTAAAATAAACGAAAACCTTATATAACATAAACAAATTTAATGTAATGTTTTAGGATGCAAAAAGACATATCAAAAGCATGGCTGAAAAAGATCAGGGACCCAGTCTGAAAATGATGAATTATCAAATACATTTATAATAATCTAACTATTAACATCCAATTCCCATTCATAAGGAATTCTTTACAAATGCTTTAAATTGTGTAGTTATTACAAAGCGTAAATAAATATTTTGAAGAAAGTGTATCAGTATGGGGACCAAAGCAGCTGATAAAATGTACCATCACATGTAGGAAGTTGGTGACTCCAAAAGTGGTTCTTCTCACAGAGCAGCAGTTCCTCATGGCTCAGTCTATACCCTGGGTCACACTGGAAGGATACCGAGGAGCCGATGGATAGGTCATGTCCATGACGGACACCATTGACTGGTATGCCAGGATCCATGCAGGAGAATGTGTCAAGTGTCACAACTGGTTTGGGGCAAATAATGACACAAATATTCAAGTATTTTTGTGCTGAGAAAGATAAAGCTCTCATCTGGTAGCAGAAACAAATGTATGAAGCACTTTCATTGCATTGTGCATAGGATCCAAGAAAAGTTCAACTGTAGTAAACTTAGATGACACATAACTTATACCCCAACGTGATTGTACTGTTTGCATAACCATTAGTGTTTAACACATGTATGCACAATTTATATTTTGAGGGAAAATATTATACTATTACACTGAGCTTTGAAAATGTGACCAATCCAGAAAATGCATGTTTTGTCATCACAATCTGTGACAGTGAAGACCCAGGGAGGGCATTTAGGGGAGTATTTCATTACTTTAAAATGTGATAAGTTGTCAGACAGCTTAGAAATACGGGCCCTGGACAGTTCCATCGCTCCCCAAAAACAATATTTTAATCTTACCTTCATAGAAAATCTTGAAGCCGCTGTTGGAGCGGCTATTGTCTGTGGTAAAGAGTAGGTACAGGAAGTTGCTGCTACTGAACAGGAACTGAGGCACCTGGGTCCCGTTAAAGGACCCAATCAGTGAGGAGAGCAGGTTGGGACCATCGTGGACCTCAAGGAAATCATAGCTGAGCTCTGTCTGAAACCTGAAGAAAAGACGGTGGTAGGGGAATGAGGAGGGGAAGTAGTACATTCTTAAATTGTTTAACTGAAAGTTCAAGGCTATTCTATTCTGTCCACACTGTTTGAACATTCTACTGTTTATTACACTTTTTATTCTGGGGGAAAAATACCCCTACACTGCAATTGATCCCATTATTTTGAGGAGATAAGATCAATGTGTTTCAAGGAATCTGACATAGCATAGATCTAATCTTCCCCTCTAGGCTCTGTGGGATCAAAGACAGACCCTGAACTCTCAATTTCCCTATCATTAAGACCTAATGAAAAGCTACTGACAGCAAGGGGAAGTAATTTTGTTCATCTTTAGTCTATTGAAAAATTGGAACAGCTTTCAATCCTACAATTATGTCTGTCAATATCGTAAACGAGCAACATTTTATTTTATTTCATGAAAAACGCAATTCAAGCTAGAAATGGGAGAGATAACTTCCATCAACCCTTATTTTTCAGAAAGCAAATCCACAGATGACTGGTTTGTGACTGTGTGTGTGACTGTGTGTGACTGTGCGTGTGTGTGCGAGAGAGAGAGAGAGAGAGAGAGAGAGAGAGAGAGAGAGAGAGAGAGAGAGAGAGAGAGAGAGAGAGAGAGAGAGAGAGAGAGAGAGAGAGAGTGTGTGTGTGTGTGTGTGTGTGTGTGAATGTGTGTGAGCGTTCCTGTGCGGGTTAGGGTGGGTTTTGGACAGACCTGTCAAAGCTCATCTTGATGGAGCGCCCTGGCTCAGCCTCGATGACCCACTCACAACTTAGTGAGTCCTTGTAGTAGCCTGGCCACCCAGGGGAGAGGATGACTCCGGCAGGTCCAGAGTAGTGTCCCCCACAGGGAGCTGCCGCGGCAGAGAAGGATAGAAGGATGGAGTGGGCCGGGTGATAGAATAAATAGTCTAGTTATTTGTTTCCACATCCTTTCACCAAAGGTAAATCTTTAGCAGGTCCTGGGAATTGAGTGACACCTAACATAATCATGAATAAAATGATGGCATGAGCATAAAATCAATCTTCAAAGGGATACATATCAATGCACTTGCCTTCAAAGGGATAAATATCAATACACTTGCCTGCTCCTATTATGAGCATGATGCAGCTGTACTCAACACTAAATTAATGTAAATCAAAGTACCTTCACACTTCGGGATAGGCCCACTCCACATGACCTTGCCTCCTTCCAACTGGCAGACAATGACGTCTGTTCCCTGCGTCTTGATGAAGCCTTCCTCACACACCACCGAGATCGAGCTTCCCAGCTGGAAATTGTCACCAAACCGCCTGGCATTCAGAGGGATACCAGGGTCCGGGCACTCGTTATGCCCAAAAGCTAAGAGGGTTGGGGCAGAAAAAGAGTACAAAGATAGTGAGATAGAGATAGTGAGGGTATGGGGGAAGGAGGGGGGATAGGATGAAAAGGAAATTAGAAAGTAAAGAAGAGATAACAAATTAATAGAAGGAGGAGAAAGCTGGGCAATAAATACATCCCAGACACTACATGGTTTTTCTGAATAAGAATATACCTAAGCACAGCGATAAGAAATGAATGTGTCTCTCTGTCAGTGGAGGAGAAATGGGCTACTGTACAAGTAAAGATAAAAAAGTTACAGTATATTTAGTTTAGGCCAGGCCTGTACAGTGGTCAATAGTTACTGTCTGTCCTTACTACTCACAGTACTGTCCTGCATAATTTTAACTGATATGCCCTCGATTTAGCTTTGGTGGTCAAATGTACTTATACAATGGAATAATAATAATAAACAGAGAAGAGCAGAGCCTGCCTGTTATGTACCAAACTAAAAAGTATTGTACCATAAATTAATTTAGAGTTAGCTCTGATTTAATCCTCTCTATCATTTTGGTTCTCCAAGAAGTCAATCAAAAGTAATCAAAAGGATGGGTACTGGCAATCATCTTAAAATAAAATAATCTGTGTTACTAACGGTCCATTCACAAAATATAACACAGGTCAAAAACTATGGGCTCACTGCTGTATGTGATGTTGAAACCTCGGCCAGACATGGAGTGGTCGGCCTGGAACTCCAGTTGCAGAACATTTGAGTTGGAAGTCAGGTGGGAGGGCACTTCGGCCCCTGTGAAACGGCCCAGTACGGCCGAGCTCAACTGGTCGCCATCCTTCACGGTCAGGAAGTCGTAGGGCGGCTCCAGGTCAAAGTCATTGAATGCCAGGTGGATACGACTGCCTAGCTCTGAGATGATGAGCCACACACAGTTCAGGTTGTTGCCGTAACCCTCTGGGTAGTCAGGAGACAGCACCGTCCCCATGGCTGCTGTGAAGTTGGAGAAACATGGAACTACGGGAGAGGAGGGGCCACAGAGAACACATTTAACAGGTTTGTTTGTTTTTACTACGTTTGCAGATCTTCTTCTGGCTTATCACATTCAAAACCATATGAAATAGGCCTTGAAAGGTAATGGCGCAACTACACTAATTAATCTTGTACACAGTGACACGGTGTGAACATGACGTTTATTAGTGCTGTAGTGAAGTGCTCGACAAGCACTCAAAGAAATTCAGGCAGGGTGCAAAATAGACCCGAACATACTCACATATGCAAATAGGAATATTAGCCGACCACTGGTTATTGTTTTGGCAGGTAATCATTCTCTCCCCGATGACTTCAAATCCAAACTGGCATTCAAAGTGCAGCACGTTGCCATTCAGAAACCCACTGCCCTCCTGATACCCATACAGAGGTGTGCCTGGGTCACCACAACTCTCTTTTTCTATCTCTGCAGGGGAGAAAGAAAGAGAGGGATTTGTCCGAACTGTTTAATAGTTCTATCATTATCTGTAAAGAGGCAGGAGAAGGGTGTTTGCCTTGGCCAGGGCCCAGGCTCAGGAGTTGGGGAGGCAGTGTACCTTTATAGTTGATCTTAAAGCCGATAGAGCCCACACTCTCATCCGACTGGAGATGCAGCCACATTTGATGGGACATGCTGACTATAAGGTCAGGTACAAAGCTGCCTGTCAGGCTGGAGATAAGAGCACAACAAAGCCAAAAGCTCATCACAAGCTTTCTCCCTGCATCCAATCAGACAGTTTCATCTGAGGGGAAATATTATTCTCAAAAAGTCTTGGCATGCAGGTGACCCAGCAAATTAGGCCTTTGACAACACAAATTGGTTTGTACTAAATACTTACACTTGGATAACTTTTTTGGAATCACCTACTTCTCCTCCATCTCCTATTGTCAATGAGTCATATCCGATTTCCAAGTCAAACTCCTCAAAATTTATCTGGATGATCTGTTGAGGGCCAATATTGGTTAACGTACATCTTTTATTTAACCTATGTGCAGAACAATGCTGTTGAATCAGCTCTCTGTGATTCATTTATGCCAGACATAACAGGAAATACATTAAGTTTCCCTATAAGTCTAACAGAAATGTAAGAATGTAAGGTAGCTTGGGAATTTGTTTTGGTAATATATGTCTTTCTTACTCACAGTACTCATCAATGGTAAGTTCCAAAACAAATTTAAAAGGATACAAATATTCATATATTACATTTAGATACAATGCAGAAATCCTAAAATTATCAAGTTATGTGATTGACTCATTCAACATTTACCTCGCATCAAATTCATAAACATTCAAGCAGCTGTTCATTTGCATAAACACCCCTTTGAGAGGGGATTTGGAGACAGTTTTAGAGTGAGGGAGTGGCGTTTACGTAGATGGAATATGTAATGCCGTACACATATTGTAAATACGCAGCTTGTGCTAAAAGAAAGATTCACATTAGACGCTCCTAAATCCCATCTAGTCTATTAATCTTTACTTGACTCATAATTAAAAACTGTGCAAATGTATGCAACAGAATAATTTTCTGATCTAAATTATGCAAATATCTACCGAACATTTCTATACGTTGGTGAAATGGAACTGTAGTGAGAACGAACCCTTTCTAAAACAAAAGGACCTACATTATTGTGTAAGTAGTTTAAATTTAAATGCATAGCAGGGCAAACTCCACAGTAAGAGCACAGCCAAATAATTCCTTCATTTTTCAAGATTTTTTTTTACATATTGGTAATGGCATAAATGTACATGCACTTCAGAGCACAAATCAAATATCGAAAAACAATCACTGAAAAATTATATTTCAAAGCAACTATTGACCAAAAATAATGAATTGCCTGTCCGATTATCCTTTTGCAAATCTTTACTGACAGTCACTTATGTATGTTTTGGTACTTAGCCTTCCATGCCTACATAGCTTTGCTGAATTTCAAACTGTGCCATGCAGTACTGAAGCATTTGAATTAGGAGGTGAATGAAAATGATAATTAAAATCGTACCCCTAATGAGAGGTGTACCAACAGCACAGTATGGTAAAATGTAATGCGTGTCATGGCTGTTGGTGCCAACAGCAACAATGTAATAGCAACATGCTATTCATCTGCAGTGCTATTCTCTGGCCATGGGGAGGCCAGTGCCTGCAAAAAGCTCATGTAAAACAACCTCGTTAGGCAGGTACGCCTTTGCAGAATTATAATAACAATGAGACAGTTATTGTTAAATTAACAACATAGTTTTAATTTGTCAGTAAACTCTTTTTAGATTTGAATGGTAAATGAATAGATAAAATACAACAATATTTGTTTAATATAACCCATACTGTGCAAACTGAAGATTTATGTTTGTTTAGAAAGATTTCTGACTAGCTTTTAACTTTCAGTGCTTCCCCTACTATTGTTTTGGAGGTGTGCCCCCTATGTATTTTTTTTTTCAAATAAAAACGTATGCGCTAGGTAAAGGTGTTTTCATAAAGGCAATTAGCTTCTTGCTCGTCGCCTCAAAAGTTTGATTAATTTGCAACAAAAACTTGCGCAACGTTGCCCTTGTTACACCTGAACGCCTGTCGATGAGTAGGCCTAGATCCACTGGCAGCGTCTAAATTGCAGTGAAGCTGACTTTTTGCTCAGCGCGAGCAGCGCCATGTGGTGCTGGGAATAGCATTTACTTCCTTGCATATACCGTGCTAGCTGTGTTATGCTAGCTAGTTTGGTTTTGACTAGCAACATACTGACTTTGCTCATCCACAAATGCTCTAATAAACACATAGAACAGGGTTCGCTTCTCTTGCTAGGCGACCTGTTTGCGCTGCCAGGTGTCATGTGACTTCCATTGAAAATGAATGGGAGGCAACATTTTGGTCAACTGCCCCCCCTGAAAGAAATCCTAGGAGAAACACTGAGTTTAATTGCTTATCATACCATATGAAGCATTCACAAGTGAGGAGTCAAGCGTACCTTATTGGGGTCGCTGGCAGTGACGATCCACACACACTGGGAATTACTCTCGTACTGAATAGGGAAGTTAGGAGACGTAAAGGTACCAGACGGTCCTTGCAGGTTCGATCCACATGTTTTAACTGAGGAGAATACATAACAAAGAGTGAAACAAACAGCTTCATTGAAAAATAGGCAACACAGCTTTGAGGATAAATTAAAACATGAAGTTTGGTACTGTAACTAGGCTAGGCTAATGCAAATTAGAGCAACCCAGGAAAAAAAGCTCTGCTTTTGTGTAACACTGGAGCCACTGTTTCATCCATTATTAACAAGGTGAGCACTGCTGCTATCTGCATAAGTCCCCAGGCCATGCCTTACTCAAATTCTTCATCAGACCCAGCCAGCTGGGTCTAGCGGTAGGAGTCTGGGTTGAAATGCGCTGGGTTCGTATGTATCCCACCAGTTTCAGTTCTCACCTTTGCAGACGGGCCTGTTATCGCTCCAGGCAGCGAACACCTCAGCTACACGTTGGCAGGTGATGCTCTTGGATCCCTGGAGCACGTGGTCTTTGTCACATGTAAACTGAGCAGTCGCTCCAATGCTGACATTTTTTTAAATGAAGAAACATTGAATTAATACAAAGCACTGCATAAAATAGTTTCATATAAACAAGCTTTTCTAAGATCATTTAGATCTGGATTACTATTTTATCACTTTGTAGGGGGTTTAATATTTGTTGAACCAACCAAAACTATTCCCCTATGTTTAAAGGAAGAGGGATAAACTGAACAGTGTAACATTAACCAAATGCCAATACCAATGGAATTAGTTATTTGACTTCAGAAATCAGAACAAGAATGATGAAAGTGAGTTAAATTAACTCGATATTTAATAACATTGCAAATAAAGGAAATCAATTACAAGGCAAATATGTTACAAAATGGTTTTAAATCTTACCTACTCTACCATTATTATTGTAAATCAGAGAGAGAAAGCAAGAGGTGAGGAAGGAGAAGGAGTAGGAGAAGCCAGAGCTGAGGATAAACCCTCAGGAGATCAATAATCCAAAGAACAATGCTTAATAGTTCCCTTTATACCCAACTATTATCTGTAGAACAACCAATCGGACCACATATTGACCCCTACTTATCAACATATTACTAGCAATGCAACAGTAAGTTACACAATGAGGTATGAGACCCATCAAGTACAGATTCTGTCCAGCAACTCCAGATTTGAGCATATGAGAGGTGGGGGCAGGGTGACACCCAGCCTTACAACTTTAAGAGCACTATCGCAGGACAGTACTTTTTTGTTCCATAAACTCCTGATCATTCCATCAGTATCACTTGAAAGGGGAAGACATCAGTGACTGAACAACACAGCTATTGTAGATGTATGAGAGACTTGTCAGTAATATCCCAGGGGTGGACCATATACAGACTTGTTCCACAGAAATTGGACTTTTATCTGGAAACATTGGCAGATCTCTCTCTGTTATGTGCACCACTAAATCCATTTGGGGTCATCTCAGCTGGGACTGAATCTACCTCACATTGCATCCTCACATGTACAACCCACATACACACACATAAAACATGTCAAGTTCCAGGTGAGCTAAAATGAATTCAGTGGTGCATAGGGGAACATAGCTTTTGTTTGAACTGACCCATTTAGCCAGTTAAAAAACATCTTTCATCCGAAAATAGATACAGAATTGTACATTGAGTGGACATAGTTTGTGCCGTCTATATGTCAGTGTTTGAGCATGCACATGTGCTTACAAAATATGCATTTGTCCGTATGTACCGATTATTGCAACAACGGAGTCATCTTTCGTGAAACCAACCATCAATAACACTGACCTGAAGTCTGAACCAGTGCGTTTACCATTTTCAGGCTCTCCTGGGTCAGGGCAGTAGTTAGACACCTGCTTGATCCCTCCCTCATTCACTGCAGAAACAAATGCAAGCATGAACATGAGGCACTTATAAGCACTCTTTTCCCTCAACCCTAAATCCCATCATATGAAAATATAGGCAATAAATTGCGACCCATGGGCAAATAAGAAGATTAAGTAACATTTAAGCACACTGCATGAGCCTCATTAATCATGCACTGCTGCTCTGTAGACATAATACAGAGCATAAGTACTATGGATAACTTGAGAACTAAGTATGAAATATTTTACTTTGCTCCTGTAATAGCTTAGTCTTAATCAAGTTGGTAGTAATTTACTGTATGCAAGTAATCGAGACCTCGTTAATCATTTTCCTTATCAAGTGCCATTGAAAGTGTGTAATTTATTATGGACATGACAAAGACGATACTTTGGTTTAACTCAAAGTCCTTAACCCTTGTGCTGCCTTCGGGTCACATGACCCAAAGGTTCACAACGAACCATCGTTGTGTTTACCCAATTTTACCCAATACAAAAACAAATAAAAAGCATTTTCTTTTAACCTTCGCAATGTGGGGGGTCTGAGACAGCCCGACGGTTAAAAGAAAATGCTTCACTTTGTTTTTGTATGTGGTAAAGTTGTCGCAATACGACGGTGGGTCACAATGACTGATGGGTCAGAATGACCCGAAGATAACACAAGGGTTAAGTACAGTATTTCCCTCTCTTGCTGATAAGGCTCATTAGTTTTGAGTCAGACTGGTTTGGGTTGCAAGACACACAGTTTGCATCATTTATTTATTCAGTTAATATGAATGCCCAATGTATTGGGTAATTTAGTTTATTGTAGGCTGTTGCATTATTCATGCATTTAAGCAGCAGAGTCTATGGCTTGGAATGACTCTATGGTAATCAAGATTATAACCTGGTATTAAGATCATTGTTGAGAAACACTCAATTTGATTCCGAGATATGTTATATATTATATAATTGAGTGTTTACTGTAGGATACATTGGCTTGTACATAAACAGGAACTTCTGAATGAGTGGTCAGTCATGTGGAGGCCATGATTGTTTTGGACCACCTACAGGTTATGTGTACAGTTTGGGCCCTGCAGCTCTACAGATCAACATAAAGATTATGTTGCTATGTTCAGTGTAGTTCTCGCCAAAGTGAGCACATTTTTGTCAGGGCACTGTGCCCAGGTCTGGAGGGCAATGGGCTGTCAGAAAGACAAAATACTGCACTTCTGCAAAATCTAGTACTGTAGCAATGTTTACCAAATGATGCAGTAAAAACCGAGAGCCAACCCAAACCCAAACAAGCAAAAAGTCCAAACCATAAAACATTTGCATAAGACAAATAAGACTTACTCAAAGAGAGTTTGTTAGTGTTGTCCTTCCCTGGTAATAATTTTACCCCTCTGGATTTGAGCTCTCCAGAGCTTTTCACTAGTTGAGAGCAATAAAAACATTACATTAGATAAAAGAAGTTACAGTATTAGATGAGAGAAGATACAGTGTGTGCTTCTTGTAGAATAATGCTTTGTCCTACAGATAAACATTTTTTTTAAATTCATTTGGGATGCATCTTTCATTGGGCCATTACCCTTGTTATATCATAGCAACTGCATTGATAAATTGCTAAAAAGAGAATTTGTTTTTCTACTTGTGCAGTGCTCATTGTTGCTGAGACATGATTAACAGGAGGTGAAAATGTATTTGTCAGAAGGAATTCAACTTTTATGGATTTTCAGATAGAAGATATGTGTTTAAAAGGAGGCCCTCTGACCACTTTTCCAAAACATCTTAAGAATTATAATTTTACACAGACACTCCAGAGGAAAACTACACATAGGAGCCAAGTGATGTAAAGGACTGTCACCCCTACATAGCATTTACACTATGCTGGCCAAGAGCTATGGAAGCCCATAGAGGACTATATTCAAATGATAATGCAATTTCAGAATTGCATGATAATTTTCAAGATATGTTGTGTTATTTGAGACAATATTCATATAAAAATGCAATAATCCAACTTGCATTTTCACATGTCATATGGGCGCTCTAAGACAATATTACAATTAAAATTGAATAACGGTTTGACATTTAATTTGCAAAGACGTACGCCTCTTTACAGTGGACAATGTTCAAATGCTAATTTAAATGTGGACATTTAAAGGCAAAATAAACAATGTAATCTAATTTTCCATTTGTGCAAGCATTATTTGAGTCTCAATTAAAATTTAATTGCACTTTCGAACTATTTCAATGGAAATAAAAACGCCATTTGACATCTCATTTTCAAAGACTTGAATGTGCTGTAGCCTACTAGCATGGTCCTAACCAGACTCTTGTACATTTCATTTGTACAGAGAGTCTGGGCTCACTCCATTGACAAGCGTTAACTTCCTTGAAGGCGGGTACTCTGTTGAAGTTTAAGGGCCAATCCCAATACTCCCCCTTACCCCTTCCCCCTAGCCCTTAGTTTACCCTTGGCCCTCGGGTAAGGGCTACATATCCCTAAGAAATGGGACGCCACTTGGTTACGGGTACGTCATCTAGCACGTATCGATATCTCCAAAGAAAGTAGTGTTATGCACTGATATCAAACGAAATTCGCTGCTAATGGAGTTTACTTAAAACTGTAGACATGCTAGTGAGAGAAATGCGGGACTGTTGTGCAAATTAGCACTGTAACATTAGCGTAGCAAACTAGCGATTTTTAGAAACGTTTCAATTAGGAAAATGGTTGCAAATATATATGTACAGGACTGTGTATAGCACAAAACAAGACTGTCATAATGTTTTTATAAATTAATTAAGCCGAAAATATTACCTTTATCGGACTCTCTGGATGATCTGGCCGCCATTGTTGCCGGTCACGCAGTATTCACATACGCCCTAGGTTTCAAGTAAGCTCCTGATCTTACTTGGTTTTAAGGGGTGTATACCCCTTCGTCTTAGCCCTACCCCTAGCTCAAAAAGAGTATTGGGACACAACTAGCTCTCACGTGAACGCGCAAAAGTAAGGGCTAGGGGTAAGGGGTAAGGGGGAGTATTGGGATTGGCCCTAGAACTATTGGATCTGCCCAGAGCCACTCTGGATCTGCCATAACCAATCGCTAGCGTTCGCCTTAGCCAACTCCTTCACGACTAACGGAGCTAGCTGGAAAATCAAATGAACACCGTGGGGATCAAAGATTGTTCTTGCTCCGGCTTTAACTTCTGGATATTCGGCAGCATTGCCACAATGGACCGAATGGCTTCGCTCGCATATTTCTCCGCCGCCATTACGGAACTACAACACAAACTAGCGCACAACATCAACGTCATCGTTCTCAGCCACTCCGTCTGTTCGCGGATTGGACAGGTAGAAAATTAACCGGAGACATCTGACTTACTTACTTCAAGCCCAGACCTAGTACAGAAGCAAAATCAAAATTGAGCGGAAGTACGTAGGAGCCTACAGCGGACGAAATTCAAATGCAATAAGCTAAACAGCGCCCCAATTGCTTTTAAATTTTAAAGTCACCAGCTCTTTTAAGAACAAAATTCAATCATCTGAATATAGTCCTCTATGGGCTTCAATAAAGATCTATGAAAGATGTGTCTTCAGTGATTTCAATTTCTGACATGTTGATGATCACTCTACTGTCCTCATTTGTAGTCAACTCATTAATTCAAGCTTTCTTTCTGGGTGTTTGCTGACCTAAAAGGGTAGTTGCAACATTCTCTGGAGCATGTATAAAATAAAGTCCTTGCTAGACTGATAATTTTCTACCACAGAAATTGTATTATTGATTAAAGCACAGCTTATGTTATGCTGCCATAATACCAAACTACATACTTTTGCAATAACACATTTCATGCAATATATTACGTTTCATGAACTACCATTTCATTTACATTTAGTCTTTTTTTTTCTCAATGTACAGTATGTAGTCAATAGAAAACAGTTCATGCTCTTATGGAAAAGCTAATGCTAAAGCCGTACTAATGGAGACTGTGAGGGTGAAATATTATTAATTTTCAATTGTTCTGATGCTGTGGTTTCTGTGCACGAGAGGCATAGGAGTAGCCTAATTCAAAAATATTTGATCAACAACCGTGGCTTTGATGTCAAGAGCTGAAACAAGAATAAGGGCACAGCCTCGTCTGAATAAGTGGATCCACCCCCTCGCCTCTAACTCAACAGAATTACTCAAAGTGTTTGCTATTCAGTTGACAAAGATAAAGAAAATCCACCTCATGGCTAATCACAGTTATCACTGTTTTTATTGTTGTTATTTTATCCATGCATTGTATACTGAGCATAAATCATGTTTGGAAAATAATCTGATTATGGCTTACCTTGATATTGAGCTCGGAATCCTTTTTGCCTATGGTTATTCTCAGACACAAAATGAAGTCTCAGCCAATTTTTGTTGCTGATGATGGGTGTTGGAATATTCATTCCAGATAACCTGCAGGTGAAGACGAGGACAAAGAAAATCCCCTTCAGTAATACTGCTGCACCAGTAACCATTGTTGTCACCTCCTCAGCCACCTCCCTCAATATCTATCCTAAAAAACTATAAAGCTGAACAGCATCATAAAGGGGTGTAGGCTAGTTCTGCTAGGCATAATCGTCTTTTCAGCATTTTTTTTTAAATGGGAGAATGGGCTACAGGCCTCCCCAAAACAACCCATATCAGGTTGGATAAGACAATGCCCTGAAAAGTAGGCAGAACTTGTCCCTAACACCACAAAACCTCCGCTGTTCTGCGAGATCAGATGCTTTCCACAGTATGTGGCCATAGCATTGGGTTGTACTCTAATCCCAAGGACTCAGAGCTGCCAGAGGCCTCTAATTTTTCTGTCTAACCAGGGCAGGCTTTCATACACTGCCTCCCACCTCTCCCTGCCTCATCACAGTCAACAGAGAACTACAGTTTATGACTACAGCTATTAAACTTCCTTTAGGACAGGCCAAGAAAACATGCATGGTGGAAAAGAAAGAAATTAAATATGAGATGTGGATTGACTTTGGGATGCCAGGTAATGGGTTTGACATTTAGGCTACTGAAACAGGCACACAGCAGGAAATAATTAATAATTCCTCCTGACATTTGATTTCCAGTCATTTGAGTATTATTGGTCCTGTTGCTGTGGTTTTCATTTTTCAATAGGTTAATATCAATTGGTTGCATGTCTGGTACCCCAGAAAATCAAACAGATCCAGTTAGTGCTTATAGTACGGTAAACGGCATCTGTTCTCTATCAGCAAGTTAAAAATTCCTTTCATTTCAATTTTGGAGTCATATGCACGAATCAGCAAATGCGATAGGTGTTCCTCTGGAGACTACGGCAATTGATTTCACACTGATGTTGACCTTTTCTTCTCACGGTGCAATTTGATGAAACTTAAATTAAGCAAATACAGTAGGAGGGTAAAGAAGGAGGAGAGTGTTTCTGAGGGAATTTTCACATGGTAGATAACTCGCAAAGAGAATTGGCTGTGAAAATAAGATTTCAAAAAGGTACAAGGCCAACTGAGGCTCCACAGGAGGAACATTGCATGTTAAATTCATTTATTTAACCTTTATTTATACAGGTTGTTCTCATTTTGATAAATCTCTATTGCAAGAGAGACCTGTGCAACCTATAGTGGATGGATTGTACTACTAGTAAAAAGGACATGGATTGTAGCTACTACTAGCAAAAAGTTGTACAATCCACGCAAAAGCAAATTCTAGGCTAGCAGAGAGAAATTGATTTTATGATCTATTTATTTTGACATCAAGGCCGAATCCCAATACTCTGTCTTACCCCTATCCCTTAGTTTTGCGCGTTCACGTGAGAGTAAGTGGTTACCCAATACTCTTTTTGAGCGAGGGGTAGGGCTAAGACGAAGGGGTATAGGAAACCAAGTGAAAACGGGAGCTTAGTTGAAACCTAGGTGTATGTGAATATTGCACGACCGGTAACAACGGCGGCCAGATCATCCAGAGAGTCCGATAAATGTATTAGTTGATAAATAATTGATTTAAAAACAACGACAGTCTTGTTTTGTGCTATACACCGTCCTGTAAATATATATTTGCAACCATGTTCTTAATTGAAACTACGCTACGCTAACGTTACATTGCTGCTTTGCACAACAGTCCCGGATTTCTCTGACTAGCATGTCTACAGTTTTAACTAAACTCCATTAGCAGCGAATTTCGTTTGATATAACACTACTTGCTTTGGAGACATCGATATACGTAACCGTAACCAAGTGGTGTCTCATTTCATAGGGCTATGTAGCCCTTACCCCTCAGTTTCGAGACACAAGGGCTAGGGGTAAACTAAGGGCTAGGGGTAGGGGTAAAACAGAGTATTTGGATTCGGCCCAAGTGTTGTTTTCTTGTTGCATCCGCAACAATTGGTTATGATATAGATATGTCAAAATTAAAATGGAGGCTGCTTTGTCCTGTATCTCTTTTTATAACTACACTGTCTGTTGGTTTCCTTACAGATTCCTTATAGGGTGTGCCTGCATCAGGCTGTTTATCAATCCGAAGAACGCTAATGGTGCGTTTCCGCTTGGGACACACTGCCTACGATCTGCTGCGCCGTTTTTCTTTCGGCGCCCATGTTATCAAATGGGACCAATGGGACTGACCACACTCGCTGTGAAGGGCTGCGTAGCACCGCGATTGCCTGTGATCTGCAGCGATCGTTTCGGCAGCTGGTCGAATTTTTTTGCGAGACGCTTGCGAAATCGGCTGCAGGATGATAAAATACACCATATTAGTTTATATATTTGTATAAAAAAGCATGTTATTAAGATTTTACTACATTAATTGTAGACTACGGTGAACATTTGTAAAGTTGTAGACTTCATAATTATTTTTTTAAGGGGCGATTGATTGCAAAACTGATTTTACCTTGTTATAGTTGAAAAATGACAGTTTGGTGTGTTGTTGCAGCATCAACTTTGTCACGCCCCAAAATTTACATTTACCCGCCCTCTGGTTTTCTGGTCCAGGAACATAAACGGAGGTCGCGTAGATCTACAACACTTTTTTAGCTAGGTGTGCGCTGCTCTGTACTTCCACAGGAATTACAAATAAGAAAGTTAATACGTTTTCTAGATATTGAAAATGGAGCGCTGTAAATGCAGTGTTCCAAGCTGTACCGGGAATCCTGACACTTTTCACCATCTTCCCAAAGAACAAGACACTAGACAGGCATGGCTGATGTTTATCTATGGGAATATCCCTATTAAGTACGATGCTAAAGTATTAATTTGCTCGGACCATTTCCCGAGGACAGTTTTGAAAACCTGGGACAATGTAATGCAGGATTTGCTATGAAGCTGTTGCTGAAAAAAGGTGCTGTTCTGACCTTATGTTCATCACAGCCACAAGCTGTAGTATGATGTTGTTGCTAAGTTATTACTAGCAATGCTAACGTATCCTGCCTGTATCTAGCATCGGTAGAATGTGTGATGATTTAGTTTACTGGCAATGGGGCTAACGTTATTTCATGTTCCTGACTGTGTTTCATTCAAATAAATAACCCGTGTTGTCATGTAAATCTACAATTCAAGATGTATGTTTATCCAGATCTATTTTTCAGCAAGATAGCTAGAGCTAACTGAAGTTGAGTAACTGCGGAGCAAAGACGCAACATGGCCAACACTCACTGAAACATCGAAAGTGGAGACTTGAAATAAAAACGTACAAATAAATCTATTTAGTCTACACAACACTGTTTTCAACAGATTGACGAGATATCATTTGAAATGATTACGTTAGTTGTTTCCACTTCTGTTGTCGAAGCAAACAGGATCGACTTAGGTGGGTAAAAATAGATCTGGACAAAAATGCATCTTGAATTGTAGTTTTACATGACAACACGGGTTATTTATTTGAATGAAACACAGTCAGGAACATGAAATAACGTTAGCCCCATTGCCAATAAACTAGGCTAAATCATCACACATTCAACCTAGCATTAGCAACCTTAACGTTACATGCCTACAGTCTGTTTTCGCTATCTAGCTGTTCTTGCATTCCTTGCAAATCACTGTTAACCCTTGTGTTATCTTCGGGTCATTCTGACCCATCAGTCATTGTGACCCACCGTCGTATTGCGACAGATTTACTGCATACAAAGACAAAGTGAAGCATTTTCTTTTAACAGCTAGGCTGTCTCAGACCCCCCACATTGCAAAGCTTAAAAGAAAATGATTTTAATTTGTTTTTGTATTGGGTAAAATTGGGTAAACACAACGATGGTTCATTATGAACCTTTGGGTCATGTGACCCGAAGGCAGCACGAGGGTTAATAAAAAGCAGATGAGCTAGAGCAGGGGTGGCTAACCTGCGGCTTGCGAGCCGCATGCGGCTCTTTGCCTGCTCCTGTGAGGCTCTTACTGAGCGGCTGGGGGAATAAAAGGAACACAAAAAATATATACTGTATATGGACCCTTTCGCATTTCGTATCGCGTATCACATCATTGTTTAAGACTTAAACAAACCACACAGAGCCGTCGCAGGGAGGGTGCCAGGCCCTGTGCTAACTTAACATGCGAGGCACTGCTTATTGACGTGATGCACGCACAAGAATCACTTTCAACCCACACGGAGACCATAATTCCGACACCTATCATCCTGCGCGCGTGCGGAGCCACATTTCTGCAAGACGTGCTGACAAATTTATCCAGCGATCCTCGAATCGACTTGTGAAATTCTTGCTTCTTTTTAGTTGTATTCCTTTTCTCAGCACCCGACTCATGTTTGCAAAATCGGTCTTGCTCTCTTGTAGGTGACGTTTGTTTCTCCCGGCCGTCTCCTTCCTCCTCGCACTCTCACAGGGGTGTAACGTAAATCATGAACAGTGCCGCTGCTAGCCATTTTGGTGCCCTAAGCATAATTCCTTTATGATGCCCCCCCCCCCTAAAAAAACCCGATTGTTTTTGCCAGTTTAACTTTTTATTACCAAACATATAACTCAATACCAATAGCCTAACACAACAGCAGCATCACAATGTAACACCTATTGAGAGGTGGTGGTTCTCTGCTGTGTATCTGTCCCTAAACAGCTGGTTGAGGGTGGTTGATCAGGGCTTGGCAGGGACGGACTGGGAGTAAAAATAGGCCCTGGACTTTGATCCAGACCGGCCCACCAGAACTGGCCCCCTTATACGCCACCACAGCTGCCCTGCCAATGCATCCACATTCTGTGTTTGATGTGATGCTAGTTACGGAGTTCCCAACGTAATGCGAGCGCGCAACACGCGCAAGCTAAAAGTTTTGGCCTTTATTTGAGCGCAAAATAGTTTTTGAGCTTCATGTAAAATAAACAGCCGTTTTTCAATTGGTAAAACCTTGTCTAGGGAGAGTGTTGTATTTTTGTCTCAATGCTTCAGCCCCACCCTCCCAGCTAACACAGTTACGTTGCCGCAACGTCACTCGATGACCAAACATACGTTGCCGCAACGTCTTTGGCGACGTTGAGGGACCGTGCATCTGTGGGACGCCAGAACATAACCGCAACGTAATCTTTTGACGTTGCCAGTCCGTAACCGCGACGTCGTGGCAACGTTATTTTCCGACGTTGCCAGTCTGTAACCGCGACCTCCTAGCAACGTCATTTTCCGACGTTGCCAGTCCGTAACCGCGACCTCCTAGCAACGTACTTTTGTGACGTTGCCAGTCCGTAACTGCAACGTTAACTAAGTAACCTATATTTCTCAATTCTACTGCTTATATTGGGGCGGTTCATATGCAGACCTCATTTGCCCAAAATGCTACTTGTTCTTGTATAATAGGCTACATGGTAGCCAACTTTAGGAGGACTATGTTTGTGTGATGTGTAGCCTAACTCCAGCTAATCATAAACAAGGCAGCATTTCCATGTAACATTGTCATTTTATTTCAAACAAAGTGCCAAACAGTGAATTAAAATCTTCTGCCAGTCCCCGCTACAGGTCCTGTCTGTTGGCCCTGACAATGAAGCACAAAATAAGTTAGTGTTCTATCAACATAATTGCACGTGTAAAAAGGCGCTATACAAGTCATTAAAAAATCACATCTAAAATAATATATATCATCAAAAAAATATGTGATTCTAGATTTTTGTCACATAGCCATGTGAAAGGTTGGATATGGAAGCTGCAATCATGATTCATTCACCTGGCTTGTTTTGAATGGTCTGCCGGGGTGTGTTTGAGTGTCTCCTCTATGAGGAGCTCCACAGCTTTCTCTCCCAGTCCCGTTTTCCACTTCATCACAGCGTCTGGAATTAGAAGTCATGAACTTATTGTCAGCACCAATGTGAACGTTGAACGCTGCGTGTAAGCCATAGTTCATGGCATCTCCAAACACTTACCACTCTCTTTCGCAACTCCAGCACCCTAAGGCGCTCCTCAAGGTCTTGAAGTTCAGCCTGTGTTTGGGCCACCTGTAGGTCCATCACTGGCACCTCTTCAGTGTGTCTGCCCTGTAGTCGCCTGAATAGGAGAGCCTCTCGCTGGTTCTCCTCCAATGTCTCCATCTTCCGGAGCATAACCTGTAATGTGTCTGTCATTAAAGACAAGTAAAACAAGTTTACAAGAGTTAGCATGATTGGCATACACTGTGGTTCTTCTAGATTAGCTGTAACATTGATGTAAATAACAAATGTTACCTTGAATGGTTGTATACAAAGCATATTTTTTTTGACTGTCTTATATTTGCACTTGCCTGGCTGCCAGCTGTTTTCCTGGGCCCCCAATGGGTTCACCTCCACCAGACCAGAGTTGACATCTAGGGGTATGGAATCTGGTGATGCAAAAGTTTTAAGTCATGCTTTTGCTTCAAAACATAGCCTTTAGGGTTGCCATGGCTCATACAATTATTGTCACTGTTTTAAACGGTCATTCATTACTTTACCATCATTTCCCAGGGACACAGTGCTAGGCCGTGTGACGGTGGTAGTATAATCTGTACAGAAATGAAAGTGGAATGTAGTTTATGTACATAGTTTTAGCATATTGATATTAAAGGAGTAGCATTGTACATATGTGGTCGTTCGAAAGCAGGGCCCCACATCGTAGCGTCGCACGTGTGATTCTGAACATTCCAACCGACTATTTTCCGATAGACAAA
The DNA here is from genome assembly GCF_963692335.1 of Osmerus eperlanus. NCBI lineage: Eukaryota > Metazoa > Chordata > Actinopteri > Osmeriformes > Osmeridae > Osmerus > Osmerus eperlanus. The sequence continues at coordinate 8,235,393 of NC_085024.1, forward strand.
AACTATATAACAAACGCTACAGTATAGCTTCAAAATTTACAATTAGTAGACTAACAAGTAACACTAGCAGGTAGTAGCATTGCTACGAGTATTATGCTAGGTTGCTAGGTAACGGAAGCTAATTAAAGCTACCTAGCTGCCGTTTTGGAAAAATAACTGGAAGCGTCGGAAATATTTAGAACTCACGCATCTAAAGGTTAAAACGAATAAACTTATCCAAAAACAGATGTCATGTACAAATTGGAAAAATTAGTGACATGATACTTTTATAGACGCCATTGCTGTGCATGCCATGACCGACTGTGATTAAAACGTGATCAGCCACGCTAGCTCCAGTCTTTGAAAATTCCGGGCTAAATAAACTATTTTGGGACAAGGTTTTTTAACAGTTCTGAACGTTTATTTTCACTGATTCTTTTGTGGGTGATTTGTGAGACGCTAAACTTTGATAACATGTAGGCCTATGCATTTTCAGTATTTCAACATAACTTTCTGGAGGGTTTAACCTCTACTGTACTGTAGCTAGCGAAATCCTAACGTAAACAATGTGAATCTGATAGCACATAAACAGGCTAAATAGCCTAAATTTCAAACATATACGTATTAACATGCCCCATCCAATTTCTGAAAATATGTTTATATATTTAAAACTATTTCTGTAAAGAAACTCACCTTTGAAGTAGCTAATTTCCAGTTGAAATCCAATGCGTACAAGACGGTGTTGAACCCCTGCAAAATCTCTTCTGAAACCCCAGTTTCAGCGATGCGTTGAAATGGGCATGTGCAAAGTTGTTGCTCAGGGCCAGACTGAGGGGCAGGTTTGCTAAGGAAGAATTGTAATATTCTGTGATGACTTGTCTTTGGAAATGAAACTCTTAAGAGTCGCTTACCTTTTGGTCACATTTAACAATTTTGTATTACAAAAATTATTGGAGCACAAATTTGCATTGTGTGTCATACAGCTTTGGTGTGCTATACAAAGAATGTTTGCTTAATCATGTTACACATCACACATTAATTGCTTTTGTACGTGTTTATAGTAAAGAATGAAAGACTTGAATTATATTAGAATTATAGAATATATTTGTTAAAACGATTTCGACCTACGGTCTCGGTTAACAAACGTTTTAACAAATCTCGGTTTACAAAGGCGTTTGCAGACCTGTCGAGGAGTAAACATTTGCTGTTTATCGAACCATTCAAATCCTTATTAACTTCAACTAAGCTTTCACATAACCATGACACCATAACACAACAATAACTCAACATATTTTTCAGAGATTTCTTTCATTTCATTTAGTTCACAAGTTAAGCCTAGTGGGCTCAATGATGGCTCTCCCATCAGCTCTCTAGTTCTGAGATTGGGAGTCTCTGCAGGTAAGACTGGAGGTGTCGAGGCAGGTGACATGGGAGCCTGCTCTGACATGTGCTGCTGTGGTGGTGTCCTCTCTTGTGTAGGCTCCTGTAGAGGTATCAGATGCAGGCGGTTGCGTCTCACCACCCCCTGAGGTAAATCCACCAAATAAGATCTCGGAGTAGAGTGGTTCTGAATCACAGTTCCAGACGTCTTAGCGTCGGTGACCCATACAGGTTCTCCTGGTGATAAGACACTGTGCGTTTTTGCACGGTGACGCCTGTTGTAGTGTGCAGCATCTGACATCCTCTTCTCCTTTTCCTTCTGAGCCAGTGCGTGGCTGTGAGGCAGTGTAGGATCCAGATGAGAGGGAACAGTTGGCACCGTGGTGCGTAAACGTCAGCCCATGAGAAGCTGAGCCGGGCTGTATCCATTCTGAAGAGAAGTGGCTCTATATGCGAGTAGAGCCAGGTAGGGGTCATCTGCCTTCTTTAAAAGGTTTTTCACCGTCTGGACCGCCCGTTCCGCTTCACCGTTACTTTGCGGGAACCTCGGGCTGCTGGTGACATGTCTGAATCCGTATGCAGCTGCAAACAAGGCGAAGGCCTGTCCAGAAAACTGAGGTCCGTTATCTGACATCATCACCTCTGGGATGCCATGGCGAGCGAAGATCGACTTTAGATGAGTGATGATGTCGGTGGACCTGGTGTGAGATAAGAGTGCAATCTCAATATATCTCGAGAAGTAGTCGACGACAAGTAAGTACATCTTACTTGTCGTCAAAGAGGTCCGCCCCCAACCTTTGCCACGGTCGATCAGGGTGCTCTGAGGGCATGAGCATCTCATTGGTGGCCAAGCCGCGAAGCAGCCTTAAGGGTTTCTACGTATTCTTATTATTGGTGGCTGTTACGACCCCCAGTCTGATGTTCTGTGTTGCATTTGTGTGTGTTCCCTGCTGTGCTGTCTGTTCCCCATAGGTGGCGCGAATCAAACCATCAACACCCACGCATGACTCCTCCTCTCCATAATCCGGTTCACCTGGTTCCTGTCATCAACCAACCCTCCACCAGTATATATTGTGCCACTCTGTGTTTGTTTGGGGGGGGGAATAAGTCGCTGGCTGTATTGTGTGTGGGTAAGGCCTACTTTTGTGTTTAGTTGTTTGGATTCCCCTCTGTGCTGACCATTGTCCTTTTGGCTTGTTTTTCTTTGTCCTGTTGTGTTGAGTTGCTTTGTTTGTAGTGTTGTCCAGAACGTTTTCTTGTTCTTTTGTTCAGGGGCTGGGGAGTAGTTTGGAGCTGCCCTGGGGTATACATCACCCGTAGGAATTACTTACTGTCTATATACACCAGCTAGACCTGGGCAGACCACTGCTGTATTTTTGGTTAGGACACCTCATTCGTGTGTCAGTTGCTTTGTGTTTAGCTTTGGGAACTTTATGTTGATTTATTTTCTTTGGTCCTGTCCAGCCCTCCCCTTATCCCTGTTTATTATTTTCCCATTTACCGTTATTATTTACTATACCTTGGTGGCAAAAATAAAGCCTTAATATTCCATTGGTACCATTTGTTTGTGTCCTTGTTCGCACTCCTTGCTCTGCGCACCCTTCACTGGCCTTTGAGAGTCCCTGAGCGGTGGCAGGGGTCAGGTTCCCGCCGTTACAGGCATAGGCTTATAACAGTGGCCAAGCCGCGAAGCGGCGCAGCCACCTCAAGTGTTTCTACCTTTTCTTATAATTATTATTATTGGTGGCCAAGCCGCGAAGCGGCACAGCCACCTCAAGTGTTTCTACCTTTTCTTATAATTATTATTATTATTATTATACTTCTGCCATGGGAGTCTATGGCAGCCCCTAGAACCACATTGGAAGTTGTGAAATTTGGCACACTCTTCGGGACCTGTCCCCTCATCACTTTCACCAAGTTTCATGTCTCCCATTCCAACCCTATAGCGCCACCAATGGGTCAAAGTTGAAGGTGTGTTTACACACGTTACCTTTGAACCATATGCCGCATTTTCCAAAATGAGGTATCATTGGATTCCCTGGATCAAGACAAGTTCAACGCACTCTATGACGTCATACCCAGTCATATAGATTCTCCGCCATTTTGAATGTTAAGGAGAAAAGTTTTTTCGCTACTCCTCCTACAATTCTTGTCGAATCTTCTTCAAAATTGCCACAGATGATCTTCAGACCAAGCCTCACAAAATTTATGGAGCTTTGATTTTCGCAACCGTTTGTTAGTTACAGCCAATCAAATTCAGCAAATGATCCGGAAAAAGGGAAGTGAGGTCATATCTTAGTGAATCTTTGATGCATTGACTCCAAACTTGGTGTATGGATTCATGACCCTGTTATTATGAGGTCCGAAAAAGGTAGGGTCATTTGAGTTCTAGGGGGCGCTACAATAGGCAATTGTGTTTTGACCAATAACTGTTGATTTGTTTGTCGTATTTAAGTGATTCCTATGTCTCGTGATATCTTAGGCGATCCCGTGTCTGATGCATGTTAACGCATGATACCAGACGAATTGATGAGGCCGCCATTTTGAATGAATGAATGAAACTTTCCCCTACTCCTACACAATGTATCCAATATTCACCAGATTTGGCACAGATTATCTTCAGACCACAATCACCTTGACATGTCAAAATAGGACTGAATTACAGCTGTTGGGGCAACAATTTGGGCCAAATCTGACCATGCGTGCCACAGGAGAAATGGCTTACTTTTTGTATACTGTAACTGTACACAGCAATTCCCAGCGCTGAAAATGGCTCACTGGGATAAGACGGGCTCCTTTGAAGTGCAAGGTCGTAGGTTCGAATCCAGCCAAAGTCTCAAGCATGTCATGATACTGGTTTATCTGTTTAGTGATGCCAGGTATGCGACAGTAGCTGTCGAGCAGTATAATTAAAATGGTCACGATAATGTTTCATTCTCAGGGGATTTATACTCAGAGTCAGATTTATTGTGCTTTGTCGATATAGTGATGCTACATCTAGCCAGTGCATCAGATTTCTTGCATCATAACTTCTGAACAGATTTGTCATAAATCACAAGATTGGTCTCTTCTGATTCTACGTGGCATACTAAGTCGAAATATATCACACTGTCCCGTGTCTGCCATTTTGGGCGTCGGCCATTTGGAATTTTCATTTCCTCGTTCGCCGTTGCTCCTATTTTCATGGACATGTAATCAAATCATTTTCAGACCACAATCACCTTGACATGTCAAAATAGGACTGAATTACAGCTTTTTATACTTGGGTCAACGCTTCCCACAGGAGAAACTGCTTACTTTTTTTTATACAGTAACTGAACACAGCATTTCCCTGCAGTGAGAGTAGCTCACTGGGATAAGACGGGTTCCTCTGAAGTGCAAGGTCATAGGTTTGAACCCAGCCACAGTTATATTCACCAAATTTGGGATAGATTATCTTCAGACCACAATCACCTTGACATGTCAAAATAGGACTGAATTACAGCTGTTAAAACTTGGGCCAAATCGGACAACCGCTTGCCACAGGAAAAACTGCTTATATTTTTACCCAGTAACTGAACTGTGATTTGCAGCACTGAGAATTGCTCACTAGGATAAGTTGGTGTCCTGGCAATGGCAACGTCAGAGGTTTGAATCCAGCCAAAGCCGACGAGCTTGTCATGTCTCTGATTCTCTGTTTAGCGAGACTGTAAGCCACTGCAAAGGAATCCAGGTACACCGCAGTCACTAGTTACCTGTAGTCAAGCTACAAGCTATAGTCAATGCAATCCTCACACAAACTATCAAAATGATTTTAGATTTTCGAAACCGTTTGTCCGGTACAGCCAATCGAAATTGGCAGCAGAGCCGCCAAACAGAAAGTTGTGTCGTATCTCAGCAAATCTTTGATGGATTCACACCAAACTTGCTGCATGTACTTGGAACACTTCTGAGGATGTCCAAAGTTTCTTCTGGGTCATCTGGCCTGCTTGGCCACCCCATTGCTGCTTGCAGCTATATTTGTGATTGTGTCTCTCTTGTATGCATGTTCTGCATTTGAGTACCATGTCGTTTATCTGTCCCGGCCACCATACAGACTGGCGTGCACGTGCTTTACATTTCACGACACCTTGGTGTCCTGCATGCAGCCTGGCTAGCACATCGTTCCGCAGTGTTGCAGGTATTACCAGCCGTGAGTCTTTTAGGAGCAACCCGTCTTCCACTGTGAGTGTGGCTCGCTCTAGCCAGTAGTTTTTCAGCACTGATTCCTGTTTGACATGTGCTGGCCATCCTTCACTGCACCCGTGCAGTATCTCCCATGCTACATGACCCGTGAGCAGACACTGTCAGCTTTAAGCTGCTCTTTCAGATGTTCTATGTATGAGGGACTGGCAGGCAGATTTTCCATGATACAGTCCACATATATGTTTGTGCTCTCCATCAGTTCGTTTTCATCTGGGGACATGCTCGCTGTCACAGGCGAGCGTGACAGCGTGTCAGCTGTCCAGAGTGACTTCCCTGGCACATGTATGATTGTATATGAGTAGCGCATGAGCCTCATTCTGAAGCGCTGAATTCTTGGCGGCAGAAGATCAAGTGCTTGGGCTCCCAGTAGGCTCAGAAGAGGTTTATGGTCGGTCTCCAGGATGAAATGCTTTCCCAGGAGGAAATCCCGGAACCGTTCACAGGCCCATGTGAGACCCAGAGCCTCCTTTTCAACTTGTGCATAGCGTTGTTCAGTTGGAGAGAGTGACCGCGATGCATAAGCCACAGGATGCCATTCACCGTCCACCTTCTGGAGAATAACGCCTCCCAAGCCATACGAAGATGCATTGGCTGATACTTTAGTGTCTCTGTTTGGGTCATACATTGCGAGCACTGGAGGAGAAGCAAGCGCCTCCTTCAGCTCCTTAAACGCCATTACCTGGTCCGTGTCCCACACCCAGCAGTTCTTTTTCGAGAGGAGATCACGGAGTGCTTTGTCCTTTTCAGCCAGCTGAGGAATGAATTTTCCCAGCTGGTTAACCATGCCGAGAAAGCTCCTCATCTCCGTCACATTTGTGGGCTCCGTCATCTCCGTGATAGCCTCCGTCTTCTTCGGATCAGGCCGGATGCCCGTGACTGAGATGTGGCCCAAAAAGGCCATCTCACTCTTGGAGAGTTCACACTTTTCCACATTCAGGGTGATGCCTGCTTTCTCCACTCTTTGCAGCACAGCATGGAGTCGAGTGTCATGCTCTTCTTGGTCCCGCCCCCACACTAGTAAGTCATCGATGTGGCAGACCATGTACAAGCTTCTGCTTGTGGAATGAATGCTCCGTGACACGTTTAATACAACTTGAGAAGTCTCCTTTATTCGTGGCGTGTGTGTAGTATCTAACGTCTTGCTCTGTTATATCCTACCGCCGTGCTCCCCGGCCCCCTTGTGGTAGCCTCATCTCCATGCCCATAACATTACGCCATTAACTAGACCCAGTTACATGACATCTTCCTCCTTTTGAGCTGTAGGCTAATTAACAGCATAGAGCTAACAGGGTGCAGCATCTCTTCTTAAGAAAATGAACAGTTTACAATGGAAATAAATTCTAACAGTACATGACTGTAACTCAAGCTCTCAGCTGTTGAGTTGAAAGTTATGACTCCTAAGACACCTTTTATAAGCCCTATCATTAGCTTCTGTAAATGCTTATGACTAAACAATATCCACATCAAAAGTGTTTTAAACCATGAACATCCACATGTCTCCTTAAACTGTTAACAATAACATCTGTCTTTTCTTTTAGTTTCCCCACATTTCACTTCCCCTCCCGTTTTTTTATTTTTTTTCGTCCTTATTCGTATTTAAGAATACGGGGTAACCTGAGGTAATGAGGTAGACTACTCATGCACCTCCATAGCTGCTGGAGATTATTCTGCTCCAAGAGGCAAGCTATGTGTTAATCACAAAGTCTTTCAGTCTCTCTGGTGGGCGGAGAATCCTCCCCCGTGAAGATACACGAGCCTGAGCAGGGGGCTGTGCCACGGGCCCCAGTGGAACAGTCTGTCTAACAGGTGAAGGTGGGGAATGTTCAGCCACCTGTGTGTCCTCTGTTGTGTCCGGCTCTTGTGTAGGAGGGAACGTCGGGCGCAAGTGTCGCCTGTTCCTTCGCAGTGTCCCATGGTCCGTGTGGATCAGGTAGGACCTCGGAGTTGGGTGTGGCATTTGGACTGTCCCTGTTGTCGTCCAGCCTGACTCACCATCGAGTTTCACTGCCACACTGTCACCCGGATTGAGAGGCAGAAGTGATCTGGCGCTGTTGCGTGTGTTGTAGGCACGCCTGTAGCTGCTTTTGGCCTTGGAGTCAGCTTGGCGCACTTTTGCAAGGTCGGGCCATTTTGGAGACAGTACCTTGTCGACTGTAGGCACTGTTGTTTTGATCTGTCGGCCCATCATCAGCTGGGCAGGACTGCAACCCGTGGCATGCAGCGGAGTAGCTCTGTATCTCATGAGAGCCAGGAACGGGTCAGCCTGCCGGAGGATCCTTTTCGCCGTTTGCACTGCCCTCTCAGCCCCCCCATTGGACTGAGGGTAGTGGGGGCTGGAGGTAATGTGTTGAAAGTCATAAGTCACAGAAAAGCGTTTAAACTCCTTACTTGAAAACAGTCCTCCATTGTCTGTACGTAGCTCGTCTGGACACCCCCACCTGGCAAACATGTTTTTCAGCCGTGCACAGGTGGTCTCACTCGTCATGTCAGGCAGATGGGCTATTTCAAGATAGCGAGAGAAATAATCAATAACAACCAGATAGTTCTGCTTTGCATACTCACAGATGTCCGCTCCAATCTTTTGCCAGGGCCTTTGTGGTTGCGGTGTAGTTATCAGAGGCTCTTTGCTCTGTGTTGGTCTGACCTACATACATTCTGGGCATGTTGTCACTAGGTCCTGAATCTCGCTCTCCAGACCAGGCCACCACACGCTCATGTGCGCCCTCTTGCGACATTTAGTGATGCCCTGGTGCCCATCGTGCAGACGTTGCAATATGTCACTTCTCATGCTGTGCGGGATGACGATACGGTCGCCATAGAGCACAAGACCTTCTGACACACAGTCCATTCCTCCACTGGTGGTATGCTCTTGCTTGAGCTGGAATGTTATTCACGTGTTTTGGCCAACCTTCGATCACCTGTCTGCTCACCACTCGCAGTTCTCTGTCCATGCTCGTCTCCTGCTTGATCCTGTCCAGCTTCAGCTGAGATACGGGCCATGCTGCATGAGCTGCGGCTTCAAATGCTGAGACATCACATATTAGTTCACACACTTCACTGTGTATGAAGGGTAGTGGCTGTCTAGATAGTGTGTCAGCTACTGTCAGTGTTTTCCCCGGAACATAGTCTGCCGTGGGGTTGTACCTCATCAGGCGCATAAGTAGGCGTTGGCACCTCAGGGGAACTGCATCTAAGTCTTTATTGTTAATCAGAGGAACCAACGGTTTGTGATCTGTGTGCACTGTGAACTCATTTAGGGCCATACAGGTAAGTGGAAAATCTTTCACAGGCCCAGACCACAGCTAGAGTCTCTTTTTCTATCTGCGCGTAGCGCTTTTCTGTATCAGTCAGTGCCCTAGAACAGAATGCTACTGGTTTCAGTCCCTCAGGGTGTTGTTGCAGTAGCACACTACCCAGCCCATAGCTACTTGTGTCCGAACTCACTATTGTAGGCTTGTGTACATCATAGAAGGCAAGAGTTGGTGCGGTGGTGACGAGTTGTTTTACTCTCTTAAAGGCGTCTGCTTGTGCAGCATCCCAGATCCAGGTTGTGTCATCTTTTAGCAGGTCATTTAGGGGTTGTAGTGCATCTGTCAGGTTGGGCAGGTATCTCCCTAGATAATGGACCATGCCCAGGAACCTTCTTAGACCTGGCACATCCTATGGCGGTTGTAGCTCTGTGATGGCACCGACTTTTGCGGGGTCAGGCCGGATGCCGGCTCTGTCGATGAGATGACCTAGGTAGTTTAACTGCCTCTGACGCATGTGACACTTTTTGTAGTTTAGCTTTAAGCCTGCGTTGTCCAGGGTCCGGAGTACATTTTGGAGCCTTTCCTCATGCTCCTTCTCATCCTGTCCATGAACAAGAATGTCATCCATGTAAATTTCAACTCCTTCCAGGCCTCTGAACAAGGTTGACATTTCTCTCTGGAATATCTCCGGTGCGCTGGAGATTCCAAAAGGGAGTCGCTTAAAGAAGTACCTTCCCATGGGTGTGATGAATGTGGTCAATTTGGCTGTATCGCGCTCCAGCGGGATCTGCCAAAACCCGCTTTCAGCGTCGAGCAGGGAGAACACACACGATTCTGCCAACCGAGGCAGTATGTCGTCCACTGTAGGTAGGACGAACCTCTCCCTCTTAACGGCTTTGTTGAGCCGTTTGAGGTCAACACAGATTCTCACATCCCCAGTCTTCTTTGGGACAGGAACCATTGGAGCGCACCACTCCGTTGGCTCTGTGATCTCCTCAATGACGCCACATTTCTCCATCCTCTCCAGTTCAGCTTTGACTTTAGGAAGCAGGGGGGCAGACACTCTCCTCGCCGTGTTAACTGCATATGGTTCTGCATCCTCTCATAAACAAATTCTCACTGGCTTTATGTTCAAGAGTCCCAAATCCTGCCCAAACGTGCTTTGGCACGCCTGGACTTCCTCTACTCTTTGTACTAGTCCCATTGCCACAGCCACGTTTCGACCTAACAGGTTGCTGCCATTGGCTGTTTCAATCACATGGACCTTATATTTGTAGAACTGGCCTTTGTATTTCGATAAAGCTACAAATCCCCCCAAACAGCTCAGTTTACCTCCAGGACTGTCAAAGTCTCTGTCGTTCTTTTCTAGCTGGGGCAGGTGTCTGAGCTGGTGATATGTTTCTTTTGAAATCACTGTGGAATCTGCACCAGTATCGATCTTAAAGGAGAGGGGTGTCCCACAAACTTTCAGTTTTACTGTCCAAGGTGTAGTGTTGTTGTCTGAGATGTAGGTGTACGCTTTGACTTCACCTAAAAAACGTCCGTTAGACTGGTCGGCATCCTGTTCCGCTATAGTCAGTTCATTTACCTTGGCAGAGTGACACACAACCGCAAAATGTCCTATTTTCTGACAATTCCTGCATTGTACAGCTTTAGCTGGACACTGAGCATGTTTGTTGTCCTTGCCACACCTGTAGCATTTTGTGTTGGGTGGTTTTCCACCTCTGTCGCGAAAAGCTGCCGCCCTTTTCTTCTCTTCCACCGTGTGGCTTTGAAGGCCCCGCGCGTGTATGATTCCGCGCCACTTCACTGAGGTAGTTAGCTTCAGCTGAGCTAGCTATAGCCTGCTGGCTAACTTGGCTCTTTATCTGCTCGGCCTGTCTCACCATCTCCACTGCTTTGTCCAGTGTCAGGTCTGCCGTCAGCTGTAGCTTTTCAGACATCCCTTTTTCCAAGATCCCTATAACCAGCTTGTCCCTTATGTTTTCAATCTTTGCTGGACCAAACTGGCATGTCTCGGCTAGCTTGTATAGCGTGCAGATATATTCCTCCGCTGATTCACCTTGCTTCTGTGCCCTAAGGTGGAAACGAGCCCTCTCGTGTATAACGTTCACTTTCGGAACAAAATAATTATTTAGCTTGGCCAACAGTCTCGTAGTCAAAATCCTTTTCTTCACCCACAAAAACAAAAGTGCTGAAAACCTGCTCGGCCTCCTTGCCCAACGCATATAGCAGCGTGCTAACCTGTACGACACCGCTCTCGGTGTTTAGCTTAGTAGCCGTTCGGTACCGTTGAAAGCGTCGCCTCCACTCTGGCCACTGCTCCGGCCGTGTAAAGTCCATCGTTTTGGGTGGGTTGAACTTCGCCATTCCTCAAATCTGCGTTCTGACACCATGTACAAGCTTCTGCTTGCGGAATGAATGCTCCGTGACACGTTTAATACAACTTGAGAAGTGTCCTTTATTCGTGGCGTGTGTGTAGTATCTAACGTCTTGCTCTGTTATATCCTACCGCCCTGCTCCCCGGCCCCCTTGTGGTAGCCTCATCTCCATGCCCATAACATTACGCCATTAACTAGACCCAGTTACATGACAGACCACACCCTCCAACCCCGCAAGGGCGTGCTCAGATTTTTTACCACATAAACCTTCTGCATGGTCTGCTTGCCTCCACTCCTCAGCTGCAGTCTGGCGAACCCTGACACATCCAGCGGAATCCGTCCCGGACCGAGCAAGGGTCTCTCTGCCTTCTGGAGAACAGGCTGCTGTGTATCGGAAAATATGCTGTTTATATCAGTCTGTGACACAGCAGTGACATCCGCTCCGGTGTCGAGTTTGAACCTGATTGTGGTGTTCATTATTCTTATGTTAGTGGTCCATGCAGCTCTGTCGGACGTCACAGAACCCAGGAAGAAACTTTCATCCTCCTCCTCCGTCTCAATACCGTCCACGTTTTCGCCTGCACGACAGACACGCTGAAAATGACCTTTTTCCCCACATGAATGACACTTTGCATTGTTGGCAGGGCACTCATGTCTAGGATGACGTGGGCCACCACATTTGTAGCACTGGGAGCTGTGTGGATGTCTACTCTGGCTGCTGAAGTGTGGCTTTGCTCCATCACTTTTGTATTTGTTGAATTTGTGCGTCTCTTTGCCTTCTGCCTTCAAACACTCTGTCCACAGTGGCAGCATCCATCTGCACTACACTACTGGCATCACTCCTCAGGGTGTTTTGTTGCTTTTTTATCTCCTCTGTCTTGCCATGTTAATGGCTTTTTCCAGGTTTAAATCCTTCACCATTTGCATACGTTCGGAGAGCTTTGTATCAGAAAGTCCCACTACGATCCTATCTCTGATTAGCTCGTCATGCAATGTCCCATAATTGCAGTGCTCTGCTAATGCATGTAGGGCAGTTACAAAAACGTCAACTGTTTCATTTGCCTCCTGTTTGCGCATGTTAAAACGCGCGCGCTCATATACGATGTTCTTTCTAACAATGAAGAAAGACTCAAATCCGTCTCTCACTTTTGCGTATATCTGCTGGTCTGCAGCACTTAGTTTTAAGCCTCTCAAGACGTCATCTGCGTCGTCTCCCATGCAGTATATCAAGGTATTCACCTGGTGGACTTCAGAGCTTGCAGACAGGTTACTTGCCTGACGGAATCTCTCAAATCTCCGAATCCATTTTGTCCAGTCGTTCGGCTTGGAAAAATCAAAGGGCTCCGGCGGCTGGATGTTAAACGTAGCGCTGGGAGTGTTAGCCGCCATGCTAGCTGCTTCCCGGTCTTGCTCGTTATCGCTCATCTAACTTCACCGAACACTTCTTCCGAACTATTACCTAAGTCCCTACAGTTACACAACTTTTACATATCCTGCTTTAGCTACACAGCACTTCTGACACCATGTCAAGTTCGCTTAATAATGCGCGTGAGACAGACTGTGTACTAAGGTTGACATGTTTATTCAGTTGCTCACCCTGTAACTGACCCCCGCCCCCGACATTCACTCCCTCATCCTATTGGTCCCCAGTCTACCAACATAGGGCTCCCTATTGGTTAAACCTACATGTCAATCAACTATTATGAGTAACATTGAACAACACCACAGGTTCCGTGGGAAGACTATGACTGTCAGCATTCCCTGTACAGCCTGGAACACTGCATTTACGACCGTGGTCCATTTTCAATATCCTTAGAAAAAGTTTCTTCTTTCAAATCCCGTGGAAGTAGGCTACAGAGCAGCGCGCCGATAAACTAGTGTCTGAGATCTACGTGAGCTCCAGTAATGTTCCTGGGCCAGAACACCGGTGGGCTGGTCTGAAGGTAAATGTTGGGGCGTGACAAAGAGCCAAAAAAGGAGGAGCGGGGAATGTTTTTGAAAGCTATCGTTTCACAGCAGCAGTTACAAATTGTGAGATTTATATAGGAAAGAGGCGTCAATGGACTTTGAGGTTCACTGTATGTCTATTTTACACACCAAACTGTCATTTTTCAACTATGACAAGGTAAAATCGGTTTTGCAGTCAATCGCCCCTTTAAACTTGTTCACCGACTGACTGTGCAATGCTTGATAGATTAATATTCCTGACATTTTGGCCGGATTCCAACATCCTTTCCATCATCCAGAACCAAGAACTGAAATCGTGCACGACGATGGAGAACCTTGCAGCAAATATGGCTTATTAAAAAGAGGCCTTTTTTTTGTGTGTGGGGGGGGGGGGGGGTGGAAAGGTGACGGAATTCTGGACTAGCAAAGAGGCACAGCTTTCGATGGACAAGGTAAGAATAAATTGTATATATATGGTCGAAGAATACTTGTTTTTTTAGTTTTGTTACCGCAAGGGATGAAAAACTGAGTGTAGTGAAGTCGTTAAAGACTAATCACTGGTTAATATATATGTAGTGAATGACGGGGGTAGTTAGGGGAGCAGTCAAGCGCTGCACTGACAATTAGGCAAGTGGTTGCACCTGTTGAAGGGAGTGTCGAGAGGTATATAAAAGGGAGAAGATCGGTAGGGTGTTGTGTAGTGTTGTTTTTGGCAGCCTGTTTTAATTTTAGTTTTAGTCTAGTCTTTGTGTCATTTTAGTTTTTATTAGTTTTAGTCACGTTCATACTCTTTTTAGTCTAGTCAAGTTTTAGTCGACTAAAAGTCTGAGCATTTTAGTCTTATTTTAGTCAGACTTATCCATGACTATTTTCGTCTAGTTTTAGTCGAAGAAAACTGATGACATTTTAGTCTAGTTTTAGTCGACAAAAACTGATGACATTTAGTCTAGTTTAAATCAATGAAAATTGTATTTTAGTGTCTTTTTAATCAAAACATAAGTAGTCTAAGCAGTAGTCTCAGGAGGCATGTTAATTCCAAAACCATTTGTTTAATGTATTGGTCTAGATCAGGGGTGGCTAACCAGTCCAGCATAAAGAGCCCAAAAAATAAAACTCATCATAGCAAGGAGCCACACATGCACGCCCGCACTACAACAGCGGCTTACAGATCTAATGACAGTCATAATTCAAAGCATAACCGCAGCCTCGCGCCTGCCTAATTTGCAATCACAAAAAATATGTTCTACTTTCAATATTTTTTTATTCCTGTTCTTGATTCGATGACTCGATCTAAAATTAAATTCCAGTTTGTCAAAAAATCGTTCATGATTTACGTTACACCACAGCGCGTTAGTACACGCCCTGTGAGAGTGCGAGGATATTGCATTATACATTTAATTATAGTCATTGTCACATGACCAGCATTTACGTTGCGTCTCGTTTTCGTCACTTGATAAAGGTTCGTTGCCGACAATATTTTGTCATAATTTTCGTTGACGAAAGCAACACTAGTGTTGTGTTGGTCTGGGAGCCGTTGTGGTGGACATCGCGAAAGTATAATACACTGTACGCAATCAGGGGTTGTGGCGTTCGCAGACCATTTAGGGCTGCCGTGTGAAGACAGCGAGGGGGACAGGGCGAGGTTCCTGGCGGGTTAGGGTGACCTAGATAGCGGGGCTATAGGCGTACCCTTGTCCGCTCCCAGCCTGTGGAGGAGGCTCTCTTGCTGTCTTAGGAGCGGCCTCACAGAGCGCAGACCCCAGGGGAGGGTCGAGTATATAGGGCTTTTAAACTCTATCCCGTTTTGTATGTAACCGCTCATGATCAGTTTTAGGGAGGTCGCGATTTTAAAGCCATAGGGCGGCGAGCTAGAGTACCGCGGGAGGCAACTGCGCTCCCGTACAGTAGAGAGACCCCACCAGCGGTCCCGAGACACGCGTGACGTTGCGGTGAAGTATGGGTGTGATAGCACTGTGTGGCCATTGCTTGCTGTGCCCTAAGGGGATTTGAGCATGGGTGTGTAGTGTGAGACACGTTTGCCGTGCCCCGTGGGGGTGTTTAAATTAGAGGGTCTGTCCAAGTGACAGACACCTTGGTTGGCCCGGTGGGGGGTTTCTATGTGCGGGGGCTCTAACTAATGCCGGAAGATCTGTGTGCCTGGCTCAATGCTCTATCCTATGAATTCAAATAAAGTAACATTGTTGTACCTTGAGTGTTCCCTCTCCTATGTCCAGCGGTGTACTCTCACTAGCCTGCATTGACTATCTACATTCCATAGCGGAGTCAAGGTTTATTACATATAGTCGGATGAAAAACTCCGCTGTGAAGTCGTGCACTAAACTCAAAATGGATCCTGACCTGTAAATGTATATTGGTTGAAATTGACATAATAACTGATTGTTATTGCTGATGAATTGGGAATTGTAATTTACACATGGTAAAGGCGTTTGACATGCCATTAGAGAGTGGAGTTCTACATAAGTGCGTTTATTGTTGCTGAGATGTGTTTGTTTTGAGTATCTGAGTCTGGTGGTAGACATGTGCCATAAACATGTGTTATTAAATCCTAGCCAAACGAACAGGACAAGGCCTGGTCGACCAGGACTCGGATGCGTGAACATAAGATAGGACTTTTAAGTGTACAATGTAGAATTTGGACTCGATTTTTAAATTACGTGCAATTATATCTCTTGCATTTGCTTAATTCAGGTCCAAGTTGTGAAATGGTGCAGGCTAATCACAGGGGTCACGTTTACTAAGATATGGTGCCGGGGTACCGGGAAGCAGCGTTAGTAGCCTATTTTGCTAAGTTCTGTAGAAAGCCGTTGAGGTAAATGGATCGGTCCACAGTCGTTGTGAGAAGACCACAGGTATTAAATGACTCCGTGCGCATGTAAAAGATAGTACTAAATTAGTCGATGAGGACTAATTGTATAATTGTTCAAATAGCGGTTCTATTGAGTGTATATATAACCATTTGTGTAATTGCTTTACATGTTGTAAGAGGGTAGAATTGTCCCTAGAAAGAAATCCGAAGGCTGACATGATTCTAGCGAATTTGCCAGTCCGCTGTCTGTTGAACAAAGTCTTTTACAAATTGCTAGGATAACTGGGATCTGAGAGGAAAGATCAAGGCTGTGACTTTGTTAGCTAATAGCTAATGGCTAACGGTGAAAGCGTGGAGGAAGTGCATTTTGCTCTGTCCTGAGACAACGAAGAGTCCAGGAAGTTAGATTTGCAACTATGGCAACGACATTTGTAGCTAACAAACTTTCACACAGACTCAACAGCGATGGTGGCGAGTACAGGCTAGTAAAGGAATTGCAGCTTGACATTTGAGATCCAGGATAGCTAAAAATTAGCGGAAATTGAGAAATTGACAAAGACGCAGATTTAGAGAAATAGACGAATTTGGAACAAATTTTACATACTAATTTGGTTACTTAACAAGATGTTAGCAAATGTTTTGGTTGTTTGAGTACATTTTATATGAGTTACAGAGAATCTGAGGAGAGATGGAAAAAGGTGGGTGCTAAAATAGAGTCCCGTTACAGTACGTTGAGATTACAAAGGTGATCCCAGAGGGTATGGTTCTGCATAATTATGTGAGTATTAAATGCTGAGAGATGTGTTTGTTTAGATCAGGGGTGGGGAACGTCCGGCCAAATGATTTCGCGGGATGCATACGGCCCTCGAAATCATTTGGTCCGGCCCGCCATAGCACTGCAGGAACCATATTATTAGGTGCATTATTCGTTGGCAGCAGCACCCTTTTAATATGTGGAAGAGGACCGTGGAGGCGCGCAGCGTTGCGTACCAATGTACCAAAAAAGTTTGCTCGCACTCGCATTAAGTGTGGAATTCCTTTCTAGCAAATCAAACCCAGAATACGTTGTTGGTTTGGGCTAAGCCCTGAATGTTTACTACGTATGGCTCCGCGCTTGATTAACACTCAGATCGATAAGCAGTCTCAAAAATGGTAGCAATATAAAAAATAATACGATCCCTTTACGTAATCATGATACACCCCAAGAAATGTTCGATGCACCCCTAGTCAAAGCAGACTGCATCCGTGCCAGCTAACATCACAAACCTCACCAAAGAAAAGCAGTTCCAGCCATCACATTAGGGGTGAGTTAATTAAATGTTTGACCAAATATAGCAGGCACATTTTTAAGTTGATAATTCTGTACGGCCCCCGAATGATTTTATAAATATCCAAATGGCCCTTGGCAGAAAAAAGGTTCCCCACCCCTGGTTTAGATGAATTCGAAGTTTGGTGGTTAACAAATGCTTGATCAACATTTGTTCTAAATCCTAGTTAAACAGGGAGGTTTTTTTGAAGCCTTTCCGACCAGAACTTGTATTTATAAGCGGAAAATCTGTGATGTGTGGCGGTAATAAAAATGCAGAAATTAAACCCCTGGTTCATAAATCGGTTCTAATGCAATTGGAAAAGTTATACTCCAGTGAAATTAAATGAATAGAATATAAACACCAACCAGCTGTGTTGTTTAAAGAGAAAAAAAAGTAATGGCTGGCAAATAATATAGGCATATTCAAAGGAGTATTCTGTATTACATGCTTTGATAAGACGTTTGAGAAGTTAAAGAGTAAGGTTTTGTGTTTTACGGGCTTATGTTACACTTGTTAAATTGTGAACTTACAGGTTTAAAAAGAAAAAGGGAGCATTTTGAGTTATATTTTCTTTTGTCTTAAGGGCATTGTTTGATTGACGTGATTACGAGTCGTAGCGTAATACTAGAATTAATTACTTAGTCTAAGAGCAGTTTTAACTGTCCGAACATGGATTTCATGAAACAAAATTATGATAACGATAGTTTAAAGAAAATTAGTAAGAGGCTAATTTTGAAATCAAATGGTGAGATTATATATTTGCAACCTTGGGAACTTATGGGAAGTTTTTGTGTTCAGAACAGAAAGGGGATGTGTTTGGTTTAAGGGTTTGATTTCATTTGAAAGTGTAACTTTATTACTATCTACATCGGATTTTAATAACCACGTGCACATCAAATATCCATTGACATGGAATCAATTGATGGCACTTTTCCAGTTGGGTTATTTTGAAACTGTGTTTTTCACAAATGTTATTTTATTTGGCTTTAAGGAAATGTATGTAAAAGATTGAGGAAGTGATTAGAAAGTTACATAAAAGATTGGTTTAGAGTGGATCATGGAAAGTTTATGGAATGAAGCAAGAGAACGTTTTGTGGATGTGAAGAGATGATTGGTTTTAACACTGATGTTCTAAGAAAGGAAGTATGCATATACTTTGAAGGTATATGGGCTAATATTTTAAGTTAAAATAGTAAAATCTAGGGTTTTCAAGAGTTTTGATAAAGGTATTAGATGCAATTTGGTTATGAAATTAGAGAGAAAACAACTAAAATATACTTTTGTTTGGAGTTTTATTGTCATTTTGATTTTAAGTTTTGTTTGAGAGCTTTATCAGAGCCTGACACAATGTTTGGGATAAACAGTTAGGCTGTGATATTGTTGTATTAATAAATGGTATTAGTGCATTAAAAAGGGTTATTATAACATTCAGGTCTGAAATAATTTGGGAAGACTCATTAAGTCTGATAAATTGTGGTTATGATGGTTTGTGCTAATTAGCTCGTTTTGGACTGCAGCCAAAGCAAGTTATGAAGTTCTACCTATCTGACCTTTATAGAAAATATAGTTGGAAATTTTTTGGTTAATAGCTACATTAAGAACATTTTGATCTATATTTCATTTGAGAAGCATACAGATTAATTGATAATTGATTGATTATTGGGATAAAAAAAAATGGGCCTCATTCTCTAACATTTTCTGAAGTTTCTTCTGAAATGTTTCTTACGGGCTTCGGAAAAACAACGTAAGAAAAATACATCCGCCAAATTCATGAACGCTTGAAAATGTGTTCCTACGCAGCAGAAGTTTTCTGAGCTGTGGTCCCTCAAAAGAGTTTTCTTAAAGGTGACATGACATGAAAACTTCACTTTAGGAGGTTATTTAACATCAATATGAGTTCCCCTAGCTTGCCTTTGGTCACCCAGTGGCTAGAATTTTCAATCGGTGTAAACCAAGCCCTGGGTGTTCTTCTCCGCCTTTCGGAAAATGAAAGCTCAATTGCTCTGTTTGAAAATCCCCTCTTTGTTACGTCACAAGGAGGAAGGTTACCTCCCCTCTCTGCTTTTCCCACCCAGAGAATCTGGCCCGCCCATAAAAAACTGAGCTACGACCGTGCAAGTGTTTTTATCCTCGAGAGACATCATGGCTTGCAAACGAACGAAGCATTACATTTGCTCAGTTTGGATGTACAAAGGAAAACAAAAATATTTTACAGTTCCTTCATCCGAGCCTCTGAAGACCCAGTATCTTAATTTTATTTTCTCTGGAAATGCGCCTACACAACTTCTGTTGTAGGCGCATTTGTTTTGTATGTCTGCGCCAAACACTTCAGCCACGACTGTTTCCTCAACTTGAGCTAATACAAAACTGGCCTTGCTGAAATTAAATTCTGGATCAGTACTAACTCTCCTTCGTCCAGCTACTAACCTCAGACAAGTAAGTTAACTAACGCTATATCATTTTGTAGCTTTACTGTATATGGTTACCTAGCTTGCTACCCTTAGAATGTGGCTGTAACATTAGCTCTGCAGCTAACAGCTGAGTTACTGTCGCTAATGGAAAGGTAGATAGCATCAAGTATGTGTGTGAATACACATGCTGTAACGTGAGTGTTGTACACTTCTTTGTTATTTGGATAACCGTTCTGCTGTTGGTGTTATGGCGCGTGCGATATCCGCCTTTCCCCTCATTGAAATGACTGAGTGTGTACCTCTGCAAACCAGGGTTATCAGATGAGAATGGGCAAATTCGAGGCATCTTACAGCAACGGGGCTACAGCCATTGCTATACATCCATTGTAAACATTAGCGCATGGTGCCGCCCCTCCGCTCCTCATTAGCATTTAAAGCTACAGACACCAAAACAGCGCGTTCTGAGGAAAGCTCCTTGTGGGACTGCTAGTAGTGGCTGTAATTCTGCACAAAGGCTGAATTTCGGGAAAGAGACTTCTGATACAGTATTAGGGGACCACTAAGGCCTATATAAAAGCATCCAAAAACAGCATGTCATGTCTCCTTTAAGTTGAAAGCGCGTCCTCGTGCTCCTGAATTTGCATACATACACGCCCCGAAAGCTCCTTATAAGGGCACGCAACAGCAGTGACGTATGCAGTCAGAATCGACACAATTAGGAAAGCAACAGGAATGCACGTTATGTCCAAGCGAAAAGCAATTGTGCCATATTGTATGCCTAGGGTGCACATTCTTTAAATAGGTCAAGTGATCAGTGATAATTGGATGGCCTTGTTGAATTTATATGATGTTCAAGTCCAAGTGCAATTTAAAGGTTTTATTT
This sequence comes from Osmerus eperlanus, assembly GCF_963692335.1. Taxonomy (NCBI): domain Eukaryota; kingdom Metazoa; phylum Chordata; class Actinopteri; order Osmeriformes; family Osmeridae; genus Osmerus; species Osmerus eperlanus. The sequence continues at coordinate 8,255,986 of NC_085024.1, forward strand.
GTCACATACAACATCATACCAGTAAGATGAGCAGTGGAATTGTTCTCCACTGGATCTAACAGTGTGCACACTAAGCAAGGTAAATTATTATAATTATTTTAATCCGAGGATGTCTGCAGAGTTGATGTGAACGCAATCACCAACGATTTCTCACAAATTCATTAACACTTCTAACACGGAGAGTTTTCTTAAATGCAATTCCCCTTGTGTTTTTTTAAGGAATCGCATTTGAGACAACTCTGGCCGATTTACGACTGTTATTTCGAGTTCGGAAAGTCTTCTGAAGTTCAAAACAAATCCCAGATGAGAAACCTTTCATGAATGCCAAATGTTTTCCTAAATCCAATTCAGAAGAAATTCCTTCTTAAATTCTTCTTAACTGAGTTCGAGAATGAGGCCCAATGGTTTTTATCATATCTTTGACAAAAAGAGGTGTGATTTGATAAAATGGAGAATCTAAAACAATATAGGTCTTAAACTTAAAGATCCTGTAAAGTGGAATTAAAAATGAGTTTCAAGTTCACCACACCACAGAATAATGTGACCCATCCAAATTCGAATGAAAAAAAAACAGCTGCTGCTGGCGGTGGATGGTCCAGGTGCGACCAGAGGATGAACGGCCGGGGGGGGGGCGATGCTCGGTACGGCTCCGCGCTGGAAGAGAAGCCGTGTGTTGGTGAACCCCGTCTGTTTCTGGTCCATGTTAAAACTGTCCGCCGTGAAATGGTCAGTGGCGCAGAGGCGGCTGTTGGAGTTTATCCGAAGCTTTCCATGAGCGTGGCTCTTCACAAAATCTATCCACCTATTTTTCCTTTCATTATCAACAGGGAACTTAAATGGCGTTGCAGCGCAGCTGGAGGTCTTGCATCCAGGGAAGATGCAGTTGCGGGTGGTGGGAGACATCCTGAAGCTAGCTAGCTAGCTGATGTAAGCTACAATAACAGTACAGCAAGAGGAGCCATTCAGTGATCTGACGTAGATGGGGCGAAATGACGTAGATAGGGCATTTTTTGGCTCCGCCCATTAAAACCTGATCTGAAAACGGAAGAGAAACTGTTCTTCGGTCTAACTCCACATTTCAGTGCGCCAAAGTTTTAGCGCTTTGCACATGCTTTCAGGAAATCATTTCACACATATATAATATACTTAGAAGCAAAACATGGAATTTACTTTACAGGATCTTTAACTGGTTTAAAAGAAAGAAAAGTTTTTTTTTGGAGTGAAAGAAATGAGACAAACAGTTGATTTTCAAAAGAAGGGAACAATGAAATATTGTCATGATTTCTAGGCATGACTAATGTAGGGTCTTGTTCTACATGTGTTTGCATTCATTCATTAATAAAGAACCCCCTTTGAAGATTATTCTACAACGTTACCGGCAGTAAGATGGAATCGCGATTCAAACAGTACCATCTGCTAACTGAAAATATGCCCCCAAAAACGTAAATAAGCTTGACATTTATTTAGTGGAACATCGCTCATTCATAAAAAGCTCACTGGTAGCGATCATTGTCAGTAACAACGCAAAATGCGATATAGCCATGTGTGGAGAAGCTGCCCCGGTAAATTGCACTACTACGGTACAGTACTAGACTACTGCTGTGTTCGTCTTGGTAGCGATTGCGTTGGTTGAATTCGATGTAACGTTCCGTTGTACGGTTTAGGCTGAAATTAATAACAGATTGACAAAGTTTAGACTGTGGCAATGAAGTTCAGGTTAGTAGTCAGATAGTTTCACCTATTGAAAGACTTTTGATTTAAGTAAGGGGAGTGCCGAACATGTTCTGTCGCCGTTTGACTTCCTAAACAGCTGTGTAGATGTTTTTGTAGTGCGTCTCGCGTAGGCTACAGCGTTGCAGTGAGCAACACTGGTTTGAAACCACAGGTAATGATAATTTCACCAACAAATCGTTTACTTGTAATGTAATGTCATAATAAATCCTACAACGAACATTTTTGTGAGGAATGTTTATTTTAACGATTGAAAACAGATGCATCATAGACCACTGTAGTATGTGTTGCCCGGGCAACAGAGGCTAATGTCATGATGCTAATGCTTCAGTGAAATAGTAGACTACCGTTTCCGAAAGTAGATGTGGGCCTACTTCCTTAATAATATCAGCTAATATTGGGCCTCATTCACCAATATCTTCCTAAGTTATTTCTTAAATTTGTTCTTAAGAAAGTTCCTAAGAGAAATCTACGTGTGATTCATGACCTGTTCTTAAACAGCAGAATTGTTCGCAGGTGTGTTCTTAGAATGATGAATCCCAATATGTGTAAGTTGAAAGCTTGTGCCCCGTTGCTCCTATTTAGCATAGGTAAACGCCCCGTTAATTCCCATAAAAGGGCATGCAATGGCAGGGCTGTGTGCACACTCAGAGAAATTTCAAAAAGACGTGGTAAAAACGGTGGAGGCCTCAACAAAACATAGAAAAACTTTTGTAATTCTGAAGTGGAGGTACAGCTGCAAGAAGTTAGCGACAAACGACACATGATATTTAGTAGCGTCAGCGGTGGATACAAAGCAGTAAATAAAACCGATGCATGGAATGCAATTACTCATGCAGTGAACGCTGTATCTGGAGAAGGGCGCAGAACTGATGAAGTGAAAAATAAATGGTTTAACTTTAATCTGAATTCTAAAGCAAAAAAACATAGCCTAGAAATCAGTTGACTGTTACAAATATCCATGAGGACTGCTCTTTGTAGCCTAAAGCGTTCCAACAGGTAGCCTACTCGTCGCTCTCTGCAAATAAATCGGTATGGTCAAGGAAGATGTGTTCCCTCCTCAGGGAACGATCTGCAAAATTTTGCAGCAGCAATAAATACGCAATTGTGTGGTGAAGTCCTAGTGTGCTGAATAAGCCTACTTTGGGCCTATAAATACAGTGATAAGTCACTTATTATTGGATGGCAACGTTCCCTGTTAACATAATTGATTTGAATTGAAGGCAAAGCAAGGCTAGTTTACAGTTTTTTTACAATCACCATGACAATCTTTTCAATACATCTAACAAGTTTCCTTAACTCTTAATGCACCAACACACCTACCACACACAATTGGCAAAACTGTTAATTTCATGCTAAAAATAACACAATGTAAACTAAACTCAAACACTCATTTTCATAACACAAAAATACACTAAACAATACACCATGTCTACCAAAACACTAACACATGTTCTCTTTCAACAGGAACATTTAAAGATCCTGTAAAGTGGACCTGGAAACGAGTTTTAAGTTCGCCACACCACAGAATAATGTGTTATTAACTACCCATCCAAATTCGAATGAAAAAAATAACACCGACAAGTATGTTAAATTAGGCTTTGAAATTGTGAAAAAATCAGCAGTCTTCTCTGCTTGAGACTGGGGTGGCGTGTCGCCTGAAGGAGATGAAGCTCCGCCCCTAGTGCCTACCTCCGACCCAGATAATGGACGCTATGTCAAGCCGAACAAAACCGTATAGAATTAGAATGTATTTGTTCAATGAGTGAAACATACAGATGCATATAAATTAAATGTTCCCCTGAGCTGTAACAGTAAAAATGGACACCAGAGACAGCAGACAGTGAGCTCTCCAACTAGGCTACTTCTAACACATTAGCTACCATTTCACCAAAATACCATAATTCTACACCGAGTAGCCTAATATCAATTTAGCGGTTTGCACTAACTCATAGCAGAGATACCTCTGGAAATGTTATCTAGTATAATTATAACAAGCACACAGAACTGAGTGATGAACTGCTGGCGGCGGTGGATGATCCAGGTGCGACCGGAGGATGAACGGCCGGAGGGGCAATGCTCGGTACGGCTCCGCGCTGCAAGAGAAGCCGTGTGTTGGTGAACCCCGTCTGTCTCTGGTCCATGTTTAAACTGTCCGCCGTGAAATGGTCAGTGCAGAGGCGGCTGTTGGAGTTTATCTGAAGCTTTCCATGAGCGTGGCTCTTCACAAAATCTATCCACCTATTTTTCCTTTCATTATCAATAGGGAACTTAAATGGCGTTGCAGCGCAGCTGGAGTTCTTGCATCCAGGGAAGATGCAGTTGCGGGTGGTGGGAGACATCCTGAAGCTAGCTAGCTAGCTGATGTAGGCTACAATAACGGTACAGCAGGAGGAGCCATTCAGTGATCTGACGTAGATAGGGCGAAATGACGTAGATAGGGCATTTTCTGGCGCCGCCCATTAAAACCTGATCTGAAAACGGAAGAGAAACTGTTCTTCGGTTTAACTCCACATTTCAGTGTGACAAAGCTTTAGCGCTTTGCACATGCTTTCAGGAACTCATTTCACACGTATATAATGTACTTAGAAGCAAAACATGGAATTTACTTTACAGGATCTTTAATCAATCATGGCACATGTCATAAAAAAACACTAACATCAGATGAAATTACAGAAACTGCATTCTATTATACAGTATATGTGTCAGGTCTCACAGTATATGGATCATAGATTGTGTGCAGTTTCTTTTGAAGCCTCTTTAAAAAAAAAAATGTTGGGTTTAGTAAATGCATGCATTTTGTTTCTTTTGTTGCATAAATTCAGAACAAAAAATGAATGACCCATCTCAGAGTAGCTTTATAGAATGTACGGTTACTGTATTGAAAAAGACAGAAACATCATTGCTGCAATAAAGGCTTCAGTTGCAACAGGACATTACTGCAAGAAATATGCAATATAACTGCCATTTACTATATTTCATCAGTTACCCTAGCTCTGGCCCTTCTCTGAGCACCACCACACATTCTAACTCCTCTCCCTTGCCCCACTCCTCTCCCTTGTCCTGGTACTTGTCTTCCTCTCCCTCGTGCAGGCATTACATATTCTTTCTTTCTTCGTGTTTCTCTGTATTGTTCTTTTTCCACATAAGATCAGCCCAAAGAGGTCCTCTTACTGTATACACCTGAGTGTTTCCGAGTTGGGAATCAGCTGTGATTTACAGTATTTGCATAACTTCAACCAACTGTTTCTCAGTAGCAATGGAATAAAATACAGGGGATATGTTTGTGTTTCAATTTACAATATGAACAGCTGTTCACTTTGGCTTTAGCCAATAAGTTAGGTTTTGAACATGTTATCTGTTCCAACATACAGTGTGAAAGCATTGGTAAAATGGGTAGTATAAATCGATTGTTTTGGTCTTGGTTGAGCTGGTGTGTAAAAGAAGTTCAAGCATTTAAGATTTGTGTTTATTCTATGCATTTTGTGTCAAAGCAACAAGAAATGTGTTAATTGTATAGCCAACACAGACAGATGTTGTGCTAACTGTGTCAAGAGTTTAGGAAACTTGTTAAAAGTATTGAAAACATTGTCATAGCGATTATAAAATACTGTATTTATATAGGCCTGGCACAATTCATACACAATGGAAATTCCAAGTGCTTTACAAATGAGCAGAAGTGTAAGTGTAGTGTGTATTTATAAAAACAAACAAAAAAAATGTGTAAAATCATGAAAATTATTAGTTGGAAAATTATAAAGGAGAGAAATATTCAATTTTAAATTAGAACGGACGAAAAAGGTATAACTACTTATTTTTACATTTAACATTTACATTTAATAATTTAGCAGACGCTCTTATCCAGAGCGACTTACAGTACGTACAGGGACATTCCCCCGAGGCAAGTAGAGTGAAGTGCCTTGCCCAAGGACACAACGTCAGTTGGCATGACCGGGAATCGAACTGGCAACCTTCGGATTACTAGCCTGATTCCCTCACCGCTCAGCCACCTGACTCCCTATTTTGCGCTAACATGTCAGCTCTCATTGTGCGTAAGAGTGCTCTTGGGTGTGCGTAAATTCTGTTCTTACCTAAGAACAAATCCAAAATAAGAAAACATTGGTGAATGCCAGAATCTTCGTGAAAACTGCGTAAGTGGGGTTTGAGAACAAATTTGTTTGTAAGAACATTTGGTGAATGAGGCCCATTGTACATTACATTTCACAATTGTGTTTCCCATCACAAAGTAAAATGAGTAAATAGTTATCACCCTGGCCTCTTTGCTTGTGGCGTTTCTGCGTTTACTTGTAATGTAATATGTCATAATAAATACTACAACGAAAATGTATTTGTGAGGAATGTTTATTTTAATGATTGAAAACAGATGCATCATAGACCACTGTAGTATCCCTTACAAAAAAGAAGTATACTTCAAGTTTATTTTGTAAGTATACTTATTATAAAAAGAATACTATTATCATGTTACTTAAAGTATACTAGCAGTGTACTTATTTATATACTATTTTTGTACTAAGTAAACTGAATTGGCCCACTTTAGGTCACTAAGTACACTTTAAAGTACACTTATAGTGTATTTCAAGGTTTACTTTTGAATACTGTAAAGTAGCCTGTGTAGTGCACTTTCAGTTCATCAAGTATACTTCCTAAAGTACTTCAAAGTATACCTTGGAATACTCTAAAGTAACCTGTGTAGTGCACTTTCAGTTCATGAAGTATACTTCCTAAAGAGCCTCAAAGTATACTGGGCAATACTTTTAAGTGCACTTTCAATTAATGTACGTACTTCAAGAAGTAAACCTAATAAATTAAATGTTACTATTACTTACTAATATATTATAATGTTTAGGAGCCCCTCAAACGCCTCAGATTATAAGTCACTTAGCGAGAACGGGGGCCCTTGCAAAGTTACACTGCAATTTCTTAGCTGAAAGAAGCTATTCACTGCGCAAGCTTTGACGTTTGAAGAATCCAGCTCTTCTTATGAAACGTAACAGTAATTTAACTCATGGTTACAATGGTAAACCACCACAACAATGACCACGCAATAAAACACTACATTCTAAGCAGACACATTTAACAAACAAAATTTGAAACAGGTGTGTTGGAGCAGGGAAACATCTAAAACATGCAGGACAGGCGTGCCCTGAGAACCAGGGTTGGGAACCACTGACCTAGCATAATGTTTCTGAAGTGCTGAATTTAAGTTGAATATTTCCACTGCTTTTTCTGCAAGAATGCTTTCCTTGCTGTCAATTTTGCAATTGCAATGGACTCTGAACAAACTTGGACCAACTAGCTTCAGTAAATGGGTAGATTAAATCTTTTGGTTTGCTACCTACATGCATACGCATGATTACAACTACTTGTGGCCTTGAAAAACTGCTAGCAATACAATTAATTGTGCACATGCGTGTATTATGCTAATGAGGTTTTCCAAGTGTGCAGAGATGTCAATATGTATTGATAAGTGTTACTGATGTGGTATACCTATGGTATACCTACTCTTGACCAATTATAATTACGTATGTCATTGATTCATGTCATTATTATATGTTTAGGCAACACACACATAAAACAATACTGTACATTTATTTGAACAATGTTCTGCACATTTCATTTAGTCATTTAGCAGACGCTCTTATCCAGAGCGACTTACAGTACTGTAAGTCGCTCTCATTATCACCTAACTGTTAACTTGCTCTGATTACTAATAGCAGCGCAATAATATAACAAATATGCTTGTTTAAGTGGAATGTTGCAATGTTTCTTTAGAGAATACCTGAATTAGCCATTTGTTGTACTTTTTTACATACATTTGAAACCCAGTCGACCACTGACAATTTACCGCCTCACTAAAATGCAAATGTGAATGTTTACTTCCTACTTTACTCGCCTTGAATATAGGGGTATACGATTGGTGGATTTCATGAAGGTGTCATGTATATGAGCTCTTATTGGATGCGGACCATAGTTGTCCGGAAAACATGCCTGTGTCGATAAAGACACAAAATGTTTGTTCCTTGAAAAATGTGCAAGAACTGGACATGCCAACACATTTTTTAAGGGTTGTAGAAAAGTATTAAAGCGATACAGAAAAATCCAGCTCCTCCATCGCCAGGGATCGTTCAAATGCACGATTTTGAGCTTCGGCCCACCACCTAATGCAACGGAACGTAAATAAAAATACAAGCAACTCAATCGGAAGACGAAACTTTTGACATCAACGTTGTGTATGTAGTCCAAATATTGACAGATCCTTCGGGGTGGTAAAATAAATAATAATATATATGTGAGAGAACAATGGTTTTGCTCGCCGAAGGCGTGTGCACACCCAATAATAATATATATGTGAGAGAACAATGGTTGTGCGCGCCAAAGGCGTGAGCACACCCAATAATACTACCAATTACAATAGGTGCCTCGCAGCTTCGCTGCTTGGCCACCTATTATTATATTAAAGTAGTAGGAAAAAAGCCTAGCATGATACACATATTTGGGACACTGCTAATTATTTATTTGGTAGGCTTCCATTCAAAATTCCAAAACATTAATGCTTATAGTATATATCTGTTGTTCCACAACAAGATTTTTTTTACATTTAGGCTAGGCTATTTTTGACTAAACTAAACGTTTCTAAACTTTTCACTTAACCTAACTCACAAAACAAGAAAAAAGAAAAGAAAAATGTGTGTCATTGTAATATACTGTTGCATTACTTTTGCTATTGACTAACCTAGATAGAATATTCTATAGCATGAACCACAAGGACCTTTCTGTAAACATTGGGCACATGAATGGGATACACACTGACATTCCAGGGAGGGAGGTTCCATTTGGATGGGCTACACAACAACAAGGTCAGAAACTAAGCATGTAATCCTGACTCACCAGATATTTGGAGGTTCTGAACCCTCCACTTCCAGAGAGCCCGACTTCTCCTCCACCTGGAAGTCTGTGAATACCAGCGAGATGGTATCTCCAGGGTCGGCCAGGATGGTCCACTTACAGTCCCCGCTACTGGAGCTGTCACCTGGGAAATCAGGGCTGGAAATGATCCCGCTCGAGCCCCTGATTGTCCCACCACAGGTGTCCTCCGCTGCCAATCAAATGAAGGTACACACAATTTCACATAAGATCAATGCAATGCTGTACAGCCCAGTTTGAGACACATGGCCTACAGGTATGTCCCTGATTGAAATCTCATGATCGGAAGATAATTGAGTGCTGCCACAATCCTCTCCATCTTTCTCTCTGGAATAAAAGGTTATTCAACGTTGGTTCACGGGTTTAAGATGCACAACATCTGAGACCTACAAGATAAGAAGCCAATATAAGTCAAATATTAAATGAACATGGGAGGCTATTATGCCAAAATGCTCACAACCTTTTCACTCTGTACACTCTAAAAAATAAAAGGGTGCTCAATAGAACGAGAAATAGTAGAAGAACCCTTAGAGCAGGGGTGGGCGATACATTTTCCTGAAGAGCCACATGAGAAATTGGGGCCGTTGCGGAGAAAACTCATTTTGTCCGCTTGTATTCGCGATCTCGTTCTTTCGGTCACTACCCACAGTTCGTGACCATAGGTGAGGGTAGGAACGTAGATCGACTGGTAAATAGACTGGTAAATAGAGACGGCCACGACGGACCGATGCAGAGCCCGCATCATTGCGGACGCCGCACCAATCTGCCTGTCGATCTCACACTCCATTCTTCCCTCACTCGTGAACAATACCCCGAGATACTTGAACTCCTCCCCTTGGGTCAAGATCTCCTCCCCGACCCGGAGATTCCACTCCACCCTTTTCCGGTCGATAACAATGGCCTCAGATTTGGAGGTGCTGATTCCCATCCCAGGGCTTTGCATTCGGTTGCGAACCGCTCCAGTGAGAGCTGAAGGTCACGGCCCGATGAAGCCAACAGGACCACATCATCTGCAAAAAGCAGCGACCCGATCCTGAGGTCACCAAACCGGACCCCCTCAACGCCCTGGCTGCGCTTAGAAATTCTGTCCATATAAGTTATGAACAGAATCGGTGATAAAGGGCAGCCCGGGCGGAGTCCAACCCTCGCCGAACTCCTCCCACTTTGCGCCAAAGCCGCATTCTGCTTGGCCTGCCGGTACACATCAGCTGCCTCTGGAGTCCTACCAGCCAATAAAGTCCGATAGGCGTCCTTCTTCAGCTTGACGGCATCCCTCACCTCCGGCGTCCACCACCGGGTTGGAGGGTTCCCGCCGCGTCATGCACCAACCGCCTTGCGGCCGCAGCTCCGGTCAGCCACCTCAACAATGGAGGCCCGGAACATGGCCCATTCTGACTCAATGTCCCCCCCCACCCCCACCCCCCCCCCCACCCACCATCGTAGCCAACTCACCACCAGGTGGTGATCAGTTGACAGCTCCGCCCATCTCCTCACCCGAGTGTCCAAGACATTCGGCCTTAGGTCTGACGACACGACTACAAAGTCGATCATCGAACTGAGACCTCGGGTGTCCTGGTGCCAAGTGCACATATGGACACCCTTATGCTTGAACATGGTGTTTGTTATGGACAAGCCGTGTCTAGCACAGAAGTCCAACAACAAAACACCGCTCGGGTTCAGATCAGGGGGGGCCGTTCCTCCCAATCACGCCCATCCAGGTCTCACTGTCATTGCCCACATGAGCATTGAAGTCCCCCAGGAGGACTTCAATGCTCAGAGTCCCCCAGAGACTCCAAAAAGGGTGGGTACTCTGAGCTGCCGTTTGGTGCGTAAGCACAAACAACAGTGAGGACCCGTCCCCCCACCAGAAGGCGGAGGGAGGCTACCCTCTCGTCCACCGTGTGTGAACCTGTGATGGCATTTTTTGACATAGTTACAATATCTATGTTTCTTTAAGCGGTAAAAAGTAAGTTCCTTTGTTATAGACAGACGAATGTAAGAAACTGAGGCTCTGTGGTGTGGTTTACTCTGTAGAATGGACACTCAGATTGTCTTAAGGTATTTATGATACCTCTGGGTCTTAGTTAGGTCTGGGGGTTGGGGGAGATTGTTATCTCAGTTGAGCGAGCCGACCTAATCTTTTGGCCAAGGAGATTGTGTCCTGTGTCCTGTTTGTGTATCATTAACCATCTCCTCATTTAGAGAGGGAGCTGTGACATCAAAGAACTATGGGACACTTGATGTGGAGTCAAACTGTCAATGAGTAGTGCTGGCCAATCACAGAGACCGCTATATTGATGGATTGACCATCAGAAGAACCATTTGTTCTAAGTTTATATAAGGCAGGGTTTTAGGGTTGTTCTTCACCACTCTCTCGAACGACCTGTAGGTTACATCTGCATGTCTTTCGCTATGACCGGTCCAGAGTACTCTGTTAATTCTTAATTTGTACAAACTAAATCAATTGTATTGAAACCGCCATCTTGACTATTCAGATCTACACAGTGCCACTTGAATTCTTCCATGACATTTTGGTGGCCAGTAGGGGGATCCTCGATCGGTCTACGGCGTTCAGCAGCCGGCTCCCCTCGGCGAATTGATCTTCCGGCAAAAAGCCACCTTTCCTTCCGCCATGCGTGAGACAGCAGGGCCAGGGGGGGCGCCCGTTGGACGTTTTGTGGCTGACGCGGGATCTTCAAAAGAACCGGTGAGATATTCTTTTTGGTCACTGTGTGATATTGCATTGTCTAAATGTGTGTTGCTTAGGCTATTGCCAATAATTCGGTTAAGTTAGTAATTGGGCAGAGGTAAAACTATGTCCTGTGCGTGTGAAGTTGTACGAAATTAATAAGGTAAGGTTGATGAACCTATCTTTTACGTGGGAGTCATAAAAAAAAAAGCCTGCAGAGTGTGTTGACAGACACATATAGAGGAAGTTTGTTGACGAACACACAGAGGGTGATAAATTCACGTGTGATATCGTGTTATGTGTCTGTTTAAGACCCTAGGATTAGAATATGTTGGGTTCGTGATAGTTTGAGAAATTGTATTGGCTTTGGTGGTCATAACAGTTCTTATTTATTAACGTGGCCTAAACGTGATTCTAAGTCCCGAGAGTAAAAGCATACTAGTGAGGTAACCAGCTGAGTGTTTACAAAGGGTTTGAGTCCCTGAAGTTGAAGAACAAAAAAAAAGAAAAATATGGACGTATCCTGAAGGAATTTTCTAAACAAAGGTTTGAGTTTTTACACGCGTGTTCATTTTTTGTTTTAATTGCAAGTTATGTATTTGGAGGTTAAATGAAGTAAGAGTAACTAATTGTGTCAAAGTAAAAGCTATATACAAATTACAAAAATCAAAATTTTAATTATTTTTATTTTGGTTTGAATATTTGTAATTTACGATTGTGCAGTTGGGGTATATTTTCATTGAAAAGTTGTCAGGTCGGAATTTGAAAGTTTTTAGAAAAGAAAAGGTGTAATTGTGTCTTCATTTTCCTTTGTTGGTTATTGTTGGTTTAATGTGGTCAAATATGGATTGTAATTCGAAAAATGAATAGGGCTAACAATGGTCTGGAGGCAGAATTTACCTGTCCAAACATCGATTACATGAAACAAAAGTATGGTAACGGTAGTTTATTGCAAATGCAAATATGGATTGATAAATGTGGATTTCCGAGTGTGGGGTCGTTTTGTTTTAAGGACCTTATTGAATTGCGAAATAAGCTTGTGCAGAGGTAAATTGATATACGATTTGAAGAAAAAAAGAAGAAAAGATTAGGATAAGTCAAGAAAGCAGGATCCTGGAATTTGTTTATAGATTTGCTTTGGATTCCCGCAAAGATTGCGGCTTGTGCTTTGACTTGCAATTGCCTATAGGCTAGGCCTACTTATTATTTTGCGTTTCAAAAGAAGGAGAGGTGAAAGTCCTCTCCGGTAAAAAAGGGTTTGAGTCCCTGTTGTATTTGGAATAAAGAATGTTATAGGCTTGGTTGGTATTGCTTCTGTCTCAAGGGACAGCACTGAGTTGAGGTTGATCAAAGCCAATGCAGAGCGTGTTGACATGCTGTTGAAAAACATGTAGGCCAACACGATTTGCTAGGAATGATCAATCCAAAATGCGTGCTTTAACTGTGGGAAATTGAGCAAAATTTACGTGAATGTCCGGAGATGTGTCATCACTGTTGAAAGTTTTCTGGAAATTGGGGGCGAGCCTTCGCAAACTAGAGTGGTTCGTGACCGGAAGTTGAATGAGTTCCGAACTGGTGACGTATATTGTTATTATTATTCAATTCTTTTTATTGGATTTCACATAAATGTATACAATGACACAATAATAACTGACAATTTTACATTAAAGCTGATCATGTGATAATTCACACCGATGAAATTAACATACAAATCTACAAAATCAACTCTAATAAAATATACAAAATAAAATGTCATAAAATAAATAAATACATTAAATAATAAAACCAGACAAGACAGCAAGCAGGTAGGGGGAGGGACCGGGGGGGGGGGTGTAAGGCTTTAACCCATGAGACTGTGACGTATATTGTTTATACACACATACACAGATTAAACACTTGGAGAGAACTTATGTTATATTCTCTTCAGATTCTTATGGATGTTTATCGGTTATGACATTATTGGTAGAGGAGAGATGATTGACTTGTTATATTGTTGTACAACTTTGTGTTAACTGTTATATATTTGATGTTAGACTTTACATCGGTCTGATTATCGCCAGAAGGCATTTGTTTTTGAAGACGAAGACAGTCTGTTTTGAAAATGCTAATGTTAATTCTTTGACTGAATTCTCCACTTGAAAAGAGGCGCATGCGCTTGAGCCTAGCGGAAGTTGAAGCTCATTCTGCGTGCAGTGGCCCACACCCGTCATGAGTGCAAAAAAAACAACAAAAAACACTAATTTTAAAGAGAATTTGACGTTGAATTGAGAAATGTATTGGTTGGAAAACAGATGTGTGTTTCTGTTTCTTTGTCAAACTTAAGAAAATATATTGTGAGTTGCCATACTCTTGATTTTGGAAATTATGTACAGACCGATTTTCTATATTAGGAGCTTGATTTGATATTGAATAATGCGCTGGAAATTTCGGTTCTTGGGTCAGATAATTTGTAAAGGCCAGTTTTGGCAACAAAAGCGATATTCATTTGAAGAATTACAATCCCGGGGTTTATTGAAACTTTTATAGAAAGTTATGTGTTCAAACGGAAATGTTGTTTAAAGATCCTGTAAAGTAAATTCCATGTTGTGCTTCTAAGTACATTATATACGTGTGAAATGAGTTCCTGAAAGCATGTGCAAAGCGCTAAAACTTTGTCGCACTTAAATGTGGAGATAGACTGAAGAAAAGTTTCTCTTCAGTTTTCAGATCAGGTTTTAATGGGCGGAGCCAAAAAATGCCCTATCTACGTCATTTCGCCCCATCTACGTCAGATCACTGAATGGCTCCTCCTGCTGTACTGTTATTGTAGCTTACATCAGCAAGCTAGCTAGCTTCAGGATGTCTCCCACCACCCGCAACTGCATCTTCCCTGGATGCAAGACCTCCAGCTGCGCTGCAACGCCATTTAAGTTCCCTGTTGATAATGAAAGGAAAAATAGGTGGATAGATTTTGTGAAGAGCCACGCTCATGGAAAGCTTCGGATAAACTCCAACAGCCGCCTCTGCGCCACTGACCATTTCACGGCGGACAGTTTTAACATGGACCAGAGACAGACGGGGTTCACCAACACATGGCTTCTCTTGCAGCGCGGAGCCGTACCGAGCATTGCCCCCCCGGCCGTTCATCCTCCGGTCGCACCTGGACCATCCACCGCCGCCAGCAGTTCATCACTCAGTTTTGTGTGCTTGTTATATTTATGATAGATAACTTTTCCAGAGGTATCTCTGCTATAATTAGTGCAAACCGCTAACTTGATATTAGGCTACTCGGTGTAGAATTATGGTATTTTGGTGAAATGGTAGCTAATGTGCTAGAAGTAGTTGGAGAGCTCACTGTCTGCTGTCTCTGCTGTAAATGTTTACTCCTGTGTTACAGCTCAGGGGAATATTACATTTATATGCATCTGTATGTTTCACTCATTGAACAAATACATTCTAATTCTATACTGTTTTGTTCGGCTTGACGTAGCGTCCATTATCTGGGTCGTAGGTAGCTTACTTGAGAGAGGCGGCGCCTTCCAGCGAGGGGGCCGAGCTTCAGCTCCTTCAGACGACACGCCCCCCCAGTCTCGAACAGAGAAGACTGATGATTTTCTTACGATTTCAAAGCCTAATTTAACATACTTGTCGGTGTTTTTTTTTCATTCAAATTTGGTTGGGTAGTTAATAACACATTATTCTGTGGTGTGGTGAACTTGAAACTCGTTTTTAATTCCACTTTACAGGATCTTTAAGGAATATTTTTTGTTTACGTATTGCATTTATCTGGAAATGTTTCGGTTTTGTATTATGAGAACGGGGTTACAATATCTACATTTGATTTCAACACATGTGCGTAGTGATATCCATTGACATGGAAGCAATCAATGGTTTTTATTTTATTTTCATTTTGTGGGAGTTCACAGATGTTACTGTTGTTTAAAGAAATATGTAAAGGGGTTATGAAGAAGTGATTAGAAAGGTTGACATGACTTTAGTTCCGTTTTAGGCCAGTCTGTTGAACAAAGTCTGTTACAAATTGCTAGGATAGCTTTGGGATCTGAGAGGAAAAGATCCAGGCTGTGACTTTGTTAGCTAATAGCTAATGGCTAACGGTGAAAACGTGGAGGAAGTGCATTTTGCTCTGTCTTGAGACCGAGGAGAGTCCAGGAAGTTGAATTTGCAACTATAGCAACGACATTAGCTAACAAACTAACAGACTGACTCAACAGCGATGGCGGCGGGTAACAGGCTATTTGAGATCCAGGATGAGTAACCGCATGACGCATGGGCAGACGGAAATTGAGAAATTGACTAAGACGCAAATTTAGAGAAATAGATAAATTTGGAGCGAATTCTACATATTAATTTGGTTACTTTTGAAATATGTTAGGTGATGAGCAGTGTGCGAATTACGGGGGGGTTTGGGGGGACCTGACCGATTCCGAGGAAAGGTGGGGGCTAAAAGAGTCCCGTTGAAGTTTTACAAAGGTGATCCCAGAGGGTGTGGTTCTGCATAATTATGTGAGTATTATTTCTGAAAGATGAGTCAGTTTAGATGAATTCGAAGTTTGGTGGTTAACAAATGCGTGATCAATATTTGTTCTAATTCCTAGCCAAACAGGGAGGTTTTAAAGCCTTTCAGACCAGAACTTCTATTTATGAGTGGAGAATCTGTGATGTGTGATGTTATTCAATAAAAATGCAGAAATTAAACCCCTGGTTCATAACTTAGTTATGATTGGATTGGAAAAGTTATACTTTAGCGAAATTAAGTGAATAGAAGGTAAACGCCAACCAGCTGTGTTGGTCAAACGAAAAGGAGAAAAGGTTTTTCCCAGAGCGTTTTGCTGTTTGTCTTGAGTTCCAACAAGCGCTGAGAGGCTGTTTGTTTGATTCGAGTTTGAAATGCGCGCTGGTAGACATTGTTTATTTGAGTTGATTCGTTTAGTAAAAACTACGAGTAATTGAGAGCTGAGAAGTGTTACATTAAATCATATACAAACTACTAAATATTCAAATTAAATATTTTCATTTTGGGTTAATTTGGTCTGCAAATTTGAGATTTGAAGGATTGTCCGTACATTACGCATGTTGAGGGCGTAATGGCTGGTGAATAATATGAACTCATAGACGGAAAAGTGTTCTGTATTACATGCTTTAATAAGACTTTTGAGAAGTTAAAGAATACGGTTTTGTTTTACGGGTTTATGTTACTCTTGTTGAATTGTTAATTTAAAGGTTTAAAAAGAAAAATGGAGAATTTATATTTTCTTTTGTCGTATGGGCATTGTTTGATTGACGTGATTGCGAGTCGTAGCGTAATTCTAGCATGAATTACTTATTCTAAGAGCAGTTTTAACTGTGTGAATATGGATTTAATGAAACAAGAGAACGTTTTGTGGATGTGAAGAGATGATTGGTTTATGTTCTGAAAAGGGAACTATGCATATGCTTTAAAGAGGTATATGGGCAAACATTTTAAGTCAAAATAGTAAAATCTAGAGGTTTTTAAGAGTTTTGATAAAGGTATTAGATGCAATGTGGTTATGAAATGAGAGAGAAAATAATTACAATGTACTTTTATTTGGAGTTTGACTGTAATTTGATTTTAAGTTTTCTTTGAGAGTTTTATCATGTGGGGCTCACTCTAACAATGATGATTATTCCACAGGGAAAATGCTAGTGCTGACACTAGCTGGAGCAGTTTCTAGATTGCCTGCATGCAATGATGAACTAAGTTGAATATGTTTTTGATGTTGATATGTTTACAGGAAGTGATGAGATGATGTTGCCACGTCCGGATAAGCCTAACTTGACAAATTTGGGTTTACAGGACTCTGTTGTGTGACTTTGATACAATATTTGTCACAGATTCTTTAAGGGAAGCGCAAATGTACGGCTAGAAAAATGTAGTTGATTCAATTTAGTTTTTTTCATTTATATAGCACACTTTTAATACAACAATAGTAGGCCTATCATTTAGCCATTTGAAATCTATTGTGATGACCTGACTAGCTAGGTCAGAAAGGAACAATCGTCCAGGCATAAGATGAAGTTCCCAAATTGACGTTTATTAACCACACGGTACACAGGCTACTAGTAAGCCAAACAGCTGTTTGGCCCTAGCCCACGCTAAATAAAAGAAAGGTAGCCCACAAAACAATAGTGACCATCTCTTGTGAAACCCAAACGTAACAGAAAGAACAGACGCTAAACCTGGTCTCAACTTCGAATGCTCCATCCCCCCTGCCCAACCACCCTTGATGCCCCTTCGCCAACCACCAGGATGCCCGGCATCCGAACATTCTCGGCATTCCCGTGATTAGCAGACAGTAGGTTGATTGGCATGTCGGACCACGCACACTACTGGTAAACAACCAACTAACAGCCTAACATATAACACACGTCTTTTGGTGTGGGTCGCTACACTATGTTTGTACTTTAACTGCTAAGATTCCTTGATGAGATGCCT
Organism: Osmerus eperlanus; assembly: GCF_963692335.1. NCBI lineage: Eukaryota > Metazoa > Chordata > Actinopteri > Osmeriformes > Osmeridae > Osmerus > Osmerus eperlanus. The sequence continues at coordinate 8,273,805 of NC_085024.1, forward strand.
TATCAATCTATTAACGTTACAAAAGATGAACACTGCAGTCAGATAGCTACCCTGTTTGCTATTGTATAATGCCTGTTTGAAATACGTATTTCAGAGTAGGGCTAGCCATGATCTAGTAACTTAAAGGCTGGTAGTTGATTGAAGATAATAATGGGGATATGTTTAAGATTGAAATTGGACTCAAATGTGGGTAATTGGATGTGTAGGCCTACATGTTATTTTTGCTTAGGGTTCACTTCAAACATTAAAAGAAAGGGTGAGATAGCAGACTTCTTCAAAAAGCTGAGCAAACGGGATCAGGTGGAAATAGATCCCAGTCCTTGCACCACCCCAAGACCTCAGAGCAGCTCCCTCCCCAAGGCTACAGGCACCAGGTCAGAGCATACTAGGCAGTCAGTCACATGCCAAGTTTAGCTTGTTTTTGTAGGCCACACGTAAGCCTACACAAAAGTTTTTTTCCGATTAAGCCTCACTTTAAAATGTTGGTTGTTGATTCATGAGTGTTCTTGTTTTGATGGCTGTGGCATTTTTTGTGTGAGTATACACTAATATTTATGTTTTAATGTAAAAGATTCATCAAAGGATCTAACCTCTAACCTGGTAAGTAGCTATCAAGAGAAGGTCGTTAGTTAGCGCAAAACTGTAAGCATTACATCGCCACCCATTCTACAATGGAAACATGTTTTGAAAGTTGTTAGTGTAGTAGAGCATGTAACTTTTGCTTGTATTAAATCTATCCCTAGCGTCTGCAATCTTTCGACCAGTGTGTTAGCAGCAGCTGGTCTTGCTGAAGACAGAAGGATAAAGATAACCTACCCACATAATGGGGCCGTGCTAGTTTAGCCTAGTACCAGCAGGCTAGCAACTCAAAAGTGATATTAACTGGTAATAAGTAGGCCTATATGATCCCTTGGATAGTAATATGGCTATCCCTGTAATCTTGACCAATGTCAGCAGTCAACTAAGCATGGTTAGTGTCTGTATTAAAGTGATGAATTACTGTGCAGGAAAAACAGCACCCTGAAGCTACAGATGTAGAGCAGGTTGGTGATGAGTCAGCATCAGGGGTTCAGTTGAGAAGTTGAATTGTCCATTTTGGTAAAGATTGCATTAAACTGCTGTTTTTTAAGGGACGTTTAGACAATGTTACCCATCAATGTTATCATTCACACTTATACTTGTAGTTAGTAAAAAGGTGCTATAAATTGGGATGCCCAAATGTATGCATCATATAATTGGGTGTGATTTGCCTTCGGCAAGGGCACAACCTTTGTTCTCTCACATATATATTTATTATTATTATTTATTTTTGCCCTCCTAAATCTTCGTCAATATTTGGCCTACATAGACAACCTAGGTGTCAAAGGTTTCGTCTTGGTAGCGATTGAGTTGCTTGTATTTTTATTTACGTTCCGTTGCATGGTTTAGGCTCAAGTTAAGTTTTTGTGGCAAAAAGTGAAGCTAACGGTGGCTAATTTGCTAGCCACAGTCACTGACGTTACTAACGTCACGAAAACACGCGTGACTACCTGTAGCAGAACATTCGTTTTGCATCTGTTAACTTGGGGGATAGCTAGGCTAACTATAGCTTTACTGCAAGGCAGCTGCAGAAACGCCACAAGCAAAGAGGCCAGGGTGATAACTATTTACTTATTTTACTTTGTGATGTGAAACACAATTGTAAAATGTAATGTACAATATTAGCTGATATTATTAAGGAAGTAGGCCCACATCTACTTTCGGAAACGGTAGTCTACTATTTCACTGAGGCATTAGCATGACATTAGCCTCTGTTACCCGGGCAACACATACTACAGTGGTCTATGATGCATCTGTTTTCAATCATTAAAATAAACATTCCTCACAAATACATTTTCGTTGTAGGATTTATTATGACATTACAAGTAAACGATTTGTTGGTGAAATTATCATTACCTGTGGTTTCAAACCAGTGTTGCTCACTGCAACGCTGTAGCCTACATGAGACACACTACAAAAACATCTACACAGCTGTTTAGGAAGTCAAACGGCGACAGAACATGTTTGGCACTCCCCTTACTTAAATCAAAAGTCTATCTAACTACTAACCTGAACTTCATTGCCACAGCCTAAACTTTGTCAATCTGTTCGTGAAAATAATTAATTTCAGCCTAAACCGTACAACGGAACGTTACATCGAATTCAACCAACGCAATCGCTACCAAGACGAACACAGCAGTAGTCTAGTACTGTACTGTAGTAGTAGAATTTACCGGGGCAGCTTCTCCACACAGGGCTATATCGCATTTTGCGTTGTTACTGACAATGATCGCTACCAGTGAGCTTTTTATGAATGAGCAATTTTCCACTAAATAAATGTCAAGCTTATTTACGTTTTTGGGGGCATATTTTCAGTTAGCAGATGGTACTGTTTGAATCGCGATTCTATCTTCTGCCGGTAACGTCGTAGAATAATCTTCAAAGGGGGTTCTTTATTAATGAATGAATGCAATATGAGTAGGCTAAATGCCTGAAAATAAAAGAAGGGAAAACTTAAAAGGACGTTTAAGTCATAGAGATTAGGTCAATTTTTACACCGGTCTGCCAAATGTATTCGTTTTGATTCAGCTATGAGGCTGCCTCTTGCAGGGGAAATGAGAAGACATCATATTTCATTCTACACTTCACTCGTATTTTGAGTTGTAAATGATCAGAAAAAAAAAGATGCTTTTAAATCTATGTAATCTTTATAAATAATAAGTAGGCCCTATGCATTTTTATATAAAATATACAGACCCCTGTGCAACCGACGCAAGCAAGCACACCCTACAATTTCCCCAGAAATTGTACCCTCTCTAGTTATAAAATATGACATTATTTTAAAAGTGACCTATAACATCGACTATGCAAAACACATAAAATTATTACGCGTATTTGGAAAGAGATGTTTATAATGTGACAATATGTCAGTCATCGTGTGATAACGAAAATATGACTAGGCCTATTATATGTATCAGACGAAATATTGCAAGCTCCGTCAAAGGTATCAGGCCTATGTTCGTCCCGCACTGGGTTTGAACCTGCCACCTCTGACATTCCAAGCGCCACCACTACCAACTAGACCAACGAAAAGCTAGCTAACCGTCGACGCGGGTGGCCTATTACATACCTGAGGAGTGAGTTTCACCAATACACACCGGCTACATCTATGAACTACTTGTTCTGAGCAGGTGTTGTCAGTGAACAGGCTGTAAAACTGTTGGTTAAGACACATGAAAAACTGATGCTATTTATCTGGGAAACATTTTCTAACAGCAGTCAAGTTGTCATTGTTTGTGTCAAACAAGTTGTGAATTTGTTGTAACATTTAAACAGGATATCATGACTGTGCTCAAAGTGATGCTCGAGCTCCAGTGGTTTGCTCTGTAGGTGAACGAAACTTTTGGAAGACGTAGCAGAATCACGTGAAAAATTACAGGATATACTTTTTTTCCATTGGTTGTTGCATTAAATCTTACCCAGATACAATGGTGCTATTTTCCGATTGGCTATTGTATAGACCCTTTCTTTTTTTTGATTGGCTGATAAGTGGCAGGCTAGACTAAGAACTCCAGGGGAGACGTGCTTGATTCCTGCCGGTTCCATAGTGAGAGTGGCGCGGCCAGAGGAATTTTGGTTGGGTGCTGCGGCATATTAAATATATTATAATGCCGCCCGGGCGGCATTTTTTCATGTCACGTGGGGGGCGCACGAGCATAAAATAAATAAATAAAAATCTCTGCGCCGCGAAGCGGTTTTCTCTTTTCTATCATTTCACTGTGTAGGGAATTGGCAAATTGGCGCCCCCTTCAGGCAGCTGCAGGCACCCCTGCTTGCTGAGAAGGTGCCGTGCACAGAAGCTGTGTGAAAAAAGGGGAGGGGGACAGACAGCTCACCTGACTGGGTCTCCCAAATGGAACGGACAAGGGGGGGGGGGTCCACTGTATAGTGCAATACTCTAAATTAGTGGGCTAAAGTCAGTTGCACCTCGACTTTCTTCCAAATAACGCACATTTCATTCATAATATTATAAATATAGGCCTTAAGTTCTTGCACATTTTTGTTTTTTTTAATTGTGTGAAATGGCTAATAAAAATATGTATCACAAAACGATTGTGGTCACCAAGGATTGGTTTAGTCTTGACTTCTGGTCGTGAGTGACAGTGTTGGGGGGATGGGAAATCTGTTGACTGTTGAGTGCCAAAGAAGATGGACAGGAAAAGGTCAAGTAAGCCATCAGGTGCCCAATTTCAAAAAAAAAGAAAGAAGAAAAGGAGAAACGAGAAAAAGATAAAGGTATGCAAATATGTCTCTGTATGATTATTACGGTATCCATGTCATGAATGAAGGGCTAATGTTAATTGGTGGGTATAGGCTAACTCTTATGTTTGTTAGCCTTTTTGCTATGATGCTTGCTATGCAACAACAATATTTCGGTTTTAACTCAACAAACACAAGATAACATTTCACCATAATAGTGTGCTTTGCAACAAAACTGTTACAAGTTCAGTTATTATTTATTTTCATTATTTAGGTTAGGCCCTGTAATTAGCCAACGGAATTTTAAAATCTGTAGGTAGTTTCAAAGACGAACATTTGCTATTTGCTACAACTATATTTTCGTTCAATATAGCATGTAATAACAGACATTTAGCGTGTAAGGGCATGTTTATGTAACCCTCCTATTATGTTTGGTGTCAATTTGACCCCAGGCTGTTTTAGCTGTATAGAACATAATCGGTCTTACCATAACAGCCTTTTGATTTCAATGGGGGGGGGGGTGTAATTCAATGTAAAACCGCCACTGCAATCACCTGTGTGAGTGATGCGTGTCTGTCGTTGCCACGGTGATGGTGCAGCTATGATTGCTTAGATATTCTTTATATGTCTGTGCAGTCAGAAATACGACTCTACCTGCAGTTTCAAAAACGTGTTCCTTCTGCTTTCCTGGTGCGTGTTTGTTTGGTTGCCACGGCGATGGAGCAGCTGTGATCGCTAACAAGCTGGGCAGAGAGAATAACTAATGTAGCTAGAATCCACACCTCAAACAAGTTAACCTAGACGCAAAACTATACGTCCAATCCCAAAAATAAGGATATTTTCCGAGACCCAAGACTCTGCCGAAACCAGAGATGTCCTTTATATGTCTGTGTGGTCAGAAATACGACTATCGGCAGTTTCAAAATCTTGTTCCTTCTGCTTTCTCTGACGAATTTTACCCACCTCTCCATTGAAGTTAGTGAGAGAATTTGAAAGGCTTCTCTCGCTTCAAGGCTCATAGCTGAAAATCTGTAAATGTGAGCTCTTTGGTAGTTACATTGGCTGAAAGAGGACAATTTTACCTACATTTTAAAGTATAACTTGTTTCTGTAAGTTAAACTACATGAAAGTTAGAGGAATTTGTTTGACAATTTAGTTGAATATCAGAAAAAGAGCAGGCAGCAGAGTGTGCCACTCTGCTTGCTGCTCATTCATAAAAATCAAGGAGCAAACATTTTAATGTATTTCAAACTGTCATAATTCAAAATTGGCTGAATATTTGAAAAAGCTGAATCATTTGGGAATAGCTAAATGTCTTGTGAACATTTTAAAGGTTGAATGGTGTCTCTAGCTGAAAGTATGCTGAAGTAGTTACGTTTGAAAGAGGAGGAAGCTTTTTAATGATTTGAAAGGATTTACCATTACTTTTAATGGGAGAATAATTTGCACAAAAACCTTAATATATCAAAAAGTATGAAAGTGAGAAATTAGAAAAGTCATAGCACACATCTCCTGAAGGAGCTGAACGTTTTGATTGCAGAATTGTAGGAATCGGTGAAAGTACGCAGGACTAGTTACAGGACGAAAAACCAGCGGAAGAACTAAGAAGTTGAAAAACTAAAAAGGCATTTCCTGCTGAAAATGCGTTGTAATGCTTAAAGATGAAATTATTTTTCTTAAATTGCACAAAATACAGAAATGAGAAAATACCTGCAAGCTGAAATGAATGTCAAAACTGTGTGAGTCACACAAAAGAGGCAGTGTGGAAACTGAACTGCATCATCTAACAACGCTAAGAGCTGAAATACAATGCGGGAGAAGCTGAAAGCTGAACTGTTAAACAGAAGGAGAAGTAGGCCTAGGCTAGCTAGTCATGAAAAGAATATGATAGTCTTAACAGCTGAAATTATAGTTGGGATAGTAATAGCAGTAGCAGATGTGTGCATTGAGTGCGTTTACTCAGCTTTCTTAGTAGGATTCAATGTGTTGATTGAATGAAACATACAGCAGTAGGGCCGATACAGGAAGTCACAGCGACACTTTGTTGCTGAAGGATGGAAGTTTTGTCCGTGGAGCATACAATAATTAATAAAAAGAATCATGTAGACGCGCTTATTGAGTAATCGCATAACTAATTACACATGTAAACGGAGTAATCGTATGGCATAAACCGACAATTGCTAGTAATCTGGTTTCTCATGGTCAAGTAAACGCACTCAGTGGCGTAGTAGAATAAAACAGTTCCATTAGCAATAGTAGTAAAAGAGATATTAGCAGCACCTGCAGAGTCACCTCTTGTAAATTGTATTAGGTTGAAATACTATCAAACTCTGTCTTGTGACTCCACTAATCAGCTAATACCAATCACCTGCGTGAGACTGAGTGGTGCGTGTCTGTCGTTGCCACGGTGATGGTGCAGCTATGATTGCTAACGCGCTGAGGGCAGAGAATAACAGAAATGTAGCTAGAATCCACACCTCAAACAAGTTAACCTAGACGCAAAACTATACGTCCAATCCAAATAATAAGGATATTTTCCGTGACCCAAGACTCTGCCGAAACCAGAAATGTCCTTTATATTTCTGTACGGTCAGAAATACGACTCTACCGGCAGTTTCAAAATCTTGTTCTTTTTGCTTTCTCTGACGATTTTGTCACCAGATTTGCATTGGTCTCTATGGGGTGAGAGTTGGACTTTGTCTCGCTTTCGTGGGGCTCTGAACAAATGTGTACGTCTGTTGGATTCAACAGACAACTGTCTACGACCAGCACAAAATTAGCTATCTATTGATCCAAAAACGAAGCATGAAGAGCGAAAATTGTGGCAATGCTGGCAAACTAGAAATATTTTTTCAACGACATCCGAAGCTGCCCTCCACTCTAAGCGTTTCAGTCTGCACTCTAGGGTTTCACGTACACACCCATGTAAATCTCAGAAACGGCTTGAAAGTCATGAAACATAATCAGTGATATTGAAAAAAGTTGAATAGATATCAAAAAGCGGAATTATTTAAAAATAGTTTGGGTTTTGTCAACATTTTAAAGTTTAAATGGTGGCTCTAGCTGAAAGATTGAGGAAGAAGAAGGATTTGGAAGTTGAAGAAGTTTAAAGAAGTTTGAGAGGATTTGAAAGAAAACTCCATTGGAAACCCATGTTAAAAATATTATGAATATTGATTTATATTAATTCAAGCATTAGAGGTATGAAAAGTCATAGCACCCATGGCCTGAAACTGCTGAATTGTTTTATAGCTGAACGGTTTTAATAGCTGAAGATTTGAAGGCGCTGAAAGGTGCCACGGAAAAATAATAAGTTGATTAAAGATTCAAAGAACAATACTTGGAATGCTGCTTCAGCATTCCAATAACAATAGTGAGAATGCTTAGCGATTTTGTGCATGGTATTTCAGAATGATGTCATCCTGTTTAACTAAACAGATAATCAAAATTATGACAGGCCAAAAGATAATGGCTGGACTCTAACCAACTACCTTATACTTTACAGGTCACCATGCCAGCCCATTGAGCTTTTCTCAGTGTTGAATATTGTCATGTTCAGTTACTGTATAAAAAAGTAAGGTGTTTCTCCTTTGGTAAGCGTTGTTAGATTCAGCCAACATTGAAACAGCTTTAATTCAATCATATTTTGACATACCAAGGTGAAATTGTTTGTGGTACTTCAGAAAGATGTCATCCTGTTGAACTAAACAGATAATAAAAATGATGACAGGCCAAAAGACTATGGCTGGATTCCAACCTACAACCTTATACTTTACAGGTCACCATGCCAGCCCATTGAGCTTTTCTCAGTGTTGAATATTGTCATGTTCAGTTACTGTATAAAAAAGTAAGGTGTTTCTCCTTTGGTAAGCGTTGTTAGATTCAGCCAACATTGAAACAGCTTTAATTCAATCATATTTTGACATACCAAGGTGAAATTGTTTGTGGTACTTCAGAAAGATGTCATCCTGTTGAACTAAACAGATAATAAAAATGATGACAGGCCAAAAGACTATGTCTGGATTCCAACCTACAACCTTATACTTTACAGGTCACCATCCCAGCCCATTGAGCTATTCTCAGTGTTGAATATTGTCATGTTCAGTTACTGTGTAAAACAGTAAGCTGTTTCTCCTGTGGTAAGCGTTGTTAGATTCAGCCTAAGTTGAAACTGCTTGTACATTTCCTATAAAAACGGGACAACGGGATGACTGGGTTGCTGCTGTAAAGAATAACTTTCTCATTGTTTTTTTAAACAGGTTCTTTGGAGTGCCATAACTTGTCATGGAAGGGAATTTTAAATAATGCCTAGCATCAGTGGGAATGTGTCCTGGCTTAGGTTACTGAAATGAATTTGCGCAACAGGCAAGGGATCCACCTGAACAATCAATTTACTTCATTAGAGATAACCATTAGCGTTATCTCTACCATGCGTAGACTACAAGTAGCTAGCTACTGTGGTGAACCTAGCTTGTTTTGCAGTGGTTTACACAGTCTCGCTAAACAGATGATCGGAGTGTTGTGATGGGCTCAAATAAACACGCATTGCTATGTTTTTACAACCGGAGGATTGATCGTTAGACTAGAAACCGTTTTGTCAGAACTATGCCTCTGACTGGTTTTGAACCTACAACCCTTTGCTTACCAGCACAACATCTCAGCCAATTGAGCCATTCCCAGACATGGATTGCAAAAAAAGCTGTTTCTCCAATGGCGAGCATTGTCAGATTTGGTCGAAGTTCAAACAGCTCTAATTCAATCATATTTTGACATACCAAGGTGAAATTGTTTATGGTACTTCAGAGTGATGTCATCTTGAACCCTATTAGGTTTGAAAAACCATCATTCAAAATGACATTTGATTTAGTGACACAAACGTATTGAGGCAATGTGGACATTTACGTAAGTACACCCCTTTCAGCCATTTTGTATTTGATTCAACTGTCTTAAGTGAAGTTTTTAGATACATCCATGATACATATCTGTTCAAAATTTCAAGTAAATTAGAGCTTTGGTTCAAGAGAAGAGGAATTTTGAAGGTTTTCCCAAATTTTCACAGTACAGGAAAATCCATCATGGCGGACCTTATGGGTCCTTGAGGCTTTTTTGTTCCTCATGAAAAATGAGGCATGCACACCAAGTTTCAGAAGAATTGGAGCAATGGGGTGGAAATGCCATCACTTTGAAAATCGGACTTTTGGGCGTGGCCTGTGGCACCCCCTATGGTCCGATGTGGCCCATATTTAGTGTGGGGGTACCCACTTGGATGTAGTATCAATGTGCCAAATTAGAAAATGTATGACAAGGGACTTTTTGAGATATTGGGGCGCAAGGAGAAGAAAAATAATAATAAGAATAAGAATACCAACAATAACAATAGGTTCCCTCCTACCGGAGGAACCTAATATGAAGAAGAAGAATACCAACAATTACAATAGGTTCCCTCCTACCGGAGGAACCCTAATTAGAATACCAACAATAACAATAGGTTCCCTCCTACCAGAGGAACCCTAATAAAGATTCAAAGAACAATACTTGGAATGCTGAAGCAGCATTCCAACAATAATAAAGAGAAACAGGAAAACAATAGTGAGAATGCTTAACAGCATTCTCACAATAATAATAATATATATGTGAGAGAACAAAGGTTGTGCTCTTGCCGAAGGCAAGCACACCCAATAATAATACTAACAAATACAATAGGTGCCTTGCAGCTTCGCTGCTTGGCCCCTAATAAGAAAAGGTAGAAACACTTAAGTGGCTTCGCCGCTTCGCGGCTTGGCCACCAATAATAATACTAACAAATACAATAGGTGCTTCGCTGCTTGGCCCCTAATTTAAACACCGAAAATGAATTTGAGGTAATAAATCTTATAAATCTCTCTCACCTCTGCAGATGGGGAAGGGAAAGTCCCACACAGCCACGTTGGCCCCATTAGTGATGCAGGTGAGGTGCGAGTGTCCATCCAGGACATAGCCCGTCACACACCTGTAGCGAATCTTGTCCCCTATGTTGAACTGTGTCCCGTTCAGAATGCCTTTATTAGGAACCCCTGGGTTCCCACAAGAACTGCTCTTCAGCTCTGCGGAGGGAAGAGAAAAGAAGGTAAACTACAGGTACTTTTCGACTAGGGGTGTAACGATATATTGTACCACAAACCATCGCAATGCAAAAGGAAATCTTCAATATGACGTCTGTTTTATCCTATTGGTTTAACTACCAACACCTGGGGGGTATTCGTCGTAGCTCGCTAAGCGGTTTAGCGAGCTAATTTTCAGGCTAGGATCAAAAACGCCCCTCTTTTTGGTTCGTGGAAGCAACTTTCGATAAATCACCATAGTAACATATCAATTAGCACTAACCTGCTCCAGAGCAGGCTAACGTAAGTGTAGCTGGATAAGCTTGCCACACCCCCGGAAAATAACATGGCAGCTCCCTTTTTGAGAGACCCAGTTGACCAAGGAGCTATATTTTAGTTCGATTAGCTTTCCATACCAATAGAGTTCTTCGCGATTGCCAAGATCCTTTGTTTCACACGGATGAGTTCTTGTTTGAGCGATATCGATTCAGCCGACAAGGACTCATTTATTTGCAAGACCTTCTCGGGCCGTACATTGCAAATATCACACGCCGCAGCAAGCTTTATGCTTTATTATGAGCTTATGCTGCTGTATGTGAATATGTAACGCTATGTTTTAGGAAATGTATCTGTTGTGCCTGTGCTTTTTATGTTTCACTGTGGGAGAGTGGGAAACGTCATATCGATTCCTTTTTATGTCTTGACATGTGAAGAAATTGACAATAAAGCTACTTGAAACTTTAACTGTGCTTCAGACTCTGCATAGCCTTGAGTTTTTTTGCGTCGGGTATAGGCTACATTTTTATACAGTATAGGCGATGCAGAAAACATTGGCAAAGCCGCAGCATGCGTTGCTGTAAGAAAAGTGTACTTGGCGCTTAACCAGCTGATGAATCAATTCATCATATTCCCTGGCCATGTCCCAGTCAATGAAATCAAAGAGGGATTTACACATAGGCCTACATGCATATACACATATATAGTACATGATATAAGCGCAGTAGCCTACATATATCCTCATAAGTGTCTATGAATTTGTATCAATTAGATACTCTTTGGCCTTGTTTTTATCTAGCCTACTTATTCTGAAAGAGTTGAGATCATTATTTTCGTTAGCAAGATCTCATTCGATTATTGATTTCCATTAAGCCTACTGCCAGCAGGCACATTTAAAGAAATGTGATCTGATTGATTGGGGTAATGAGGCACTTAAGATGAGCCTATACATTTCCCCAAAACTTTCGCATTTATAGCTTATCGGCAATTTTTTGCCAAGCTGCTTGTCTTGCTCTGGCAGCGGCAGTGTTTGACTTAGCCATAACAATATGCTTATTATCTTCGTAGAGACTCATTATAATAGTTTGCTCGGATGGCGAGAATAGCCTATCACCGCTCTCTCTTTCGTCTTTTCCGCCATCATACCGTTAGAAAATCACGGTTTTGGTGATTGACCTTTCCTGCCTTTTGAAGTAGGACGTGCACGTGCAATTTCCCTGATAAGTTTGCCTGATTGAAATTAACCACATGATTTGGATGCGGATCAGCCGTTGACAAACTGATATTTGCTGTTCTCACTCATCTCGCTAATGTTAACGGGCTAAAGGGACAATTGATTAACTTAGCTTCAACCCTTACGACGAACAGGGTCCTGACCTATTCTGCACCTGTGTCATGCGTGCATTCACTGAAATCGCTTGATCTGAGTTAACTAAGTTGTATGTACAAAGAAAGTTACTAAAAATTGTTAATGTTTTGGAAATAAATCTGTTATTTGACTTAAATTTGTTTATGTTGTTCAAAATATCATGATGCGTATCGTATTGTGAACCCAGTATCGTGATTCATATTGAATTGTGAGCCGAGTATATCGTTACACCCCTACTTTTAACTTTTTGAAGCTGACAACAAGTATAGGATTTCAGAACTAAAACCCCCAGATCCCTCAAATCTGTATGGATTGTGGCCAAAGCAATCCTACCAAATAAAAAATGCCTAAAAAGGATTCTAATATTACATTATACATCTATTTCGGTATTTAACCAAACAGACAATTATAACCCATAACCAAAACTTATATAAAAGGTGCATAGAGATTGGATACAACTTTGGTGACACAAACCCCAGTAAGAATTGTGGTTCATTTTTTATATCTGTCAACTGTTATGTATGGTTGGAAGAAGTAAACAAAACTAAAAAAAAGATTAGCATTCATTATTTACATTTTATATGAACTAACTTCAACGGCAACAAACAATCTAACAGTTATTTCAATAAATGGCCCGCTGCATTCTGTCAACAGATTTATCCTCTGGTATGATGAAACAAACGTATTACTGAACATGTTTTGCAAGATAATATATATCAGCAAATATAAATATTCAAGGAGATGAAAAAAAAAGTTTAATAGATTGTATACTGAAGACTTGTTCGGGCTACCACCACACTAGGATTGGCCTAATCTCATAATGTATAAACAAAACAAAGAACAGGAAGCTGTAATGCCTTTCAAAGGAAATTTCAACTGTAGTAAAAACTGTTTTCCTTGATGATGATGTATGTTTGTGTGTTTCTATGTGTGTAACCAAGGGAACTTAATAAGAAAGCTCCTTGATATTTACAGGAATAGTTTGACATCAGTTAGCTGACTGCTCTTATCATTCCCAGTATTCATCAAGTCCGATTAACAGATAGTTATGCTATGTCATGTGTTGTCTTTGATTAATGCCAATATTTACAGTATAAAAAGTGGACTAGTCTGCTAGTAATACCTGTGCATGTCTCATGAGATACACATAGGGTGAATTCGGGTAATCTGGGACATTGGGTAATGTGGGACACCTAAACTCCAGAGCGTTTTCTTCCCTGCTATGACAAAGTCTAGTAGTCCACAGAACTGTGACTCTAGGTTTAGCATGGATGTTATGCAGGGCTGCAAACTCTCACGCATTGGCCGTGATACACATGCATTTCAAACAGTTCACACGCTCTCACACTGAGAAGGAAAATACATGCAAAAATGCATATATATATAATATGACAGGAAACTTTACCTTGAAATGTTTCTTATTGCAGGGACAGAAAACAAAGGTGGGGCAGTTTTTTTCCATGGTTTGAAAACAAATTTGTGGGTTCAATGTTGGGTACCCAAGCACAAAATATCTATGAACCTATTTCTTTTGGGTTTCAGCAAGCAAATTCTGAATTCAGATTAGCATTTAACTCATTTAACCCTTGTGTTATCTTCGGGTCATTCTGACCCATCAGTCATTGTGACCCACCGTCGTATTGCGACAGATTTACCGCATACAAAGACAAAGTGAAGCATTTTCTTTTAACCGTTGGGCTGTCTCAGACCCCCCACATTGCAAAGGTTAAAAGAAAATTATTTTAATTTGTTTTTGTATTGGGTAAAATTGGGTAAACACAACGATGGTTCGTTATGAACCTTTGGGTCATGTGACCCGAAGGCAGCACGAGGGTTAAATACACATGGAGTAGCGCAAAGCATTTGCAAGCACCATAACTTGAATTGGAAAGAGTTACTCAGATACTCTGCGAATCAGCTCCCATTAAAACAATAAACATTCCCATCTTTTTGGTCATGCTACTAAACTAAAGTGATGGAAGTAGTTTTCTGTAAATTAACTATTGTAAAAATATATCACGCAGTGCATTGGAAGTGTCTTATACATGCTTCCATTCTTTATTCAACACTGCATCTGAGTTAGCTACATCTGCTTCTGACAAAGCTAGATTGCAGAAACTTGGGTCTTCTATTTTTACACATAAGGCGCTGATACACTCACTTAGAGATGAGTCTGTACTGCAGCCCCAAATTGTCTGTGACAGACTGGGTTCCTTCAAGTCCGCACACGGTTGCGGTCCTGTGTCCGGCTTTCTGTGTCTTACTCTGTGCTGCCGACCTGTGTTCCTCAGAGAACGGCAGTTGCTAGCTTGTGACTCTTCAGGAGTCAAGGGACTCCATCACTTCCACACTTCCCAGCGTAGCCGTTGCATGGCACGCCAACCTAGAGTGAGCCTGGGCTCTTTCAGGTCCGCGCCTCGTAGATCTGCCACCGGGATGCACTCGTCTTCCCTCACTCGAGCAGTTCCTGCTCGTGCAACTTCAGCGATTGGCTCATTCGCGGCCACATCTTTAGCGAAAGGCAATCTACCGACAATTTTGCGCTTTGCTAGCAAGTATGCACCAAAACATTCTCGAGATGACCCCACCTTGGGCCGTGATACCACGAGGGTGTCCGGCGGCGGCTGGGGTAACTAAGAGTTACAGTCGCTTCCTGTCTCAGACCCGCACAGTGAGTGATTGCCCTCTCTCGCTATTCCATTCGAAATGGAAGGCAGACTGTGTGCTTACAAAGTGCCTGGACATGACACAGAGATGGTTACACTCTACAGTTTGTCAGAGCCCCACCTCCCTTCGAGGGAGTGAAATGGATGGTGTTGTCCTGCCCAGTCAAGGCATGCCCTCTCCATAAAGAGATCACAAGCCTCCTGCGCAGAGGAGTAGTCTCCCTGGTTTCAAAGGAACACCGACACAAAGGCCTATACTCCCCGTTTTTCCTTGTTCCAAAGAAGACGGACCCTGGACCCTGTCAGGCATTGTCGCAGGCTACCGTATTTTATGGAAAATAAGCCGCGGCTTGTACTTGATTTTACAGTTTTCTTGTGCTTGTGCGGCTTATATTTCGAAACGGCTTATAGTCCGGTTTTAGAACAAAAAAGTGGCTTTGTCAAGATCTGTACAGACCGTGCAGCTAATTTAATTCTCAACACTTGAACAGGGGTTATTACTTGAAAGAGGAATGATTTGTAATGAAAGTGAAATGCATCTTATATTCCAGTGCGGCTTGTACTGAGTTGATTTACAAACTCAAAGTCCTCATTCTGGGGGGGTGCGGCTTATACACGATGTGGCTTATTTTCCATAAAATACGGTACTAGTGATCTCACGTTCAGTCTAATCTGACCTGGACCATTGGAGGGACTCAATAATGATTGAGTCACCTAAGCACAACAGAGGATGTACTTCCTCACCAGCTGAAGAAATTCAACCTGCCAAAGACAATGATGGTGCATTTCTACACAGCCATCATTGAGTCCATCCTCACCTCCTCCATCACCATCTGGTACGCTGCTGCCACTGGACAAGAACAGGCTGCAGCGTATCATCCACACTGCTGAGAAGGTGATTGGCTGCAATCTGCCTACCCTCGAGGACCTGCACACCTCGAGGACCCTGAGGCGAGCAAGGAAGATTGTGGCCAACTCCTCCCACCCTGGACACTCTGTTCCAGCTACTCCTCTCCGGCAGAAGGCTGCGGTCCATCAGGACCAAAACCTCACACCACAAGAACAGTTTCTTTCCATCCGGTACTTGCCTCTTCAACAAGGCCAAGGACTCCCACTGACATTTAACTATTATCTATTATTAGTCCATCCGACACCTGGTGCACTACGCACAAGCCACCTTATTTGCACTATTCTGATTTCTCGGAGAGTCCGCATGGGAAGAGTGACCTCCCATTATCCATTCTTCACGCATGGGTCCCTGACCGGCTGTCGGGGGGGCTCGATTGGCGGTAAGTGGGACTTGTCGGAAACTCGTCACATCAACCTCTTAGAGCATGAAGCAGTGCCTAGTTCACTGCTCCACTTCGCTCTGGTGTTGAAGGGTCAGAATGTTCTCCTTCAATCCGACAAGAGGGTTGCAGTGGCCTATCTCAACCGTCAGGGAGGTGTTTGTTCCCCATCCCTTTAGTGACTTGGATGTGATTTTGGATCGTTTTGTGAAAGGGACCTAGTGGTGGGGACGGATCAAGACCAGGAAGTCACAGTCTCCGCAGGGAACAATCACCTGCCGTGGGCCATTGTCTCCAAATTTCAGAGGGGTGGATGCTTCGGCATCCTCCCCTGCTGGACGCACCCGTGGCCAAAGCTGCGGCTTTGATGATCGATGCAGCCTGGGATGAGAATCTCTCTATGGCTCTGAATTGACCGATCTCTTAGCCCCGCCCGTCTTAGTTACTGTTGCTCTGACGGACAAGCGTTTCATCGTATTGAAAGAAATAGCAGAAATATACATTTATGAATTGCCACAGCAGGTAATAGACCTGTTTTTTTTAGACCGTTATCACACGATGACTGACATATTGTCACATTATAAACATCTCTTTCCAAATACGCGTAATAATTTTATGTGTTTTGCATAGTCGATGTTATAGGTCACTTTTAAAATAATGTCATATTTTATAACTAGAGAGGGTACAATTTCTGGGGAAATTGTAGGGTGTGCTTGCTTGCGTCGGTTGCACAGGGGTCTGTATATTTTATATAAAAATGCATAGGGCCTACTTATTATTTATAAAGATTACATAGATTTAAAAGCATCTTTTTTTTGCTGATCATTTACAACACAAAATACGAGTGAAGTGTAGAATGAAATATGATGTCTTCTCATTTCCCCTGCAAGAGGCAGCCTCATAGCTGAATCAAAACGAATAAATTTGGCAGACCGGTGTAAAAATGGACCTAATCTCTATGACTTAAACGTCCTTTTAAGTTTTCCCTTCTCGTGATATTTTCAGGCATTTAGCCTACTCATATTGCATTCATTCATTAATAAAGAACCCCCTTTGAAGATTATTCTACGACGTTACCGGCAGTAGAAGATGGAATCGCGATTCAAACAGTACCATCTGCTAACTGAAAATATGTCCCCAAAAACGTAAATAAGCTTGACATTTATTTAGTGGAAAATCTCTCATTCATAAAAAGCTCACTGGTAGCGATCATTGTCAGTAACAACGCAAAATGCGATATAGTGGAGAAGCTGCCCCGGTAAATTGTACTACTACAGTACTAGACTACTGCTGTGTTTGTCTTGGTGGCGATTGCGTTGGTTGAATTCGATTTAACGTTCCGCCGGCTGAAATTAATTATTTTCATGAACAGATTGACAAAGTTTAGGCTGTGGCAATGAAGTTCAGGTTAGTAGTTAGATAGACTTTTGATTTAAGTAAGGGGAGTGCCGAACATGTTCTGTCGCCGTTTGACTTCCTACAGCTGTGTATATGTTTTTGTAGTGTCTCGCGTAGGCTACAGCGTTGCAGTGAGCAACACTGGTTTGAAACCACAGGTAATGATCATTTCACCCACAAATCGTTTACTTGTAATGTCATGTCATAATAAATCCTACAACAGGGGTCGGCAACAGGCACAATTGTGGCCCGCCAGCGATTTTATTTGGCCCGTCAAAATATTTCCGCTTATATATTTTTTGTATCGTTTTTTTCCCCGTCGACTTTTATTTTGAAACCGGAAACTGGGTATGGTGTCATTGACTTTTCTGAAGTATTTTCTCGCTATGTCATCGCTACCATAGACATATGATCCAAAGCACCCCGATAGCACCCCCCAAAATATTGCTTGTGAAATTAATAGTTTTCAGGCCCGGAGTGGCCATCGGGAGAATAGGGAAAATTCATGGTGGGCCGCTCTGCCCGCTTATAAATTAGGCCAGAAGATTGCCTGCTTTCTCTTAGTTTTTTCACACACCGAATAAAAGGATATGTCTTAAGTTTGTTAAGTTACTGTGTGACTGATAAGTAAGCTAATAGGCTACATTAGGTTTTAATCTAATTAAGCGCATGATCTGACCGTGCATTAAAAAGTGCTGTTTTCAGTTGTCGCGCATGCTCTCTTAAGTATGTGTACCAAGTTGTTGCTATGAAGACAACCCTAAACCATCATTTATTGTTGTGGAGGGAGTTAGCTAGATTAAGCTGATGCAAAAAGAATAAAATGGAAGGGAAAAAGATCCCAGGAGGAACTGAAAAAGCCAGGTAAAAAAAGAAAGATCTGTCACTTCATAAATCTAGGTTCTTGCAAGGGTGGGAAAAATATGTTTTCTTAAAAGCCCTGAATCTTTCAGGTAAACATTTGGGTTGTAATTTCCGGAAAATATAAGAATATGAGTCCAACGTAATGTTTATTTAGGTTAGGCTACATAAAGCTTAAAAACTATTTTGCACCGAAATTAATGCAAAACCTTTCGCTCGCGCGCTATGCGCGCTCGCATTAATGTGAAGTTCCGATTTCACCTCACATCAAAACCTTCGCTAGGTCCTAGTCATCCTATTCTCACTGGATGAGACAGTTTTTATGTGCACCAACGATGACGACCCACCACGTTGGGATGACAGTGACGACCATGTTGATAGAGAGAGTTCGTTAAAATAATGAAATTATTCAAACAGACCACCAATGGGCTCATTCACATGGTTAATAGGCCTAGTTGTTGCGAGTGCACGTATCGCAAGGGCACCTATCGCAGCGTCTAAATAGGCAGTAACCCAGACTCTGGCCCGTCATCTTGTGGCGAGGAAAAATACTGGCCCGCGGCCCAAGTTACTTGCCGACCCCTGTCCTACAACGAAAATGTATTTGTGAGGAATGTTTATTTTAACGATTGAAAACAGATGCATCATAGACCACTGTAGTATGTGTTGCCCGGGCAACAGAGGCTAATGTCATGCTAATGCTTCAGTGAAATAGTAGACTACCGTTTCCGAAAGTAGATGTGGGCCTACTTCCTTAATAATATCAGCTAATATTGTACATTACATTTCACAATTGTGTTTCACATCACAAAGTAAAATGAGTAAATAGTTATCACCCTGGCCTCTTTGCTTGTGGCGTTTCTGCAGCTGCCTTGCAGTAAAGCTATAGTTAGCCTAGCTATCCCCCAGGTTAACAGATGCGAAACGAATGTTCTGCTACAGGTAGTCACGCGTGTTTTCGTGACGTAGTGACGTTAGTAACGTCAGTGACTGTGGCTAGCAAATTAGCCACCGTTAGCTTCACTTTTGGCCACAAAAGCGTAACTTGAGCCTAAACCATGCAACGGAACGTAAATCCCAATAGAAGCAACTCAATCGCTACCAAGACGAAACTTTTGACACCTAGGTTGTCTATGTAGGCCAAATATTGACTGAGTTTTAGGGGGGCAAAAAGAATAATATTAATAATAACTAGAAAAGGCTGTTCCTGCGAAACAGCAGTGAGAATGCTGAAAACCGGAATGGGGATAGCTGACCATGCTAAAAAAGCTGAAAAGTGAAAATTTAGTAGAAAGTTATAAGTTGAAGCTTCAAAGCAACCGAAAGGTATTTTTGAAAGGGGCTGGAGCAGCATTCCAACAATGATTTGAAAGGATTTACCATTACTTTTAAAGGGAGAATAATTTGCACAAAAACCTTAATATTTTAAAAAGTATAAAAGTGAGAAATGAGAAAATACCCGCAAGCTGAAATGAATTTCAAAAATGTGTGAGTCACACAAAAGAGGCAGTGTGGAAGCTGAACTGCATCATCTTAACAAAGCTAAGAGCTTAAATAGCCTACAATGCGGGAGAAGCTGAAAGCTGAACTGTTAAACAGAAGAAGAAGTAGGCTAGATAGTCGTAACAAGAATATTATCGTTTTAACAGCTGAAATTATAGTTGGGATAGTAATAGCAGTAGCAGATGTAGCCTACCATTGAGTGCGTTTACTCAGCTTTCTTAGTTGGATTCAATGTGTTGATGGAATGAAACATACAGCAGTAGGGCCGATACAGGAAGACACGGCGACACTTTGTTGCAGAAGGATGATGGTGCAAGTTTTGTCCGTGGAGCATACAACGATTAATAAAAAAGAATCATGTAGACGCGTTTATTGAGTAATCGCATAACTAATTACACATGTAAACGGAGTAATCATATTATTGGCATAAACCGACAATTGCTAGTAATCGGGTTTCTCATGGTCAAGTAAACGTACCAATCACCTATTTGAGAGACTGAGTGGTGCGTGTCTGTCGTTACGGTGATGGTGCAGCTATGATTGCTAACGCGCTGAGGGCAGAGAATAAGAGAAATGTAGCTAGAATCCACACCTCAAACATGATAACCTAGACGCAAAACTGTACGTCCAATCCAAAATCTAAGGATATTTTCCGAGACCCAAAACTCTGCCGAAATCAGAGATATTCTTTATATGTCTGTGCAGTTAGAAATACGACTCTACCTGCAGTTTCGAAAAAGTGTTCCTTTTGCTTTCCTGGTGCGTGTTTGTTTGGGTGCCACGGTGATGGCGCAGCTGTGATGGCTAACGAGCTGGGCAGAGAGAATAACTAATGTAGCTAGAATCCACACCTCAAACAAGTTAACCTAGACGCAAAACTATACGTCCAATACAAAAAATAAGGATATTTTCCGAGACCCAAGACTCTGCCTAAACCAGAGATATTCTTTATATGTCTGTGCGGTCAGAAATACGACTCTACCTGCAGTTTCGAAAACGTGTCCCTTTTGCTTTCCTGGTGCGTGTTTGTTTGGTTGTCACGGTGATGGCGCAGCTGTGACGGCTAACGAGCTAGGCAGAGAGAAAAACGAACATTTACCTAGCATCCACACCTCAAACAAGTTGACCTAGACGCAAAACTATACGTCCAATCCAAAAAATAAGGATATTTTCCGAGACCCAAGACTCTGCCGAAACCAGAGATGTCCTTTATATTTCTGTGCGGTCAGAAATACGACTCTACCGGCAGTTTCAAAATCTTGTTCTTTTTGCTTTCTCTGACGATTTTGTCACCAGATTTGCATTGGTCTCTATGGGGCGAGAGTTGGACTTTGTCTCGCTTTCGTGGGGCTCTGAACAAATGTGTACGTCTGTTGGATTCAACAGACAACTGTCTACGACCAGCACAAAATTAGCTATCTATTGATCCAAAAACGAAGCATGAAGAGCGAAAATTGTGGCAATGCTGGCAAACTAGAAATATTTTTTTCAACGACATCCGAAGCTGCCCTCCACTCTAAGCGTTTCAGTCTGCACTCTAGGGTTTCACGTAAACACCCATGTAAATCTCAGAAACGGCTTGAAAAAGTCATGAAACAATCAGTGATATTGAAAAAAGTTGAATAGATATCAAAAAGCTGAATTATTTAAAAATAGTTTAGGGTTTTGTCAACATTTTAAAGTTTAAATGGTGGCTCTAGCTGAAAGATTGAGGAAGAAGAAGGATTTGGAAGTTGAAGAAGTTTAAAGAAGTTTGAGAGGATTTGAAAGAAAACTCCATTGGAAACCCATGTTAAAAATATTATGAATATTGATTTATATTAATTCAAGCATAAGAGGTACAAAGCTGAAAAGTCATAGCACCCATGGCCTGAAACTGCTGAATTTTTTGATAGCTGAACGGTTTTAATAGCTGAAGATTTGAAGGTGCTGAAAGGTGTCACGGAAGAAATAGAAGATAAATAAGTTGAACTACAAAAGGCATTTCCTGCTGAAAATGCGTTGGAATGCTGAAATCTGAAATTGTTTTTTTTAAATGGCTGAAAATACAGAAATGAGAAAATACCCGCAAGCTGAAAGCTGAAATTGATTTTAAAAATGTGTGATTCACACAAAAGAGGGAGTGTGGAAGCTGAACTGCATCATCTAACAAAGATTGGGTCATTTTTTGGGTCATTATTTTGGGTCATTATTGGGTGTGCTCAAGCTTTCGGCGAGAGCACAACCTTTGTTCTCTCACATATATATTATTATTTATTTATTTTTAATTTCTTTTTGCCCCCCTAAAACTCAGTCAATATTTGGCCTACATAGACAAAGTAGGTGTCAAAAGTTTCGTCTTGGTAGCGATTGAGTTGCTTGTATTGGAATTTACATTCCGTTGCATGGTTTGGGCTTAAGTTAAGTTTTTGTGGCGAAAAGTGAAGCTAGCGGTGGCTAATTTGCTAGCCACAGTCACTGACGTTACTAACGTCACTACGTCACTAACGTCACGAAAACACGCGTGACTACCTTTGGCAGAACATTCGTTTCGCATCTGTTAACTTGGGGGATAGCTAGGCTAACTATAGCTTTACTGCAAGGCAGCTGCAGAAACGCCACAAGCAAAGAGGCCAGGGTGATAACTATTTACTCATTTTACTTTGTGATATGACACACAATTGTCATGTGTAATGTACAGTATAAGCTGATATTATTAAGGAAGTACATCTACTTTCGGAAACAGTAGTCTACTATTTCACTGAAGTATTAGCATCATGACATTAGCCTGTGTTGCCCGGGCAACACATACTACAGTGGTCTATGATGTAGCGTTATCTGTTTTCAATCGTTAAAATAAACATTCCTCACATATACATTTTCGTTGTAGGATTTATTATGACATTAGATTACAAGTAAACGATTTGTGAGTGAAATTATCATTACCTGTGGTTTCAATCCAGTGTATCACTGCAACGCTGTAGCCTACGCGAGACACTACAAAAACATCTACACAGCTGTAGGAAGTCAAACGGCGACAGAACATGTTCGGCACTCCCCTTACTTAAATCAAAAGTCTAACTACTAACCTGAACTTCATTGCCACAGCCTAAACTTTGTCAATCTGTTCATGAAAATAATTAATTTCAGCCTAAACCGTACAACGGAACGTTAAATCCAATTCAACCAACGCAATCGCTACCGAGACGAACACAGCAGTAGTCTAGTACTGTACCGTAGTAGTACAATTTACCGGGGCAGCTTCTCCACACAGGGCTATATCGCATTTTGCGTTGTTACTGACAATGATCGCTACCAGTGAGCTTTTTATGAATGAGCGATTTTCCACTAAATAAATGTCAAGCTTATTTACGTTTTTGGGGGCATATTTTCAGTTAGCAGATGGTACTGTTTGAATCGCGATTCCATCTTCTACTGCCGGTAACGTCGTAGAATAATCTTCAAAGGGGTTCTTTATTAATGAATGAATGCAATATGAGTAGGCTAAATGCCTGAAAATATCACGAGAAGAGAAAACTTAAAAGGACGTTTAAGTCATAGAGATTAGGTCAATTTTTACACCGGTCTGCCAAATTTATTCGTTTTGATTCAGCTATGAGGCTGCCTCTTGCAGGGGAAATGAGAAGACATCATATTTAATTCTACACTTCACTCGTATTTTCAGTTGTAAATGAGCAGCACAAAAAAAATGCTTTTAAATCTATGTAATCTTTATAAATAATAAGTATGCATTTTAATATAAAATATACAGATATATCAGTTGTAAAAATGTCATTCAAAAACGGACCCCTGTGCAACCGAAGCAAGCAAGCACACCCTACAATTTCCCCAGAAATTGTACCCTCTCTAGTTTGACTTGCTATTTTTACTTTGTCTAGGTCAGAGTTGGCGAACTCTGATAGCGTACAAGAACTCTGGTCGCGTGAAGTATTTAAACAAATATGTAAAACAATCTGTATTCTTGATCTGAGGCAAAGGATCTGTTAACAGAGAATACGGCCCATACTCTTGACCTGGGGAAAGGATCTGTTAACAGAGTGTATGGTTTTATATATACAGACCAGGGGTGAACCAAATGTACGTGTGTTACTTGTAATCCTACTTTTATTAGTTATTTTATTGTAGAATCTTGGTTTAGTAAATTTGGGTCATTATTTGACTTGCTATTTTTACTTTGTCTAGGTCAGAGTTGGCGAACTCTGATAGCGTACAAGAACTCTGGTCGCGTGAAGTATTTAAACAAATATGTAAAACAATCTGTATTCTTGATCTGAGGCAAAGGATCTGTTAACAGAGAATACGGCCCATACTCTTGACCTGGGGAAAGGATCTGTTAACAGAGTGTATGGTTTTATATATACAGACCAGGGGTGAACCAAATGTATATGTTACTTTTAAGATGCATGTTTAAAGTTGGTTTCTCTCTTGAACAGAGATCTTATTGGGATTTTTATTTTTGTTTGAATTGTTTATCACTTGTATTATTGTTTTTATTGATTTTATGTAAAGCACCTTGAGCTGCAATTCTTGTATGAAATGTGCTATATAAATAAAGTCTAACTTACTTACAATGCGGGAGCAGCTGAAAGCTGAACTGTTAAACAGAAGAAGTAGGCTAGCTAGTCATAACAAGAATATTATAGTTTTAACAGCTGAAATTATAGTTGGGGTAGTAATAGCTGTAGCCTATCATTGAGTGTGTTTACTCGGCTTTCTTAGTAGTATTCAATGTGTTGATGGAATGAAACATACAGCAGTAGGGCCGATACAGGAAGACACGGCGACACTTTGTTGCAGAAGGATGATGGTGCAAGTTTTGTCCGTGGAGCATACAACCATTAATAAAAAAGAATCATGTAGACGCGTTTATTGAGTAATCGCATAACTAATTACACATGTAAACGGAGTAATCATATTATTGGCATAAACCGACAATTGCTAGTAATCGGGTTTCTCATGGTCAAGTAAACGTACCAATCACCTATTTGAGAGACTGAGTGGTGCGTGTCTGTCGTTACGGTGATGGTGCAGCTATACCTGCGTGAAGTTGGCCCCCCTTCCAACGCAAAACATCGTCAAAATAGTCTCAATCGTTTGTGCTCCGTTTGTGCTGGTTTGTGCCGTTAACATTTTCGTTTGTGCTGCTATCATTTTTTAGATATTAAAGAATGTTTTATAGGTCATCCTGAGGTCACTCAGCCCCCCCACATATTCCGAATGAACCCAAAATAGTCTCAAACGTTTGTGCTTCGTTTGTGCTGGTTTGTGCCGTAAACATTTTCGTTTGTGCTGCAGCGGTATTTTTTATATTAGACATTTAATTATGGCCGATGACGTCACCAGCCCCCCCACTTGCTCCAAACTGATTGTAAATAGTCGCAATCGTTTGTGCTACGTTTGTGCTGGTTTGTGCTGTCAAAATAAATATTTGTGCTACTATGGTTTTAAAGATATTACCGTTTCATTTTTCACACATGACGTCACTCAGCCCCCCGTCAACGTCCAAATCTCATAAAAACAGTCTCAATCGTTTGAGCTACGTTTGTGCTGGTTTGCGCTGTTCAAATAATTGATTGTTCTAGGCCTACTTGTTAAGATAGCCAATGCTACCTGCCTATGAATCTGTGTGAAGTCAGCATAACTTCTGTATGAAGTCAGCTGCCCCTGCAGTGCTTTTCAGTTAGGGGCCTTAATCATTTCCAACATGACCCTGGGCTGGGCATGAAAACCAAAGGATTATATGTATTGGGAAATGTGATAAGAGAAGTGAAAAGGCAATTTCTCACGTTGACAACACAACTGTGTGTGCCATTTATTAATCAACCAGCAAAGTGCAAAAATAGCATAAAATCAGATTCCTTAAATGTAGAAAATAGCATCCCTTGTTGAACATGAAACGGAACATGGAATGTTTTTACAACTCTTTGGTGTAGAACACAACATGAGGTTGCACGTTCTGTTTTTCCGGTGCTGTGGAAACCCCCTTGGACAGGTCATCATACCGCTCCCATGCCGAGAACGTCCTCCTGCAGTATGCCACATAATGTCCCATAGCTTCCCTGTAAGGCCCTGGAATAAAAGCAACAATTCCCCTTAGGAGGAAATGCTCATTTCCAATGGTGATGTGCATGGGAAAATCTTGGAGTCTGTAGGTGCGCTCTGCAGCGATTTCGACAAACAGTGCTGCTCCTGTGGAGTAACTATGGTTGACTTCACCAATGCACGACGACTCCGGCATGGAAGGGTCCACTGCTATTGATGGCTCAGTTGCTTTTGTTTTTTGTAGAGGTCTTAGGCACATTGAGGGTTGCAGTTGGACTCCCTCCACAAGTGCTGCCTGGAGACCTTGGATACCCTCTCTTTCTAAAATGCCCCCATCAACAGGTGCTAGGGGAACTGGCCTCCTGAATGACAAACCCCTACTGCAGTCTGAATTTGAGCACTGGATCTCTATCACCAGACTAGGAGCATGGCTCATCAACTTTGTGATAATGCTTGTCACTATGTTGAATATTTCAGTGTTCTCCTGGTGACTCTGGATGTATGTTCTGAAATTTTCACTGTCACAGAATGCACAGCAGAGACACTGACAGAACGAGTAAAATGCGCATGTGTTGCTAAGACTGACCTGTGCCTTGTCTACCTTAATAGGTTTTGTCAGATTGCCGTTTGGTAGAAGGCCAATGTGCATTTTTTGCTTTTTAGCAGCCGTGTCAACATGAAGCCACTCAGGGCATGGGGTTAGATAGCTTTTTCTTTTTTTTGGTGGTACAGCAAGGCCTCTCCAGTTTTCCATGTGGTTGTCTTCTGCCTCCCCTTGATCACAGTAAACTGGAGGTGTGTCCATTTTATTTGGCTCTGTGTCTTCTGTTTTGACTGAGAGCGCTGCAGAGGAAAGCCGCATCTGTCCTTCGATGTAACAGAGGTGTCTGCTGATGAAACGATCCAGGCGTATGGGTAGGTTTTCGTGTTTAAATAAACCACGTTTCAAGTTTTTGAATTCTGCCTCTACATGAGCAGAACTGCCGGTGGCCGTGCTGCCTGCAAAATATTTGACCATCACACCAGTCCATATTGGCAGGTATGAGCACATCCTGATTAAGTGAGGAAGCAGCTCAGGAAGGAAATGCAGATTATCCCGGTCACCCCCATGTGATGCAAGTCTTCTGCTCTCAGCACATATTTCGGCAACCCAAGATTTTGCATCCGTGTTGCATTCAGTCACTGAATGGCTGGATGTTTCAGTCACTCCACTTTGGCCCATATCATCATCCAGGCATATTTCAGGGTTGTAGCCCTCTGCAATTCGTGTTGTGAGACTTGTTTTACAAATTTCAGACATGACTGGTGTGCCAGCTTCATCATTTCCCTCTGACTCGCTAAGGGCTACAACTGCAATGGATTGGATGAGGTGTCTTGCGTCTTCAATTGAGTGACATTGCAAAAGCTGTGCAAATGCCCTCACATTGAAGTCCTTTACTCGGCGTCCCTTTTTTTGTAGACATTCCCATCGAGTGATCAGTTTGATGCAATGGGCAACATCTACTCGGATGAAGCACGGAGGTAACTGACAGTCTGCATGACCCAGTAGTACACCAAAGCAGGTATTTATGTAGGACCTTAGGTCGGGCTGAGGTGTGAAGGCCTTGACAAGAGCCCCTAGCAATGCCAGTGAGAAATCCGACACAGCCTCTTTTGGAATTGGTGCCCCTGCTCTATGCCACTCACTTAGCCAGTTTGCAATGCTGTCAGTGTTGTGCTTTTCAGACAGCATCTGTACTACAGGTGTGTGTACACCAGTGTGAGCAGACAGGACTCCTTGATACAAGAATATGTGGCCAGATTTATCTGTTGGTCTGCTCAGTCGTCTTACCACAGAACCAGTGGCATCAAAGCTAACACTGGACCCATGGAGCTTTGAAAGGAACTTGTACACCTCCATCTGCGAAGGGGTCCAGTAGTGGCAAAAGAACTTGTCCAGCCCAATGTCGAAAATGATCCCACTCAAACTGGCACTGTACTTCAGAAGCTGCAGTGACAAGACTGGATCTTTGTGCTGCAACTCCTTACTTCCCCTCTCTGACTTCGCCTTTCTCAGAGTAGATAGGCTGGGTAGGTGGCTTGGCTCAGGGTCGCCCATAGACATCAGCTTTTTGGCCTTTGCTGCTCTCCACACATGAGGAAGTTCTTTCCCCCGCCAGAGCTCCTCCGACACTTTCACCCTCTCTTCACCGGCCAAATGTCGTTTCCCTTTGCCGCTGTGGAGACTTTCATTCACCTGCTCCAGTGAGCAGTCCAGGATCACGGGTTCATGCTCCTTTGGCAGTGTGTCTGAGGTTATCTGCAGTGTTCCTTTGCATTCTGTGCAGTGACCAACTATAATTATGCACCTTGAGGCACTGTTGGGGTGCACTTTTGCCCTTTTAAAGCTAAGGGTACATTCAGAAATTTTAGCTTTCCAAATTTTTTCACTTAGAAGTTGAGTCCAAGAGGGCTTTAAGATTGAATAGCGCCTTTTATTGGTTTGGGTTTCACTGCACTGGTACAGTGCTTCCTCCAAAAACTGCTCCTTCCATTCCTGAAAAGGAATCTGCAGTTCAAACACAATTGTGTCAGAGTGGCAGTCATCTGAACTGGGAGACTCCTCAGGATGTTCCTCCATCTGTATCTTCCCCAGCTTTTCCCAAATGTCATGCCTATTCATTTTCATGAAGGTATACACGGCTTTTGGGGTCATTCTGCCTCCAAGCTTCTGACTTATATTGGTCCAGATTGCATGTGAGGGTGGCACAATGTCCTGGCCGTGCAATATGTGGTCCTTGGCTGCCAATATAATTTGAGTGACCTCATCGTGGCCACAAGATGGGATCCTCGGCATCCAAGGGAAAGTTACAGAACAATTACATAAGTAATTAATGTCTTCAGTCAGTAATGTTGTGTAATTTCATGTGTTTTTTATGTACGATGCTTGCTTGTTATGTTGTAAGTTTGTGTTATTTAAAATAAATGTGATGACTGTTCAGTTAAATCTGGATTTCATTGACATGCAATAAAACTCTCTAGATCTGCAGAATGGTTTAACAAAGTCTCTTACAAATCTGAGGTCTTAAAGTATTGTATATGGTAAAACAATGTGTAACCTGATATCAAATTCAACATGAGATGCCCACATTCTCCATAGGTTTGTCATAGATATATTATACTACATATAACCATATACAGTAAAAAAGTAAAAGTGGTTACAGCTGTTCAAATATCTAATCAGCCTATCATATGCTATCAACACCTTTGCATTTGGGCAATGCATTTGCCGATGTTATGGATTTTTCTTAACTGTATTTGAGAATGAGATACAATGTGTCCTCGCACTCCTAGCATTAAGCAGCACTAAGGAGTTTTTGGCGGCGAAACCTGTTGTACAGTAGCCATGCCCATCCCCCACCACTCATGTCAGCTCAAAATTGATACATTGAGCTTTTTTCCCACGATGAGCTGTCAGTTTGCTAATGCTAATCGCTTGTTTTATCATATGCATTACATTTCTTTCCTAAAACAAATGTATATCTCTGATCAATTCCATTTTGATCTGGTACATTCGTACAATCACCTACTCAGACTATGCATTCCAGCTCTGTGTACTGTATATGGTTATATATTGAGCTATATTGAGCCCAAATTTAATCTGAAATAAACACAAATTCAATACATTGTTCAATTTGATTCATTTCTGGTCAAATCTTGCGTTTTACCAAAGAAACGTGTAATACTGGGTGCTTTATCTTACCTCTGACAGATGAAGTTTGTTGCAGTTCGTTGAAGTTGGTTCATTTTCAAGAACAAGTCACCAGAGAGTACAGATTGCTGTAATACCGTAAATCCTCAAATTGTGGCCGGGCTTCAGATAGTAGCCGGGGGCGTGGTCGATACGGACAAATAAATGCCGGGCCCCGAATACAGGCCGGGGGTAAAATAAGGTAGCCTATTTTACTGTAGCCTACCAGCAGCAGTCCATCAGGACAATTTTACACCACGGTTCATCAGTCAAATCATGTTCATCCTGCCATTCATATCTTGAGTGTGTGTGGAAATAAATGCCGTTCTTACTTTGTCATTGGGACTTTGACATCATCTGTTCTTACCGGACAATCGGTGGCGATTGGCACCTATTAACTCAACCTTCATACAGATGCTTTTGTGATTCATTCATTCACATATGCCCCTATTTTATAACTTCACAATAGGTTATGTCAATGTGCTACTTTTTTTTTTGCAAACATTTACTAATTTGTAATAACTTATAAACCATAGAAGCACAAATATTTATTTTGACAGCACAAACCAGCACAAACGTAGCACAAACGATTGAGACTGTTTTTATGAGATTTGGACGTTGACGGGGGGCTGAGTGACGTCATGTGTGAAAAATGAAACGGTAATATCTTTAAAACCATAGTAGCACAAATATTTATTTTGACAGCACAAACCAGCACAAACGTAGCACAAACGATTGCGACTATTTACAATCAGTTTGGAGCAAGTGGGGGGGCTGGTGACGTCATCGGCCATAATTAAATGTCTAATATAAAAAATACCGCTGCAGCACAAACGAAAATGTTAACGGCACAAACCAGCACAAACGGAGCACAAACGATTGAGACTATTTTGACGATGTTTTGCGTTGGAAGGGGGGCCAACTTCACGCAGGTTGCAGCTATGATTGCTAACGCGCTGAGGGCAGAGAATAAGAGAAATGTAGCTAGAATCCACACCTCAAACATGATAACCTAGACGCAAAACTGTACGTCCAATCCAAAATCTAAGGATATTTTCCGAGACCCAAGACTCTGCCGAAACCAGAGATATTCTTTATATGTCTGTGCAGTCAGAAATACGACTCTACCTGCAGTTTCGAAAACGTGTTCCTTTTGCTTTCCTGGTGCGTGTTTGTTTGGGTGCCACGGTGATGGCGCAGCTGTGATGGCTAACGAGCTGGGCAGAGAGAATAACTAATGTAGCTAGAATCCACACCTCAAACAAGATAACCTAGACGCAAAACTGTACGTCCAATCCAAAATCTAAGGATATTTTCCGAGACCCAAGACTCTGCCGAAACCAGAGATATTCTTTATATGTCTGTGCAGTCAGAAATACGACTCTACCTGCAGTTTCAAAAACGTGTTCCTTTTGCTTTCCTGGTGCTTGTTTGTTTGGTTGCCACGGTGATGGCGCAGCTGTGACGGCTAACGAGCTAGGCAGAGAGAAAAACGAACGTTTACCTAGCATCCACACCTCAAACAAGTTGACCTAGACGCAAAACTATACGTCCAATCCAAAATATAAGGATATTTTCCGAGACCCAAGACTCTGCCGAAACCAGAGATGTCCTTTATATGTCTGTGCGGTCAGAAATACGACTCTATCGGCAGTTTCAAAATCTTGTTCCTTCTTGCTTTCTCTGACTGATTTTACTCACCTCTCCATTGAAGTTAGTGAGAGAATTTGAAAGGCTGCTCTCGCTTCAAGGCTCATAGCTGAAAATCTGTAAATGTGAGCTCTTTAGTAGTTACATTGGCTAAAAGAGGACAAATTTTCCTACATTTTAAGGTATAACTTGTTTCTGTAAGTTAAACTATATGAACGTTAGAGGAATTTGTTTGACAAATTAGTTGAATATCAGAAAAAGAGCAGCCGGCTGCTCATTCATAAAAATCAAGAAGGAGCAAACATTTTAATGTATTTCAAACTGTCATAATTCAAAATTGGCTGAATATTTGAAAAAGCTGAATCATTTGGGAATAGCTGAATGTTATTTTATTGTGAGAATGCTTCTCACAATAATATATATGTGAGAGAACAAAGGTTGTGCCCTTGCCGAAGGCAAAGCACACCCAATAATAAAAATAATAATAATATATATGTAAGTAAGTAAGTAAGTAAGACTTTATTTATATAGCACTTTTCATACAAGAATTGCAGCTCAAAGTGCTTTACATAAAATCAACAAAACAATAATAAGTGTTGATATAAACTAGCCGCACTCTATCTGCGGTCTCTCGAATCCATCTTAGATCCGAGCTGCCACTTGCAGTTTCTAATACACAAGACAAGACAAGGTAAACATGAGGAAAGAGGAGGAAAAAAGGCAACACCCAGACAATGCTCCTAGAGGAGTACAGTGTGGGAACAGACAAAAACCTCAGCACATAAGTACAACAACATTTACAAAAACAGGCGAAGGCGTTGGATGGGGGTGTGGTGATATCTGTAGTAGGTGAAAGTTAATGTGTGAGTAGGTCTGGGTTGGCGCCCTCGACCTAGGCCACAATCAGTCCGATTCTACCTATGCAGATTGTGTTGGCCAGGAGACATCCTTGGTCATGACCCAGGCATAGACCAAACCACAGATGTCGGTGGGGGGGGGGGGGGGGGGGGGAAGGGAGGAGCAAGATAGTCTCGCTTCAGCGCTCTCCAGGGGAGTTGTTTTCCAGCGACGGCCTTGGCCAAGGCCTGTGCTGGTTACGGGGCCGAAAGTGGATAAGATTGGGGTAGTTGTTTTGACGAGTAGCCGCACTCAATTTTCACGTCCACCCTTCAGGAATGTCTCCATGTCCTCCATCTTCCTTTGCAGAGCAGCAAACTTATCCCTGTTAAGTTCACAGTCTGAGCTCCAACAGCTCTGCCCAACGCATCAATCATGTCGGGCAGCCTAACGGGGCTTTTGATGGCTGCAGCCGTTTCCTTGATTTTCCGATATACAAAGCCAGCGCTTATTCCAAACAGCAGAAAGCCTGTAATCATGGTACCGAATATGAAGATGTCTTCAACGTCCTCCACGGAAAGCGCCACTAGACACACGACACGCCAATTCTCCCACGCGGCCATCGTGTAGCCAGCTGCGAACGTCCCGTCCGGACAGTTGGGTTCCCCCGAACCCGAGCTTCTCTTCGAGAAGATGGTGTCAATAGCATTGAGAGACCAGCTAATTAATTCCATGCTTCTAGTTTCGGAGAGTGATGATGAGAGAGTATCTTGAGACAAGACAAAGCCAAGCAGGGAAGGTCAGGGAGGGGAGGAGAGAAAAATGCGACCGCCTTCGTCGAGAGAGCAAAGAAAAGTCATGTGAGAGAACAAAGGTTGTGCCCTTGCCGAAGGCAAAGCACACCCAAATATGGATTAGTTAAACCTCTATGTAGGAAAAAAGAGTCAATTTGTTATTGCTTCACAGAAAGAGTATTTCCACCTACAGCACCATCACATTCACAACTGTGGCAGCAGAATTGCCCTTAACTTTCTGGTAGTGTTGAGTTATGTGAACAGCTAAATGAGGTAGTTGGCTGGCTCAATCTCTCTGGGACTGAGCTATTTATTTCCTCAGTATATCTAATGAATGTGTAGCCTTTGAAGAAGATGGAAGTTTGACTGAGTGGCAGTGTTTATGTGCTCAGCATCCCCTCCCAGCAGAGCCAAGGCTGGGTATTCATACGGGCAGAAATACTGAACCCACATCGCATCACAGGAAACTTGTAAATACAACAGAAGTGAAGTTTCCCTCAACAGGCTATCTGTAGGGAATGGAAGGAATAATGAAGTATTACAGGGCAGAGCTAGAGTGGCTTTGCGGGTCATCTGTGTCTGATACTTTAACATGTACTTGCTAGAAGATAGGAGCTGGTATATCCAATACAGTATATGTCCCATAGTCAGTTGTTTAACCTAAGTGTGAACCCATCAATTTAGAATGACAGGTTTGTTTACAGAGCAGGTGTCCACATACTCTTGGCCATATAATGTAGTAATATTATGTGAGACCAGAGCTCTATACTTATGGGATAGTACCCAGTGACAGGCACACAGTATCTCTATCTGTTATGACACAATAGAGATGCGTGACGCCTGACGAGTGTGAAGAGAATTTCGGGGGACATAGTAATCAGTGTATATCCACTACACAGCCAAGCCTGGTCTCCATTTCCCTCCTTGACAGAAGATTGACAGCAACTTTAAATGAGATTCGTTCTTTTCATGTCCTTCCCTCTCTCTTCATATACATGCAGATTCAAATCCACTTAACTCCAGTCATGATTCAATCATCTCCTAGACGATACAAGCATTGCAGTTTGAATCACAACCAACCACATGCAAGCAGGTCAAGCAGGGTTACAGTATCTCCGGTAGATATAAATAGGAACATTCACAGAATGTGTGGACAAAAAGGAAAATGGGGAATACAAATTGTGTAGCATTCATTAGCGTTCAATATATAGGATTGTGTGTTTTCATAATGGAATTACATTCTACATACTGGACCACAATGAATGCAGTGAAGCAGTGAAGAACACCTGTGTGTGTGACTCGGAGACCAAGGTTTAATAGTAGAGCTAGAAGTTTCTCTATGTTTCGATAACTGACACTTATGAAGGTGTCAAAGACTTTGTGCATGAAAATAATCATCTGATATGATCCCCATATGAAAATAGTCTCTCTGATTGTATAACTCTCTGTTGTAAGATGTTAAATAATGGGAGATATCTGGACCTCTATAAGTATGGGATTAACATTAAAATAAGCATAAAACCTAATTAATGCCAAAGGTAGGAAGACCAGAGTTTAGATGGCCATGTCTACATCCTCTCTGGGAGGATAGTGGAGAGGAGCAGGTGGAGAAGTCTGGGCTGGCCAGGTCAGAGAGTAGACAGGCAGAACTGTGAAGGGAGCAGGGGGATAGGTATGAAGAAATGGGGTTGCAGAACGGAGAGGGAGGGAGGAGGTAGTTTGTGGAAGTAAAGGAATGGAGAGTGAAGTCTAAGGAGGGGTGATAGGTGAGGGGGAGATTGGGAGTTGCCGTAGTAAAAGCAAGTTATGGAGTGGACAGGTAGCTCGGAGAGAAGGAGAGAGTAGGGAGTAGGATAGGAAGGTTGATGTGGGGAGGAGAAAGGGGGAGAGTAGAAAGTAGGAGAGAAAGCTGGATATGGGGAGGTGAGAGCAGTTTGGCGAGGAGAGAAGCAGCTACAGACAGGTGGGGCAGGGAGGCAGAGGGGGGCAGAGAGATGAGAGGGGGAGATGGTCACAGAAGGATAGTTCATATTTAGACAGCCCCCTGCTGCACCCCACTCAACTTCAACACCAATAAGTTAGCACATTCATAAGCTTGACTAATTCCCTCCACCATCTGGTGTGTGATTTATCATGCACCTCTGGAAGGGAAGAAGTAAAGAATGTGAGGAGAACACAGATTTTAATAGATCAGTTTGTATGATTGGGACCTAAGAACAGATGGACTCTTAGGTTTGTTGTCTGTTTGTTCAATAAGTATAAAGTCAATGTTAATGTCTTTATCATTTTCTTGAAGTAAGGTTTGGAAGGGTTATTTGCTGTCTAATAATATAGAACATTTTAATTCAAA
Source organism: Osmerus eperlanus (assembly GCF_963692335.1). NCBI lineage: Eukaryota > Metazoa > Chordata > Actinopteri > Osmeriformes > Osmeridae > Osmerus > Osmerus eperlanus. The sequence continues at coordinate 8,308,928 of NC_085024.1, forward strand.
TAGTTGAACAAATGACACATTGACTAACAGAACAGAAAAACAGGGAATAGCATTTTTTCCTCACCTTCATAAGCGATTTTGAATCCATGAGCGCTAACTGCAAAGTCACTGGTAAGCCGCAGTGAAAAAATAGACCCAGTACTTGTCACAGGAGAAGGGATTTGAAATCCAGTTAACCTGTTGAGAAAAGACAAAGAGTCTGCGGTCAAAGCAAAACACAATACCTCTGCAATCCCACTTGGCCTAAGTACCATCGTCAGAGAACATTCTCCATTGTGTGAAAGATGTACGAGTCAGAAAGCTCCATCGTAACAGGCTGCTTCATAGGCTAAGACCAATAAATTGTTTTTCGTTATGTCGTGTATGTGTTGCTGACCATTCCTCAGTGGCAAATGCCAATTTTGCATTGACTGTCTGAGTCGTATAAGCCAGCAGGGCCTTATGGTGAGAGAGTGTTGGACTAAACTCAGCATTGTTGCCTCGTATAGAGAAAGATATGTGACTGTTACAATATACTCTAAGCTCAAATAAAATTAAATAAAAATTATAGTAATAAACATCCTTATATACAAAAAAAGTATGCAATATACAATAATACACATTATACACTAATACACATAATGACCTATACTAACCTTATCGACCTATACTAACCTAAAACAAGACCTATACTAGCCTAAGACAAGTGGGGTACAGTGCAATAGTGCAATATTGAGCTGAAAGTGACAGTGTGTAAAGTAACTAGAGAGAAATGTATCAATGTAACAATGTAAAGTGACCGGTGAGAAATGTATCAATGTCCTATCAATGTCCATTCAGAAGCCTGATGACCCTTGGATAGAAACTATTGTCCATTCTGCTTGTGCGAGACCGAATGCTATGGTAGCGCCTGCCAGAAGGCAACAAGATAAAAAAGACTGAAGGATGGGTGGTAACAGTCTCTTAGGATCCTGCCTGCTTTCCTGAGGCATTGTGTGTGGTAGGTGTCTTGAAGGGCTGGGAGCTTCCTGCCAATGATGAATTCAACAGACCGGACCACACTACGTAGGGCCTTGCAGTCCCTGTCTGTGCAGCTCCCATACCACACTGTGATGCATCCGGTCAGAATGCTCTCTATAGTGCATCTGTAAAGGTTAGTGAGGATGACCGAGTCCATGCCAAACTTCTTCAATCTCCTCAAGAAGAAGAGGCGTTTCCGAGCTGCTTTGACCACCTTGTCCGTGTGAGCAGACCAGGGCTGCGTTTCCCGATAACGATGGATCTTAGCAACGATCGAGCAAAATAACGAAACCATCGATATTTCTTATGTGCGTGTAACTGCAGGCAGTGTTTTCCTGCTGTCAAGTTTGTGTAATTCAGTCTTTTACCTCAAGGTGGACTCTCGTACTATTTTTTGTAAATGTACCTGTTGCTTTATTTCTTTGTCTTATTCGTTGTTTTTATCCGGAAGTTGTTCCGAAGCTAGCGATGCAGCGGCAGACAAGCCACGTTGTTATTTTGTTAAGGTTTATTGCCAAGATTTCCTCCAAGCAAGATTTTCGTTTAACCCCATTGGTACAAGCAGGCAAAGTGGTCAGTATTGTGTATTTGTTTCATTTTAATTTGCTGTGAAGAACTTATGTGCTCTTAGATAATTGTATTAGTATTAAGCTAATTTCATGTCTACCACCAGTTCTACGGTGTGATGATGTCTACAAGACTGCGACATTAAAGCATCAGTAAAAGGATCCGGAGTCTCGTGTAATCAATGGGCGTTACAGTAGAACACTAGACTGCATCGGTGAAGGCTGCAAGATGGACGTAACACGGAGCTGCGCCCCGGTCAGAAGACGACGTCACCGCACACTGTAAAAGGAGGTACCGCGAAAAGAACTGTCGCGCTTGAATGCACAAAGAGCAGACGTTAGAGAAGCAAGCTTGCTGAAGATCGCATTTTGAAAGTAGCAGAAGTAATCTGGCATTTAAGTTGCATTGTGGACATTTTATTTGCGGTTGATTGTAAGAATCAAAGTGACTTAGTAAATACACTGTTTTGAAGTGAGTCAAGTATAAGATGTTTTAAGTTTAACACCCTATTATTGCGTGTAATTTCATAGAAGAGTTTTTCATATTAAGACTGTGCCTAAGATTTCACAGCTTTAGTATTTGCCATAAACTGCAATTCTAAGTGGGCCTTTACAGCAATGTGATGCCTTGATGTGTATTTAAACATGTTTAAGCTGAGGCAATCCTAAAGGCATTATACAGTATATTGCCTATTTTATCTCCTATTTTGCATTTAAAAAAAAAAGGGGAAACATTTCCTTTGGGTTACATATTTTATTTCATATCGGCACATTGAGAAATAGCCTACATTTCATTTAAATCTTAACTCATTTCATAAACACTTAACATGTCACAAACAAGTGTTAGTGCCACACAGGCAACTAAAGAAGCCAATCATGAAGACCAACAAAAAGATGGCGATAGGGAAAGTACCCCATCTCAAGCTGACGCTGGTGAGCATGCGGAAGCGACAGTACAAGACTCACAGTCCCAGGTTGGTGAACATCCTACACAACAGCCTCCAGACATGAGAAGAAGCGAACGTTCACGAACGCTAACTGAAAAAGGAAAGGCTCAGCTGGATGAAAGGTTGTGTGATCTAAAAGCGCGTTTTTTGAAGCTGTATGGAAAGTGGAAATTTCAAATTAATGGCTTAAGACATTCCATTAAGAAAAATTATGATGTGGATCTAATTGAGGATGTTGTAAGCACAATTAACTCTATCCAAGATCAGATTGACAAAACTTACCTCAAAATAAGGGATATTGCAACTCCTGAACCTGAAATCCGGAGAATTAATGACACATGTAATGCACTCACTGTGACTGCAAATAAAAGAGCTCAACAATACCTCAGTGGTAATGAAGATTCAGAAGTTGTACCCTGGCCTGAAGCTGAGTCAGTGTTTGACAGCACAGTATCCAGTGCAAGCTCGCTTAAACCCAGCTGTAAGTCAACCACCTCATCCAGTCAGTCAAGGTATAAAAAACAACAAGCAGCGGCTGAAGTTGCAGCTACACAAGAAGTTCTTAAAATAATGAAAGAACAACATCAGCGAGAAGAAGAGATTCGGAAACTTGAGGTGCAGGAACAAATGTTTACAGCTCAAAGAGAAGCTGAAGAAAAAGAAATAGAAGCAGAAAATGCTAGAAAACAAACTCAGTTTATTGCAGAAAGTGCTGCTAGAAGAACAGAACTGGAAAGGAAAAAGCGAGAAGTGAAACGGTTGGAGGAAATAAAAAAGCACAATGCAGCACAAGCCAGGCTGAATATTTTCTCAGATGATCAGTATGATGAAGTAGAGCACCAGTCAGCCATTTTGACTGAACAGGGTCAAGACATCTATCCATCCCCACTAAAAGTTTCAGTTTCCCTCCACCAATCATCTGCACTCAACCCTGTAAGCAACCCCCTTTATCCTGCTCAACAAGCACTGCTTCCCCGAGCTAGCCCTGCTCAACAAACATTCACCACCACTAATGAAGCCTCCAATGATCTTGTGAGAACACTCGCTGAAGCGATTACAGCCAATCGTATCCCAATCCCTGAACCGGCTGTCTTCATAGGAGATCCTCTCAAGTATAATGATTGGAAGCTTTCATTCTGTACTCTGATCGATCGTAAGAACCTGCCAACTCAGGAAAAACTCTTCTTTTTGCGTAAGTATGTTGGTGGCCCAGCCAAAAGAGCTATTGAAGGACATTTCCTAGTAGCAACAGAAACGGCTTACAAAGCCGCCTGGGACAAACTTGAGGACAGATACGGCAATCCGTTTGTTATTGGTAAGGCATACCGTGACAGGATACACGCATGGCATAAAATTGGTCACAAGGACAGCGAAGATCTTCGTGAGTTTGTAGATTTTCTAAGCAGTGTTGAATCAGCCATGCCTTATGTTCAAGGTTTACAAGCTCTTAACGACTGTGTGGAAAACCAAAAAATAGCTGCCAAATTACCTGATTGGTTATGCGCACGTTGGAACAGAAAGGTCACTATGTACCAAGATGAACACAAACTGTTCCCTGATTTCAGTTGCTTCATGCAGTTTCTCAACCTTGAGGCTCGAATTGCATGAAACCCAGTCACATCTTTTTCAGCAATAAAGCTAACAGAACACGAAGCTAAGCAAAAGGAAAGGGAATATCCACAAAATCAGAAACCCAGTGCTAAGGCTTTCACCACTAGCTCAAGTGAGAACACGAGCATTTTCTGTAAGAGGCAAGGCCATACTCTCCATAAATGTTTCAAAATGATGGAAAGGTCAGTTGAAGAAAGAGTTAAATTTGTACAACTGGAAAAGTTGTGTTTTGGCTGCCTCAAGACTGGCCACAACTCCAAAGCCTGTACATCTAGGAGCATATGTGACTCATGTGGACGACACCACCCTACATGCCTGCATCAAGATCGATGGGTGTATAACCAAGGACAAAGTAGAGAAAACGAACATGAACGATCTAATGCAACCACGGAAGCTAAAACTAAAGAGTCTACACTGCCACGTACGCATGAGTCAAAGCAAGCTACCTCCAACAGAGTCGTTCAAGAGAAAAGTACCACTCATACATCTACTGTTGTCCCAGTTTATGTCTCCACCTCAGCTGAACCAGATAAGGAAGTTCTAGTGTATGCCTTGCTTGACACTCAGAGTGACACCACCTTCATATTAAAGGATACAGCCGAGGCATTGAATGTCAAGAAGGAGCCAGTGAAACTGAAAGTGTCAACGATAACATCAATGACAAAGGTCGTATCCAGCCACAGGGTGAGTGGTCTGCGAGTAAGAGGTATTAACTCTGAAAATATAATCAAACTCCCAACAACTTATACCAGGGATTATATACCAGCAAATAGATCTCATATACCCACAAGTACAACTGCAAAGTTATGGCCTCACTTAGAACATCTAGAGCATGAAATGTCTCCAGAGCTTGATTGTGAAGTAGGATTGTTGATAGGCTATAACTGCCCCAAAGCCCTACTTCCCAGAGACGTCATTAGTGGCAGTGAGGACCAGCCATACGCGCTTAAGTCTGCGTTGAGTTGGAGCATCATTGGCTACAGCAATGCTGGCCTTGAACATGATGATGAAATAGGCATGAGTCACCGTATCATTACAAAGCAAGTCATACCAGCAATCAAGTCTTCAGTTGAACTCAAATCTGAGGTCCATTTTGTCTGCAGGACCCAAGTCAAAGAAATGATGACTCCAGCAGACATAATGAAAGTCTTCGAGTCGGATTTCACTGAGAGGACCAGTGAAGAAGTTTCAATGTCACAAGAAGACATCAAGTTTTTGACAATGATTAAAAAGGGCATCTATCAGAAGCCTAATGGACACTACGAAATGCCATTGCCTTTTAAGGAAGAAAGGCCAAGTCTGCCCAACAATAAAGCATATGCAGAAAATCGGCTTAAATGCCTGGAGAAACGTTTGACAAAAGATGAACGATACCACAAGGATTATGTGGCTTTCATGGAGGACATGATCGCAAGAGATGATGCTGAAAAGGTTCCAGAGATGGATATGAGCAATCAGACAGTATGGTATATCCCCCACCATGGAGTTTGTCATCCCCAAAAGCCGGGAAAGATTCGCGTTGTCTTTGATTGTTCAGCAAAGTATCGGCACACCACTAAACGAACATCTACTCACTGGGCCTGACCTTACCAATGCCCTCATAGGGGTCTTGTGTCGTTTCCGTAAGGGGCAAGTAGCCATCATGTGTGATGTGGAGCGTATGTTCCATCAGTTTCATGTTGCACCAAGGGACCAAGACTACCTCAGATTCCTGTGGTGGGAGGGAGGTAATCTGGAAGCTCCCCCATCAGTGTATCGCATGAAGGTTCACTTATTTGGTGCTGCCTCATTGCCAGGGTGTGCAAACTTTGGGCTTAAGCACCTCGCTGCACAAGGAGCAGGCAAATTTAACGAAGCCACCCTAAGGTTTATCCAGCGCAACTTTTACGTTGATGATGGACTGGTAAGTGTGGACAATGAGGCAGAAGCCATCCAGCTAGCCCTCGTGCTGCCTTCGGGTCACATGACCCAAAGGTTCATAACGAACCATCGTTGTGTTTACCCAATTTTACCCAATACAAAAACAAATTAAAATAATTTTCTTTTAACCTTTGCAATGTGGGGGGTCTGAGACAGCCCAACGGTTAAAAGAAAATGCTTCACTTTGTCTTTGTATGCGGTAAATCTGTCGCAATATGACGGTGGGTCACAATGACTGATGGGTCAGAATGACCCGAAGATAACACAAGGGCTAGTCAAAGAAGCAAGGGATCTCTGCTGCACCGGTATGCTCCGCTTACACAAATTCCTTACCAATAGCAAGGAGGTGCTTGCCACGATCCCGAAGAAAGAATGCGCAGAGGGTGCTACCGACCTGGACTTGGCCCTCGGAGAACCCAAGATGGAAAGGGCTCTCGGGGTCCAGTGGTGCCTTAGTTCAGATAAGTTCCAGTTCAGAGTCGAGGTAAAGGAAAATCCCTTTACCAGAAGAGGAGTATTGTCCACAGTGGCCTCAATTTTTTATCCTCTTGGATTTGTGGCACCCTTTATTTTGATCGGGAAGCAGATCCTGCAAAGGATGTGTCAGGAGAAGATGGACTGGGATGAACCACTTCCTGATGACCTCCAGCGGCGTTGGGAAGCTTGGTTACAAGATCTTCACAATCCTATCTTCAGTTGAGATACCACGATGCTATGTACCCTCGACTATCAAGGAAGTTCAGCACTATGAATTACACCATTTTAGCGACGCTAGTGTGTCTGGCTACGGAACATGTTCTTATCTCAGAGCTGTTAACAAGTCTGGAGAAGTCCATTGTGCTCTTGTTATGGGGAAAGCTAGAGTTGCGCCAACAAAGGTGACAACCATCCCAAGACTGGAACTCTCAGCAGCTGTAGTCGCCACAAGAATAAGTGATATGCTTAAGTGTGAACTAGAACTGGAAGGTCTATGTGAATATTTTTGGACTGATTCCAAGGTTGTTCTTGGTTACATTAATAATGACGCAAGGCGGTTCCATGTATTTGTGGCCAACCGGGTTCAGCGGATTAAATCCAGCACAGAGCCAAGTCAGTGGCATTATGTTGCTTCAAAGGAGAACCCCGCTGACCATGCCTCTCGTGGGCTCACCGTAAAGGAGCTCGTAGAGTCCAACTGGTTTACAGGACCGAGATTCCTGTGGCAAATAGAACTCCCTCAGGAAGAAGAAATTAAGGTGGGGGAGCTTGACGACGAGGACCCAGAACTCAAAGGAGCACAGGTTCACACTACTGAAGCACAGGAGGATAGGTCACTGTCAGATCGTTTACAGAAGTTTTCAGACTTAAGGACAGCTGTAAGAGCCATCGCAAGACTTAAACGGTGTGCAAGGGAGATAAAGGGTCTAAAGACAGGATCTGATAAAGTTACTACACTTGAAGAAAGACAGGAAGCTGAACAATTTATAATCCATGCAGTTCAAGAAGAAGCGTTTAGTGAAGAAATGAAATCTCTGAAGCAAAGCAAAGAGCTGCCTGAGAATAATTCAACTAAGCTGCACAAGTTAAGCCCATTCATTGATAGTCATGGTATCCTGAGGGTGGGAGGGAGATTGACAGAAGCAGCACTTCATCCCCACGTGAAACACCCAGCTATCCTTCCAAAAGGGCATCATGTGTCTCGCCTATTAATTAAGCACTTCCACGAGAAGGTGCTACATCAAGGTCGTGGAATGACCATCAATGAACTACGCTCCAACGGAATTTGGATTCTTGGTTGTAGCAGTGAAGTGTCATCTTTTATCTTCAGATGCGTTAAGTGCAGGAAGTTTAGAAAGTGTACTCAAGAACAAAAAATAGCCGACCTTCCACTAGAGAGGATGGAAGCCACCTCCATTTACGTACAGTGGTATGGACTGTTTTGGACCATTTCATGTGAAGGATGGAAGGAAAGAGCTCGAGATATGGGCTCCTATTTACGTGCATGTGCTCAAGAGCTATCCATATCGAGATGTTGGATGACCTTACCTCTGATGCGTTCCTCAACGCACTGCGTTGCTTTATTGCTTTAAGAGGCAATGTAAGTCGGCTTCAAAGTGACCAAGGCACAAATTTCGTGGGTGCACGGAATGAATTCAAGGAACTTATGAAAGAAATCGAGCAAGAACGTGTGAAAGAACTGGGATGTAGCTTTGTCATGAACCCACCTGCATCCAGTCACATGGGTGGTGTCTGGGAGAGGCAGATACGAACGGTCAGAAGTGTCCTTACATCCATCCTAGACCAGTCTGCAAGAAGACTAGACAGTTCTTCACTGAGAACCTTCCTATATGAAGTAATGGCTATAGTGAATAGTCGACCGTTGACCACAGAGCATCTCAATGATCCAGCAGGACCAGAACCTTTGACGCCAAATCATATTCTGACAATGAAATCGTCAATCATTGAACCGCCACCTGGAGAGTTTGTAAGAGAAGATCTCTATCTCCAGAAGAGATGGAAGAGAGTTCAGTTCTTGTCAAATGAGTTCTGGAACAGGTGGAGAAAGGAGTATTTGCTGAGTCTGCAACAGAGAAGTAAATGGAGCAAGGACAGGAGAAATGCTAAAGTGAATGACATAGTCCTGTTGCAAGATGATGCCACGTCCAGAAATCAGTGGAAGATGGCAAAGGTTACCGAAGTCTTCCCAGGAGCTGATGGGAAAGTCAGAAAGCTCAAACTACTGCTTAGTGACACAACACGAGACAGTAAAGGCACATACACAACTAGACCATTTTATTTGGAAAGATCCATACATAAAACGGTCCTTTTGCTTGAAGCTGAATAAAAGGTCAATCCATTTGTGAAAATTATGTAACCACATTGTCAGATTATACGATGTTTTTCTTTGGGTAAGAAGCTGTTCACTAAGTTAATTCTGTTAGAAATCATACGTTGTCTGATGGTGGGAGTGTAACTGCAGGCAGTGTTTTCCTGCTCTGTCAAGTTTGTGTAATTCAGTCTTTTACCTCAAGGTGGACTCTCGTACTATTTTTTGTAAATGTACCTGTTGCTTTATTTCTTTGTCTTATTTGTTGTTTTTATCCGGAAGTTGTTCCGAAGCTAGCGATGCAGCGGCAGACAAGCCACGTTGTTATTTTGTTAAGGTTTATTGCCAAGATTTCCTCCAAGCAAGATTTTCGTTTAACCCCATTGGTACAAGCAGGCAAAGTGGTCAGTATTGTGTATTTGTTTCATTTTAATTTGCTGTGAAGAACTTATGTGCTCTTAGATAATTGTATTAGTATTAAGCTAATTTCATGTCTACCACCAGTTCTACGGTGTGATGATGTCTACAAGACTGCGACATTAAAGCATCAGTAAAAGGATCCGGAGTCTCGTGTAATCAATGGGCGTTACAGTGCGTTTCCCAAACATGCTCTTAAGGAGTAGGCTAATCTATGCGCTTTCAAGAGCTACGAATTTTCAAGAGACACTTTAGCTACGGTGTCTTTGGGAACGGCCCGTAAAACTACGATTTGTCATACGATGGATTCTACGATCAACTTAGGCTTACGACGCTTTTGGGAAACGCAGCCCAGGTGAGATCATTGCTGATGTTCACCCCTAGGAGCTGACCTTTTCCACTTCGGATCCGTTGATGTGAAGGGGTGCATGCTCCTCCTCCTGCCCAGTGGCGGAACCAGACTTTTATATATGGGGTGGCCAAGGGGTGGCCAGGGCTACTTCAGGGGGTCCATAGACCAAGACTGAAAATGTGTGTGTAACCTTAGCCTGGCATCTAAGCAGTGTAAATTATTCATATGATTGCTGATGAGAAATAGAAATTCATATTCACTTAAGCCCGAGTTCCTCAGTGTGGCCTAGTGTGGTCCACTAGGGTTACTTTAATCAAATTCTACATTTACTATGAATACACTGTGTCTCTACATCTGAATTGCAACTAATTTCTTTCTTACACACACTGTACTGTATTCACAAACTGGAGAGACTTTTGTCACTCTGTTTTCATGAATATATAATCTAGGTCTAACCAGGTTAGAGATTAGATTCTTTGATGAATCTTTTACATTAAAACATAACTATTAGTGTATACTCACACAAAAAATGCCACAGCCATCAAAACAAGAACACTCATGAATCAACAACCAACATTTTAAAGTGAGGCTTAATCGGAAAAAAACTTTTGTGTAGGCTTACGTGTGGCCTACAAACACAAGCTAAACTTGGCATGTGACTGACTAGTATGCTCTGACCTGGTGCCTGTAGCCTTGGGGAGGGAGCTGCTCTGAGGTCTTGGGGTGGTGCAAGGACTGGGATCTATTTCCACCTGATCCCGTTTGCTCAGGTTTTTGAAGAAGTCTGCTATCTCACCCTTTCTTTTAATGTTTGAAGTGAACCCTAAGCAAAAATAACATGTAGGCCTACACATCCAATTACCCACATTTGAGTCCAATTTCAATCTTAGACATATCCCCATTATTATCTTCAATCAACTACCAGCCTTTAAGTTACTAGATCATGGCTATCCCTACTCTGAAATACGTATTTCAAACAGGCATTATACAATAGCAAACAGGGTAGCTATCTGACTGCAGTGTTCATCTTTTGTAACGTTAATAGATTGATAAGGCATCTCATCAAGGAATCTTAGCAGTTAAAGTACAAACATAGTGTAGCGACCCACACCGAAAGACGTGTGTTATATGTTAGGCTGTAAGTTGGTTGTTTACCAGTAGTGTTCGCGTGGTCCGAAATGCCAATCAACCTGCTGTCTGCTAATCACGGGAATGCCGAGAATGTTCGGATGCCGGGCATCCTGGTGGTTGGCGAAGGGGCATCGAGGGTGGTTGGGCAGGGGGGATGGAGCATTCGAAGTTGAGACCAGGTTTAGCGTCTGTTCTTTCTGTTACGTTTGGGTTTCACAAGAGACGGTCACTATTGTTTTGTGGGCTACCTTTCTTTTATTTAGCGTGGGCTAGGGCCAAACAGCTGTTTGGCTTACTAGTAGCCTGTGTACCGTGTGGTTAATAAACTTCAATTTGGGAACTTCATCTTATGCCTGGACGATTGTTCCTTTCTGACCTAGCTAGTCAGGTCATCACAATAGATTTCAAATGGCTAAATGATAGGCCTACTGTTGTTGTATTAAAAGTGTGCTATATAAATGAAAATGAAAAAAACTCAATTGAATCAACTACACCACAGTACAACAACTATGCTGTTATAGCTACTAGTGCTAAGCGCTCAACAAAAACAGAGACATTTCTCTTATCTGAATCTGTTATGGAACCAAATTGCCAATATGCATCTTTTTCTATGGCTCTGCGGCCCAGCAACTCAACTTTCATAACATTTTGTTCAGGAAGCCTCAACCCCAATGTTAAACCTTAAAATGATAACTGTAATATGATGCTCTTGTCTTCCGTCGCTGGCGCTGTATCAGACGCTAGCGTAGTGATTTGTTACTGACTGGTGAACTGTGGAAATAGCCTATCCTCGATTGAAAAAATGCGCTGCCAGATGTCAAAAGAAACTCTTCTTTTAACAAGATAAATTAAATGTCAATCAGCATCCAATTGCCAGGGATAGCGAATGACATTTTGGGGTGGCACCTGGGGTGGCCAGTCCGATATCAGGGGGGTCCAGTGCCACCCCGGCCACCCCTCTGGCTCCGCGACTGCTCCTGCCGCCTCCTGTAGTACACAATCATCTTCTTGGTCTTACTGACGTTGAGAGAGTGTTTGATCACAATCGTACTGGAGAGGCCATAAAAGAGTTGGTCAAGCTGAGAGTGGTCAGAGAGTGCACACACGCACACGCGCGCTAGGTCCATGCAAGGGAGCCAATGAAGAAGAGCCATGGGACATTTGCATGCCTTTGTTTTAACCAATGACTGTCAAGAGAGGGTCTGTTTAAATAGCTAGCTAGCACAATATGTTAGCAGACAAACGTAGCACAATGGCGTGTGATGTTTTTGTCTCCTTGTGGGCCGGCCGCAAGCAATAAAGCTTTCTTAAACTTGTTCACCGACTGACTGTGCAATGCTTGATAGATTAATATTCCTGACACCATGATATCAGTAGGGATGGGTATCGAGAACCAGTTCTAATTCCCAGTTAACCGATTCCTTGGAATTGTCAGCCAAATTCTTTAACGATTCTGCTAACGGTTCTCTGTGCCGTTGCGCATGCGCGAACTTGTATAGTTTATTCAGACTGCAGCAAACATGGCAAAGAGGCAGAAGCGTTCTAAAGTTTGGTTGTATTTCACACGACAAAATGACAACAACGCCACTTGTAACGCGTGTAAAAGGTCTATTTTGTCGAAGGGAGGAAATACAACAAATATGAAGAAGCAATTGAACACACAGCATGGAATGAAGTTACTGGAATGTCATGTGTTCGATGCATGCAGCAGCGCAACTAACATTCGCGCTTCATGTCTAACTCCAAGGTAGAGCTAAACTCCTCAAAGTGATCACAATCACTTGCCACTGTGTTAAGCAATTTGCCTTTATTGTGTATAGTCGATTAAGTTATCTTCTGTCCTGTCGTTTAAAGCATACATTTTAGCTCCGGCATTCGTATCCCATTATAGATCACTTCACGTTAATTATCGGAGGGCGTGTGTTATCAGCAAACGTTCGCGTTGTCGTGTTAACCCATTATTAAACTGAGCATATTGATTTTTAATCCATTATTAAACTTAGCATTTGAATTGTTTAACAGAATGGCCGATGTTTGACACTGTCATATTATATGATTTGACCTTGGCTGAAAATGGAAGATTCTAAGAATAAGAATCGATAAGAGAATCGATAAGGAATCAAATCGATAAGCAGGAATTGATAAGGAATTGGAATTGTTAAAATCTTATCAATACTCATCCCTAGATATCAGGGTATCAACCTCCTCTCTGTAGGCTGACTCATCACTGCCAGAGATGAGGCCCACAATGGTTGTGTCGTCAGCAAACTTAACAAGGAGGTTGGAACTGTGCGTTGCCACACAGCCGTGCGTGAACAAGGAGAACAGGAGAGGGCTGAGCACACAGCCCTGGGGGTGCCTGTGTTGGTGATCAGTGTGGATGAGGTGCGGTCACCGATTCCCACCACCTGTGGCCTCCCCGTCAGGAAGTTGAGGATCCACTTGCAGAGGGAGGCGCTTAGCTCCAGGTCCACAAGCTTGGAGACCAGTCTGGAGGGGATGATGGTGTTGAATGCTGAGCTGTAGTCAATGAACAGCATCCTCACATACGTATTCCCAGAGAATGTCTAATATGGGGAGAACTGTCACTCCTGGGAAACTTACGGCTTCTGAACGGGTTGCAGTTCCACTCTGGTTCCATATGAGTCAGCTGGCTGAGCGGTTAGGGAATCGGGCTAGTAATCTGAAGGTTGCCAGTTCGATTCCTGACCGTGCCGAGTGACGTTATGTCCTTGGGCAAGGCACTTCACCCTACTTGCCTCGGGGGAATGTCACTGTACTTAATGTAAGTCGCTCTGGATAAGAGCATCTGCTAAATGACTAAAATGTAAATGTAAAATATGAGGGCGCTCACCAGTGAGTGCAGAATGAAGGGAGGTCTATGGAGCTATCCCCCTCAAAATTCACTTCTCAGGATATAACTTTTTGTCTAGTAATATGAATGTTGCATTCGAAAGGGAAGGCAAAGAAAATACACACTGCTGGCTGTTAGATTTTTTAAAGTCGCTTTTTTGTTCTAAAAAGCCTTTGAAAATGTCAATGACGTCATACAATCAGCATTCATTAGCTAGCGTGTTATGGGAAACGACGACTCACCCTGTAAGAAATCGAAAGGACATAAGTACTCGTTCATTCAACTTTCAATTTATAATCCATATAATCCAATCCAATTTGAAAAAACTACAATTAAATCTGAGATTTCTCAACAACATCAGGCGAAAGAGACAAATTTAGTCGTCTAGCTCCATAGACTCCCATTCATTTTGCACTCATTGCCTCATGCCGGCGATCACCCCCAGTGGAACTCTGGTGGAACTGTAACCAAATTTGGTACAATGGAGCTTAATAGGGAGTGGACAGCCTCTCCCTAGACGGGCTCTGGTATTCCCTTTGTCCAGGTGGGAGAGAGCGGTGTGCATTGTCAGGGCGATGGCATTGTCTGTAGACCTGTTGGACTGGTATGCAAACTGCATAGGGTCCAGGGTGGGAGGCAGCGAGGAGCAGATGATTGATTTGACTAGCCCCTCGAAGCACTTCATGATGACAGAGGTCAGTAGTATCGGGCGATAGTCATTCATGCAGGTGACCTTGGTGTTCTTGTCCATTGTCCAGGGACAATGGTGGTCCTCCTGAAGCAGGTGGGGAACACAGACAGGCTGAGGGAGAGGTTGAAGATGTCACTGAAGACCCCTGCTAGCTGGTCAGCACAGCCCCTGAGGGCCCTACCTGATATGCCATCTGGGCCAGGTGCCTTGCGAGGGTTGATCTTTTTGAAGCAGTGTTTCACCTCAGCTACAGTTAATGTTGGCACGCCACTGGCTAGGCCTTCTCCTAGGGCGTCGATAATGGCTGCCTCGGTCGGTATCTTTCGGCCAAAGTAAATTCCTTGTCTGTGCAAACTTTCATGGCGAATAAAAACCCATTCTGATTCTGATTCAGGTAGCTCCACTATAGGGGGGTCACTGTCCTGTAAAAGGCATTGTTAATCATGATTATTAATTATGTTAATCATCATTATTAATCATCGTCATAATGGAGGCTGGATGGCTGCCTGTTACAGTAGCTCCTTTACTTTTTTAAAATAATTTTTCGCTATTTTCATTAACACGGCCGTAGTACTTTGCTGGACTGTGAACTTATATCATCTGACACTTTTGGTTTTAGTTTTCAGCGAGTTTGATCAGTATAGATCGTTTAGATTATTTTTGCATTTTTCAAGGTGAACTGCTATTTGAATAATGCGGCGCTACTCTTGAGAGATGCCAGGCAACGAGCGCTCCCCTGCTCAATATCCCTGTGGAGATACGAAGGCACAGAAGAGGTACCAGAGCTGGAGTGAGAGTCACTCCTAAATAAAATGGACAAGCTTTTACTTCTGACCCAAAGCAACTGGAAGTATAAAGAATGCTCTGCCATCTGCTTGACCGACGCCTGGCTGGATAAGGACACCCCTGATGCAGCGGTCACACCCCCCAGCTTTACATCACACCGGGCTGACAGGTCAGCTAATCTATCTCTCAAGTCCAAAGGCGGTGGTGTGTGCTTCCTTATCAATGATCGCTGGTGCACCAATCCTACCACTGTAACACAGTTCTGCTCCCCTGACCTTGAGTTTCTATCTACACAAATGACCTGAGATCTCACAACCACTCCGATGCTCAAATATGCAGATGACACCACCATCATTGGCCTAATCAGAGAGGAGGATGAGTCTCAGTACATCAAGGAGGTGAACTGGGCTGTAGACTGGTGTAGGAAGAACAAGCTTCATCTTAACGCCTCAAAAACAAAGGAAATAGTTGTGGACTTGAGAAGGAGGCCTTACACCAAAGCCTTAGTTAATATATTTGACCAGCCCATAACCCTTACAGAGTCCTTTACATTTCTGGGCTCTTACATCAGCCAAAATTTGAAATGGGATATCAACACCTCCCACCTTATTAAAAAAGCCCAACAAAGACTGTATTTCCTCAGACAACTGAAAAAGTTTCATGCCAACAAACACCTTTTGGTGCTCTTCTATTATGGAAGCAAATCGTTACCAAAATTCAAATGCAAATGCATTTCCAGAAATGTATTTGCATTTTAAGAAAGTGGCTGCATTATTTGACTCATAAATGAAATTAGTAATCAATCATCCTATTTGCATTTTAATTTTCTTCTTCAAGAGTGCTCAATCTTTCACTTAATTAAAATGAAAAAGAAATAGACATTTGAGATTTAATTGTCAAAACATGCCCCAGCATGATAGATAGATACCAAAATTCAATTTGAAATGTAAAATTTGAAAATTAAAATGCATTTCCAGAAATGCATTTTCATTTTAAGAACGTGGCTGCAAAATAGTGACCACAATTCAAATTCAAATGCATTTCCAGAAATGCATTTTCATTTTAAGAACGTGGCTGCAAAATCGTGACCACAATTCAAATTCAAATGCGTTTCCAGAAATGCATTTTCATTTTAAGAACGTGGCTGAAAAATCGTGACCACAATTCAAATTCAAATGCATTTGCAGAAATGCAAAATGAACGAAAAAGCATTCTGAGCGGCGCAGCAGAGTGACGTCAGTAGCCGCTCTTCTTCAGCTCCCTGCTGACCGAGCTACCCATTTTGTTCGGTAGGGGGCGGTGTGCACATCTGCATTGCATTACATTGCAAATGTGCTGGGAAATTGATTGAATTGCCGGGTCTTTAGAGGACGCATCACAGACTGAGCAACTTGATGTCAAACAATGACTAAAACAGTGGCAGAGCTACTATTAATGTTTAAATCTGTGACGCAGAGTATGCAGCCAAGCTCTCTATGACTTGTTCTACTCGGTCACAGGCATCAGACTCAGATATATTATTAGATTCTACCTGCTCAGCTAATTCTAACAGTGTTTGCACAATTTGAGGGAGCGCCATGATCTGTGATGCGTCCTCTAAAGCAGCGGTCCCCAACCTTTTTTGCGCCACGGACCGCTTTCATGTAAGACATATTTTCACGGACCGGCAGGGACGGACTGGGAGGAAAGATAGGCCCTGGACAGCTGCGCTGCTAATGCATGCACATTCTTGGTTTGATTTGATCCTAGTTAGTGACTTCCACACCTAATGCGAGCGCGCAGAGCGCGCAACAAAAATAGTTTAGCTGATTTGAGCGAAAAATAGTTTTTGGAGTTTTACGTAAAAAGTTAAGTTTCTTAGCCTGGTTTTCCATCGTTATATTGTTACTAGCTAGCTTTCGATGTGTCAGTCCCACTGTTGTGTGTGACTATAAGCTACGACAGTGACACCCGAAGTGCGTTCCTTATATCCAGTTTAGGCCTATTCCATAATTTTGTTTGATTGCTGTCACGGCAGAAAATCTCCCCCTTGATGTTAAAAATGGAAGCAGGGTTTTCAGTGCTTTAGTGGCGATCTCAGGATAGCCTTCATCCAAAACACCGATAAGAGTTGTTGTCTCAAACAGGCTTCATTGAGTGGTAACTATCACTTGTCATGTGTCAAGAGGAAGAGACGCGCATGATACCGCTCAATAAAGCCCACAAACTTGCTAAAAAATGAGTAAACACACGTCTTTGCGGAGCTTTTTTGCTCAGTGGAAAAGGCCCGCGGAGAAGGAGAGAATCAGGTCATATTTCAGAATAAAAAGTCTTTCAGACTCTGATAATCAATTAAAAGGAAATAATGTTATGAATTCTTTTTTGTGCGGCCCGGTACGAAATGACCCACGGACCGGTACCGGTCCGCGGACCGGTGGGCACCGGTTGGGGAACGCTGCTCTAAAGACCCGGCAATTCAATCAATTTCCCGGTACATTTGCAATGTAATGCAATGCAGATGTGCACACCGCCCCCTACCGAACAAGATGGGTAGCTCGGTCAGCGAGGGAGCTGAAGAAGAGCGGCTACTGACGTCACTCTGCTGCGCCGCTCAGAATGCTTTTTCGTTCATTTTGCATTTCTGCAAATGCATTTGAATTTGAATTGTGGTCACGATTTTGCAGCCACGTTCTTAAAATAAAAATGCATTTCTGGAAACGCATTTGAACTTGAATTGTGGTCACGATTTTGCAGCCACGTTCTTAAAATGAAAATGCATTTCTGGAAATGCATTTTCATTTGAATTGTGGTCACGATTTACCAGCCACGTTCTTGAAAATGAAAATGCATTTCTGGAAATGCATATGAATTTGAATTGTGGTCACGATTTTGCAGCCACGTTCTTAAAATGAAAATGCATTTCTGGAAATGCATTTTAATTTTCAAATTTTACATTTCAAATTGAATTTTGGTATCTATTTGCTGGGGCATGTTTTGAAAATTAAATCTCAAATGTCTATTTATTTTTCATTTTAATTAAGTGAAAGATTGAGCACTCTTGAAGAAGAAAATTAAAATGCAAATAGGATGATTGATTACTAATTTCATTTATGAGTCAAATAATGCAGCCACATTCTTAAAATGCAAATGCATTTCTGGAAAATGCATTTGCATTAGAATTTTGGTAACGATTTGCTTCCATATTCTATAAAGCCATCATAGAAAGTGTCATCACCGCATCAATATCTGTCTGGTATGGAAGTTCGCACAAAGATGAAACTGGAGAGAGTGGTCACCAAAGCCTTCTACATTATTGGTTATGACCTTCCAGTCCTCTCCTTGTATGCTGAGCGTAGCTTAAATCGTGCAAAGCACATAATCAGAGACTCCTCCCATCCAAGCCATGACTTTTTTGAACTTCTGCCTTCTGGAATACACTACAGATCTATGCGAGCTGGAATGACGCGCCTCAATAACAGCTTCTTCCCCTCTGCTATCAGACTCCTTAACTCCCAAAGCTGACCTGGACTTTTCTTATTTTTATTTTTTTCCTCTCCCCATCTCCCCCCTCCTCACTGGACTGAGCTACCTATGACAAAAGAATACCACCAACATTGTTGTGTGGATAAAGTTTGTATCTATCTATTCCGCTCGTCTGGCAGTAGGACAGAGGACTGGGTCTCACTGTAGCCTGTCCTTTTGTAGTCTGTAATAGCTTTAAGTCCACTCTGCTTTGATGGCCATCAGAAGGTCATATCTGGCCTTTCTGTACTGATCAGGGTCCCCAGAGTTAAAGGCGACAGACCGGGCTCTCAGCTTGGCCCAGACCGTGGCATCAACCCAGGGCTTCTGATTGTGGAAAGACCGGACAACCTTCTTGGGGACGATGTCATCAATGCAGTTACACCCCCAACTGCCACCAACCGTCTTCTTCTGACAACCGTCTGGTGGTCAGACCGCTCAAGAGCGCCCGGTCCCAACACAAGCTCTTCTCCTGTCTGGCCCCCCAATGGTGGAATGAACTCCCCACCTCCATCAGAGACACTGACTGTCTCCCCACCTTCAAGAATAGGCTCAAGACGCACTTGTTCCGGGAGTACAACGGCACTTAGGAATGATTGTCTGGACCTGATGTTTCAGGATCACAATGACTCTTATTGAGAGTCTTGTTGCTATTGTTGGTTAGTTGTAACTGACTTAAAACTATTGCACTTGCTGTGTAATATATTTTTGTTGCTTACTTTTTTCCCCACAGGTACACCCTTGCACTTTTGAGGTTCATTTTGCTAAATTGCTTAATTGTAACTTGTTCAACTCTTGCTTTTATGTTTCTTCCCTTTGGGACTTATTTAGTTTTCACAATGTATGCTTCATGTTTTGGCTGCCCGCAATGTTTGGGGCTATCTCGTTGTTATGATCAGTGACCTATGCACTTTTGTAAAACTCTCTTTTGTAAGTCGCTTTGGATAAAAGCATCTGCTAAATGCATAAATGTAAATGTGATGAATGTAGCTGGAAACAGTGCCTGTGTATTTGTTTGTCTCCATCTGCTGACTCCCTGAACATCAGCCAATCAGTGGTGTCGAAACAGTCCTGGAGGGTCGCCACACTCTCGTCAGTCCATAGGTGGACTGACCTTGCAACCGGTCTGACCTTTTTAACCCTTGTGTTATCTTCTTGTGTCATTGTGACCCTTCAATCATTGTGTAGTTGCGACAACTTTACCTCATACAAAAATAAAGTGAAGCATTTTCTTTTAACCATCGGGCTGTCTCACACCCCCCACAGCCTGACGGTTAAAAGAAAATGCTTTTATTTGTTTTTGTATTGGATAAAGTTGTCGCAGCACAATGGGTCGTTGTGAACCTTCGGGTCATTGTGACCCGAAGGCAGCACAAGGGTTAAGCTTGTGTTTGTATGTGGGGAGCAGAAGAATGGAGGTGTGATCAGCTTTACCAAAAGCAGGGCGGGGAGGGGTTTGTAGCTGCCCCGGAATGTTATATAACAATGATCCACTGTCTGGTCTCCACGTGTGAAGAAGTCAATGGCAGGACCTTCTTCATGTTGGCTTTGTTGAAATCTCCAACAACAATGAAGGCTGCCTCTGGGTGCAGGGTCGGATCTAGAAAAATATTCATGGGGTGGCAAGAGGGTGGCAGGAGATTTTGAAGGGTGGCATCCCGTGGCAAATGTGTGAGATCAAAATGAAAAAACTTAAGGCTGTGCAACATGTATGCATAGTCAGTAAACACTGAAATGAATTTGAGGATTATAGGTCACATGACCAAAAAGCTATTGAAGTTTGAAGATTTATTTTGAATAAAATATTTTTTAATAACCTGAGATGAAAATGAACAAAATAAAGGCTTTGCAGCATGAATGCATATATCTTCAACAGTTTAACATTATTTTGACGCTCCTAGATCATGTTGTTGAAAAGCTATTGACTTTTGAAATGTGTAATTTGTTGACGGTCCCTAAACGTACGCGTTGTTTAGGCAGCCAAAAGCATTGGCTAAGCGGCCGGTCGTAGCAGTGCTAAACACCGGTTAAAATAACACAATACTGGGCGTCCGAATATCTGTTGAATATCGAACTTACTTTACTTTTGTTTAGGCAGCCAAAAGCATTGGCTAAGCGGCCGGTCGTAGCAGTGCTAAACACCGGTTAAAATAACACAATACTGGGCGTCCGAATATCTGTTGAATATCAAACTAACTTTACCACAGTCATCTTTGTTGTTGCTTTGTTGGCCAAATAATTCACGAGTTAATGTTATTAACCTCAATTCAACAGGAAAAGTAACATTGCAACTGCCTTCTATGGTCAGTTTGCGCCTTCCTTGTGTTCAAATGAAAGCAACTTCGGTGGCGGTGTGGGGAGGGTGGATGGAGTCGTTTTCGTGCTGCATTTACTTGCATTCGGATATTAGAAATTCGCTCTCGCAAATGTCCGATGAGCCACAACTTTTCTTTGTTTTCAAAGCTGCCAACTGGGGTGGCAGCTGGGGTGGCAAGGCTATTTTTAGGGTGGCATCCGCCCCTGTCTGGGTGCACATTCTCCAGACCATTGATAATCTCATACAGTTCCTCCAAAGCAGTGGCCTTATCTGCCTGGGGGGGATGTAGATTGCACTCATGACGACTGAAGTAAACCCCCGAGCCAGATAGAAGGGTCTGATTTTTACAGTTAATAGTTCAAGGACAGGTGTTGGAGCCGTTTTGTAATTTAAGTTTCCAAATGTATCTGAATTATTATTGTTGATAAGCTCAAGTTAAGTTAATGAAACATCCGAATTATGGTTTAAAATTATGCGAAGGTGAATACTGTGATTGCCATGTTCTGTCTGGTCAACTGTCTGGCTGTGATTGAATAATTGACACACTTCTAATTGACATGTGATATAGGGCCGTGCCAGCGCCGAGCCCGGTAAAGCGGAAGTGGCAAACACATTTTCAACTGCGTTAATGCGATGGAGAGCTTTTGTTTGAGACAACCAAAAGACAAATAAAAAACTCTATAATTGAAGACGCCCGTTGTCCAGATTATTCCGCTCTCAGAAGTGGCCGCTGAAAAGCTGCCCCTACATAACGTTGAAAAATTGCCCGAAACTTCGGACAAACTGGAATACTTGTTTCGTGAGTAATTACTCACGAAACAAGTACTGAAACTGGGGTTTCAGAAGAGATTTTGCAGGGGTTCAACACCGTCTTGTACGCATTGGATTTCAACTGGAAATTAGCTACTTCAAAGGTGAGTTTCTTTACAGAAATAGTTTTAAATATATAAACATATTTTCAGAAATTGGATGGGGCATGTTAATACGTATATGTTTGAAATTTAGGCTATTTAGCCTGTTTATGTGCTATCAGATTCACATTGTTTACGTTAGGATTTCGCTAGCTACAGTACAGTAGAGGTTAAACCCTCCAGAAAGTTATGTTGAAATACTGAAAATGCATAGGCCTACATGTTATCAAAGTTTAGCGTCTCACAAATCACCCACAAAAGAAGCAGTGAAAATAAACGTTCAGAACTGTTAAAAAACCTTGTCCCAAAATAGTTTATTTAGCCCGGAATTTTCAAAGACTGTGGAGCTAGCGTGGCTGATCACGTTTTAATCAGTCGGCCATGGCATGCACAGCAATGGCGTCTATAAAAGTATCATGTCACTAATTTTTCCAATTTGTACATGACATCTGTTTTTGGATACGTTTATTCGTTTTAACCTTTAGATGCGTGAGTTCTAAATATTTCCGACGCTTCCACCAGTTATTTTTCCAAAACGGCAGCTAGGTAGCTTTAATTAGCTTCCGTTACCTAGCAACCTAGCATAATACTCGTAGCAATGCTACTACCTGCTAGTGTTACTTGTTAGCCTACTAATTGTACATTTTGAAGCCTTACTATAGCGTTTGTCATATAGTTTTTGTCTATCGGAAAACAGTCGGTTGGAATGTTCAGAATCACACATGTGCGACGCTACGATGTGGGGCCCTGCTTTCGAACGATCACATATGTGCAATGCTACTCATTTAATATCAATATGCTATAACTATGTACATAAACTACATTCCATTTTCATTTCTGTACAGATTATCCTACCACCGTCACACGGCCTAGCACTGTGTCCCTGGGAAATGATGGTAAAGTAATGAATGACCGTTTAAAACAGTGACAATAATTGTATGAGCCATGGCAACCTAAAGGCTATGTTTTGAAGCAAAAGCATGACTTAAAACTTTTGCATCACCAGATTCCATACCCCTAGATGTCAACTCTGGTCTGGTGGAGGTGAACCAATTGGGGGCCCAGGAAAACAGCTGGCAGCCAGGCAAGTGCAAATATAAGACACTCAAAAATATATATGCTTTGTATACAACCATTCAAGGTAACATTTGTTATTTACATCATTGTTACAGCTAATCTAGAAGAACCAGTGTATGCCAATCATGCTAACTCTTGTAAACTTGTTTTAC